>NC_088400.1:39266729-39601729 GCF_034236695.1 Oncorhynchus nerka
GAGAACTCTGATGCTGTCTATCTGGATGTATGATCTCTGTGGTAACTTGTCCTCTGAGGAGAACTCTGATGCTATCTATCTGGATGTATGATCTCTGAGGAGAACTCTGATGCTGTCTATCTGGATGTATGATCTCTGTGGTAACTTGTCCTCTGAGTAGAACTCTGATGCTATCTATCTGGATGTATGATCTCTGTGGTAACTTGTCGTCTGAGGAGAACTCTGATGCTGTCTATCTGGATGTATGATCTCTGTGGTAACTTGTGCTCTGAGGAGAACTCTGATGCTATCTATCTGGATGTATGATCTCTGTGGTAAATTGTGCTCTGATTAGAACTCTGATGCTATCTATCTGGATGTATGATCTCTGAGGAGAACTCTGATGCTATCTATCTGGATGTATGATCTCTGAGGAGAACTCTGATGCTATCTATCTGGATGTATGATCTCTGTGGTAACTTGTCCTCTGAGTAGAACTCTGATGCTATCTATCTGGATGTATGATCTCTGTGGTAACTTGTCCTCTGAGGAGAACTCTGATGCTATCTATCTGGATGTATGATCTCTGTGGTAACTTGTGCTCTGAGTAGAACTCTGATGCTATCTATCTGGATGTATGATCTCTGAGGAGAACTCTGATGATATCTATCTGGATGTATGATCTCTGAGGAGAACTCTGATTCTATCTATCTGGATGTATGATCTCTGTGCTAACTTGTCCTCTGAGGAGAACTCTGATGCTATCTATCTGGATGTATGATCTCTGTGGTAACTTGTGCTCTGAGTAGAACTCTGATGCTATCTATCTGGATGTATGATCTCTGAGGAGAACTCTGATGCTATCTATCTGGATGTATGATCTCTGAGGAGAACTCTGATGCTATCTATCTGGATGTATGATCTCTGTGGTAACTTGTCCTCCGAGGAGAACTCTGATGCTATCTATATGGATGAACGATCTCTGAGGAGAACTCTGATGCTGTCTATCTGGATGTATGATCTCTGTGGTAACTTGTCCTCTGAGTAGAACTCTGATGCTATCTATATGGATGTCTGATCTCTGTGGTAACTTGTCCTCTGAGTAGAACTCTGATGCTATCTATCTGGATGTATGATCTCTGTGGTAACTTGTCCTCTGAGGAGAACTCTGATGCTATCTATCTGGATGTATGATCTCTGTGGTAACTTGTCCTCTGAGGTAGAACTCTGATGCTATCTATATGGATGTACGATCTCTGAGGTAACTTATTCTCTGAGGAGAACTCTGATGCTATCTATATGGATGTACGATCTCTGAGGTAACTTAAAATTCGGCATTCAACCACTCCCCAAATGTCTTGTTAACAAACTATAGTTTTGGCAAATCGGTTAGGACATTTACTTCGTGCATGACACAAGTCATTTTTCCAACAATTGTTTACAGGTAGATTATTTCACTTATAATTTACTGTATCACAATTCCAGTGGGTCAGAAGTTTACGTACACTAAGTTGACTGTGCCTTTAAACAGCTTGGAAAATTCCAGAAAATGATGTCATGGCTGTAGAAGCTTCTGATAGGCTAATTGACATCATTTGAGTCAATTGGAGGTGTACCTGTGGATGTATTTCAAGGCCTACCTTCAAACTCAGTGCCTCTTTGCTTGACATCATGGGAACATCCAAAGAAATCAGCCAAGACCTCAGAAAAAAATGGTAGACCTCCACAAGTCTGGGTCATCAATGGGAGCAATTTCAAAATGCCTCAAGGTACCATGTTCATCTGTACAAACAATAGTATGCAAGTATAAAGACCACAGGACCTCGCAGCCGTCATACCGCTCAGGAAGGAGACGCATTCTGTCTCCTAGAGATTAACGTACTTTTGTGCAAATCAATCCCAGAACAACAGCAAAGGACCTTTGTGAAGATGCTGGAGGAAACCGGTGCAAAAGTATCTATATCCACAGTAAAATGAGTCCTATATCGACATAACCTGAAAGGCCTCTCAGCAAGGGAGAAGACACTGCTCCAAAACCGCCATAAAAAAGCCAGACTGCGGGTTGCAACTGCACTTGGGGATATAATGAAGCAACATCTCAAGACATCAGTCAGAAAGTTAAAGCTTGGTCTCAAATGGATCTTCCAAATGGAAAATGACCCCAAGCATACTTCCAAAGTTGTGGCAAATTGGCTTAAGGACAACAAGGTATTGAAGTAGCCATCACAAAACCCTGACCTTAAACCTATAGAAAATGTGTGGTTAGGACTGAAAAATGTGTGCGAGCAAGGAGGCCTACAAACCTGACCCAATTACACCAGCTCTGTCAGGAGGAATGCGCCAAAATTCACCCAACTTATTGTGGGAAGCTTGTGGAAGGCAACCTGAAACATATGACCCAAGTTAAACAATTTAAAGGCAATGCTGCCAAATACTAATTGAGTGTATGTAAACTTCTGACCCACTGGGAATGTGATGAAAGAAATCAAATCTGAAATGAATCATTCTCTCTACTATTATTCTGACATTTCACATTCTTAAAATAAAGTGGTGATCCTAACTAACCTAAAAAAGATTGAATACATTTGAGAATAAGGCTGTAACGTAACAAAATGTGGAAAAAGTCAAGGGGTCTGAATATTTTCCGAAGGCACTGTATAATAATCACATAACAAAGATTACCCTACTACAATGTTTCTCTGTTCTGCCATAAATATTCAACATTAGGAAGTAAGATTAGAACTCTGCACTGTGTGGGGGTGTGTTTGTGAAAGTTGTGTCTACTAGTGTGTGTGTGTGTGTGTGTGTGTGTGTGTGTGTGTGTGAGTGTGTGTGTTCACACAGCTTACCATAGAAATGAATTATTTAGCTCAGCGCCTCCTCCACTTAGTCACGGTTGTCTGGCCCCTGGCACATACCGTACCCTCAACACTGGAGAATACCCCGCCTTACCGCTACTCTACCATGTTACCGGTTAGTCGACCATGCCCTAATACCACAGTCTGGCCCTACCACACATGTCCCCTCACCACAACTTATATGTTCTTATGGAAGCCCTGTCACCTGGAACAGCTGTCACCCCTCACATACGAAAGGTCCAGGAAGAGAGCTCGGGGGAAAGAGGGATGAGGTCAGAGCTGATGGAGTGGGAGACAGGGAAAGAGAGCTAGGGGAGACGTAAGGCTGAATGGAAGAATTGGAGCGAGAGCGGTAGAAGGAGGAGGAGGGTAGAAGGAGATGGAGGGGAGCGGGAGAAGGAGGGGAGAGGGTGGGGAGAAGGAGAGGAGAAGGACGGGATAAGGAGATGGAGGGAGAAGGAGAGGGAGGGGAGAAAGAGAAGGAAATTGAGATGGAGAAGGAGATGGAGGGGAGAAGGAGATAGATGGGAGGGGAGAAGGAGGGGAGAAGGAGATGGAGGGGAGAGGGAGAGGAGAAGGACATGGAAGGAGAAGAAGATGGAGGGAGAGGGTGTGGAGCAGGAGGGAGAGGGAGAGAATGAGAAGGCGGAGAGTAGGATATGTAGGGGAGAAGGAGCTGGAGGGGAGAAGGAAATGGATGAGGAAGTGAAAAGGAGAGAAGGAAGGGAGAATGAGGGGAGGAGAAGGAGAAGGAGGGGAGAAGGAGATAGAGATGGAGGGGAGAGAAGGAGATGGGGGAGAAGGAGATGGAGTGGAGAGGGAGATAGAGGGGAGAGGGAGAAGAGATCGAAGAGAGAATGAGATGGAGATGAGATAGAGAAGGAGAAGGAAATGGAGGGAGAGGAGAAGGAGATGGATCGGAGAGGGTGTGAAGCAGGAGGGAGAGGGAGAAGGGGGAGGGGAGAATGAGAAGGAGGGAAGTAGGATATGTAGGGGAGAAGGAGGTGAAGGGGAGAAGGAGCTGGAGGGGAGGAGGAAATGGATGAGGAAGGGAGAATGAGGGGAGGAGAAGGAGATGGAGGGGAGAAGGAGAAAGAGATGGAGAAGGAGGTTGAGATGGAAAAGGAGATGGAGAGGGAGGGGAGAAGGACATGGAGGGGAGAGGGAGATGTAGAGGAGATTGAGGAGACATGGAGAATGAGATGGAGAGGAGATGAGATGGAGAAGGAGATTGAGATGGAGAGGGAGGGGAGAAGGACATGGAAGGGAGAAGGAGTAGGAAATGGAGGGGAGAGAAGAAGATGGAGGGGAGAAGGAGATGGAGTGGAGGGGAGATGGAGGGGAGAGGGAGAGGAGAAGGACATGGAAGGGAGAAGAAGATGGAGGGGAGAGAAGGAGATGGAGGGGAGAAGGAGATGGAGGGGAGAGGGAGAGGAGAAGGACATGGAAGGGAGAAGAAGATGGAGGGGAGAGGGTGTGGAGCAGGAGGGGAGAGGGAGGGGAGAATGAGAAGGAGGAGAGTAGGATATGTAGGGGAGAAGGAGCTGGAGGGGAGAATGAAATGGATGAGGAAGTGAAAAGGAGAGAAGGAAGGGAGAATGAGGGGAGGAGAAGGAGAAGGAGGGAGAAGGAGATAGAGATGGAGAAGGAGACAGAGAGGAGAAAGGAGATTAAGGGAGAAGGAGATGGAGATGAGAAGAGGATGGAGTTGGAGAGGGAGAAGGACATGGAAGGGAGAAGGACATGGAAGGGAGAAGGAGGTGAGAAGGAGATAGAGGGGAGAAGGAGATGGAGGGGCAAAGGAGATGGAGGGGAGAAGAAGGAGGGGCGAAGGAGATGGAGAGGAAAAGGAGATGGGAGGGAGAAGGACATGAAAGGTTGAAGGAGATGGAGGTGGAGAAGGAGATGAAGAGGAGAAGGAGATGGAGATGGAGAGGGAGAAGGACATGGAAGGGAGAAGGAGGTGAGAAGGAGATTGAGGGGAGAAGGAGGGGAGAAGGAGATGGAGGGGAGAGGGAGAAGGAGAAGGAGATGGAGGGGAGAGTAGAAGGTGGTGAGAGCGAGAGGGAGGGGAGATGGAGGGTGTTGCATCCTAAGATGCTGGGTTCTTTTACTGAAGACTCCGAAGCGTAATAAACCGAACAGATTTATTTAATTTTCTCCTTGACACATTACGGTCGACTACTCTCTACAGTCTTCAGCCCAACTCCCCAATACATCATTGAACTATTACCGCCCTTGCATCTCGTAATCCAATCACTTCAATGCAAGAACGGAAACCCCATTATCATTTGTTAATTCAAATAACTCAACCCCTACATACAAATCCCATTGGCTATTTGCAACCATTTTAAATCTAAACTCATTAACACATAATACATTTCTCAATACACCACAGAGGGGAGAAGAAGATGGAGGGGGGAAGGAGATAGAGGGGAGAATGAAATGGATGGGAGAAGGAACTGGAGCTGGAGGGGAGAAGGAGCTGGAGGGGCGAAGGAGATGGAGGGGAGAAGGAACTGGAGCTGGAGGGGAGAAGGAGCTGGAGGGGAGAAGGAGATGGAGGGGAGAAGGAACTGGAGCTGGAGGGGAGAAGGAGCTGGAGGGGAGAAGGAGATGGAGGGGAGAAGGAACTGGAGCTGGAGGGGAGAAGGAGCTGGGGGGAGAAGGAGATGGAGGGAGAAGGAGATGGAGGGGAGAAGAAGCTGGAGGGAAGAAGGAGCTGGCTGGGGGGAGATGGAGGAGGGAGAAGGAGATGGAGGGAGAAGGAGATGGAGGGGAGAAGGAACTGGAGCTGGAGGGAGAAGGAGCTGGAGGGGAGAAGGAACTGGAGCTGGAGGGAGAAGGAGATGGAGGGAGAAGAAGATGGAGGGAGAAGGAGCTGGAGGGGAGATGGAGGGGAGGGAGAAGGAGATGGAGGGAGAAGGAGCTGGAGGAGAAGGAGAAGGAGAGGGGGGAGCTGGGGGAGAAGAAGCTGAGGGGAGAAGGAGATGGAGGGGAGAAGAAGCTGGAGGAGAAGGAGATGGAGGGTAGAAGGAGCTGGAGGGGAGAAGGAGATGGAGGGGAGAAGGAGATGGAGGGGAGATGGAAGGGAGAAGAAGCTGGAGGGGAGAATGAGATGGAGGGAGAAGGAGGAGGGGAGAAGGAGATGGAGGGGAGAAGAAGCTGGAGGGGAGAAGGAGATGGAGGGTAGAAGGAGCTGGAGGGGAGAAGGAGAGGAGCTGGAGAGGGAGGGGAGAAGGACATGGAAGGGGGAAGTAGATGAAGGGGAGATGGAGTTGGAGAAGGAGGATGAGATGGAGAAGGAGATGGAGAGCGAGGAGAGAAGGACATGGATGGGAGAGGGAGAAGGAGGTTGAGGGGAGAGGGAGGGGAGAAGGAGTGGAGAAAGGAGATTGAGGGGAGTGGAGAATGAGATGGAGATGGGGATGGAGATGGAGAAGGAGGGAAGAAGGAGATGGAGGGGAGATTGAGGAGAGAAGGAGATGGAGGAGAGATGGAGAAGGAGATGGAGATGAGATGAGATGGAGATGGGGGGAGAGGGAGAGGAGATGAAAGAGAAAATGAGATGGAGATGGAGATGAGATGGAGAAGGATATTGAGATGGAGAGGGAGGGGAGAAGGACATGGAAGGGAGAAGGAGATGGAGGGGAGAAGGAGAAGGAAATTATGGGAGAGAAGGAGATGGAGGGGAGAAGGACATGGAGTGGAGAGGGAGATGGAGATGGAGGGGAGAGGGAGAGGAGATGGAAGAGAAAAGGAGATGAGATGGAGAAGGAGATTGAGATGGAGAGGAAGGGGAGAAGGACATGGAAGGGAGAAGGAGATGGAGGGGAGAAGGAGAAGGAAATGGAGGGGAGAGAAGGAGATGGAGGGGAGAAGGAGATGGAGTGGAAGGGAGATAGAGGGGAGAGGGAGAAGAGATCGAAGAGAGAATGAGATGGAGATGAGATAGAGAAGGAGAAGGAAATGGAGGGGAGAGGAGAAGGAGATGGATCGGAGAGGGTGTGAAGCAGGAGGGGAGAGGGAGAAGGGAGAGGGAGAATGAGAAGGAGGAAGTAGGATATGTAGGGGAGAAGGAGGTGAAGGGGAGAAGGAGCTGGAGGGAGAAGGAAATGGATGAGGAAGGGAGAATGAGGGGAGGAGAAGGAGATGGAGGGGAGAAGGAGAAAGAGATGGAGAAGGAGGTTGAGATGGAAAAGGAGATGGAGAGGGAGGGAGAAGGACATGGAGGGGAGAGGGAGATGTAGAGGAGATTGAGGAGACATGGAGAATGAGATGGAGAGGAGATGAGATGGAGAAGGAGATTGAAATGGAGAGGAGAGAAGAAGATGGAGGGGAGAAGGAGATGGAGTGGAGGGGGAGATGGGAGAGGGAGAGGGAGAGAAGGACATGGAAGGGAGAAGAAGATGGAGGGGAGAGAAGGAGATGGAGGGGAGAAGGAGATGGAGGGAGAGGGAGAGGAGAAGGACATGGAAGGGAGAAGAAGATGGAGGAGAGGGTGTGGAGCAGGAGGGGAGAGGGAGGGGAGAATGAGAAGGAGGAGAGTAGGATATGTAGGGGAGAAGGAGCTGGAGGGGAGAATGAAATGGATGAGGAAGTGAAAAGGAGAGAAGGAAGGGAGAATGAGGGGAGGAGAAGGAGAAGGAGGGGGGGAGAAGGAGAAGGAGACAGAGAGGAGAAAGGAGATTAAGGGAGAAGGAGATGGAGATGAGAAGAGGATGGAGTTGGAGAGGGAGAATGACATGGAAGGGAGAAGGAGGTGAGAAGGAGATAGAGGGGAGAAGGAGATGGAGGGGCAAAGGAGCTGGAGGGGAGAAGAAGGAGGGGCGAAGGAGATGGAGAGGAAAAGGAGATGGTGAGGGAGAAGGACATGAAAGGTTGAAGGAGATGGAGGTGGAGAAGGAGATGGAGGGGAAAATTAGATGGAGAGGGAGGGGAGAAGGAGGTAGAGATGAGAGGAGAAGAAGCTGGAGGGGAGAATGAGATGGAGGGGGGGAGAAGGAGGAGGGGAGAAGGAGATGGAGGGGAGAAGAAGCTGGAGGGGAGAAGGAGATGGAGGGTAGAAGGAGCTGGAGGGGAGAAGGAGATGGAGGGGAGAAGAAGCTGGAGGAGAGAAGGAGATGGAGGGGAGATGGAAGGGAGAAGAAGCTGGAGGGGAGAAGGAGATGGAGGGGAGAAGGAGATGGAGGGGAGAAGGAACTGGAGCTGGAGGAGAAGGAGCTGGAGGGAGAAGGAGATGGAGGGGAGAAGGAACTGGAGCTGGAGGGAGAAGGAGCTGGAGGGGCGAAGGAGATGGAGGGGAGAAGTAGCTGGAGCTGGAGGGTAGAAGGAGCTGGAGGGGAGAAGGAGATGGAGGGAGAAGAAGCTGGAGGAGAGAAGGAGATGGAGGAGATGGAAGGGGAGAAGAAGCTGGAGGGGAGAAGGAGATGGAGGGGAGAAGGAGATGGAGGGGAGATGGAGATGGAGGGGAGAAGAAGATGGAGGGATGGAGGAGGGAGATGAAGGGGAGAAGGAGATGGAGGGAGAAGAAGATGGAGGGGAGAAGGAGATGGAGGGATGGAGGAGAGGAGAAGGAGATGGAGGGGAGATGGAGGAGGGGAGAAGGAGATGGAGGGGAGAAGAATATGGAGGGGAGAAGGAGCTGGAAGGGAGAAGGAGAGGGATAGATGAGAGCAGCCTGGTTGTGGAGCTTTGCAATGCATTTTCCACAGTAGTTAGGAAATTAGTACTGATCTGGAGAGATAGAAGAGGAAAGAGTGAGCAAAGTAGGAGGAGGAGAAATGGAAAGAGGAGGTGGATGCAAAGAACAAGAGAAGAAGAATAGGAAATAGAGACCTAAGGAGGAGAAGGGCACAGGAAGCTTCCTGTCTAAAAGAATGATGTGAGACTCTGCGGGTTTCTAAAAGTTTGATGACAAAATGACAGACAGAGCGTGAGAGACTATCCTACTGCCTTACACACATGCACACAAACAAACACTCAGACAATGCAAACACACACACACACTTTGCGTTGAGTCTGCAATGCTACGCAGGAGCTGGATGAGTGCCGTCATACTGTGACCATGAAGGAAATCATGTAAAATATTCATCCTGCGCCAGTCTTAATAATGCATTACCCCACCACTTACGGACTGAGCAACTGCTACAAGCTAGCCACGCTGTGAAAATACATCAGGGATTCTCATTACAGAAGATCTCTGCTCCTCTCAAAGATGTACGAACGTGTCGATGTCTTAGCTTTGGGGGCTGACTATGTGCTTTGAGCTTGGCCACATAATCTGGTCCAATTAGATATTAGATGGCTAGTCTGGTGTGGATCATGATCATGTAAGGTCAAAGAGATGAGGGGAGGGGAGGAAAAGAGGGATGAAGATGAAAGGAGGGAGGTGGTGACAGGGTTATGAGAAGTAGATAGAGAAGTAGCTCTACTAAAACATCCCTCCTCCTCTCACTCTGCCACTCCCTCTCTCTCTCTCTCTCTCTCTCTCTCTCTCTCTCTCCCTCTCTCTCTTTCCCTCTCTCTCTCTCCCTCTCTCTCTCTCTCTCTCTCTCTCTCTCTCTCTCTTTCCCTCTCCCCCCTTCTCTCTCCCTTTCTCTCATTCTCATCCTTCTCTTTCATCCGTCTCTCTCTGGCAGATCTTTAGGCCACATTATGGACAGCCCATGGCACTCTGCCAAGATAGTGTTTGGTATGGGTGGATGAGGGCAGGCAGACAGGCAGACAGGCAGCATCTCCATATTAATGACATCATGACTTCACCATTACATAATCAAATAGATTAGACATGTATGCAGAGCTCCGGGGTCTGACAGGGATGAAATAACTCACACAGAAGGGTTGTCATGGACCAACCACAGTGTGGTCAGACCCAAAACCAGACTCAGGCTCTAGTCTAGCTTAGAGATGTGCTGTAGTAGAAGATGATTGTCTTAGAGACTCAGCATTCACTCTAGAGTGTCAGTCGCAGAGAGGCCGATGCTGCTGACAGCATCCTTCAACTTCACCTTTGACCTCGGAGAGATGGAGAGCGAGGGATACATATCAAAGAAGAAGAAAATGGGTTTCGAGAAAATGCTTCGCCATGCTTTTTGCGTGTGTGTGTGTGTGTGCGCGCACGCGTGTGTGTGTGCGTGTGAGTGCACGTGTGTGTGTGTGTGTGTGTGCACGCGTGTGTTTGCGTGACATTGAAGCACTATCAGGGGTCATATTGATGTAAATCCAGTGGCTGCTTGGCCCAGAGTCTCTCAGACAGGGACACAGAGATGACTCATTAAAGCCAGCATGACATTATTAACAAGCACCCTGGTAATTCCTATATAACTCCCCATGTCATGTAGCCTTCACTGTCTCCTCTCCCTCTATCCCTCTATCTGTCACACCCTGATCTGTTTCACCTGTCTTGTGCTTGTCTCCACCCCTCTCCAGGTGTCACCCATTTCTCCATTATCCCCTGTGTATTTATACCTGTGTTTTCTGTTTGTCTGTTGCCAGTTCGTCTTGTCTCGTCAAGCCTACCAGCGTGCTTTTCCGTACGCCTGTTTTCTAGTTCTTACGGTTTTGACCATTCTGCCTGCCCTAACCCTGACTGCCGCTCTGTACCTTTGTGACTCTGCCCTGGATTACTGACATCTGCCTGTCCTGACCCTGAGCCTGCCTGCAGTTCTGTACCGTACTGATTTTGCCCTGGATTACTGACCTCTGCCTGCCGTTTGCCTGTCGTTTGCCTGCCCCTTGTTTTGTCAATAAACATCTGTGATTTGACCTGTCTGCATCTGGGTATTATTTTTTTTTAAATTTTTAACCTTTATTTAACTAGGCAAGTCAGTTAAGAACAAATTCTTATTTTCAATAATGGCCTAGGAACAGTGGGTTAACTGCCTCTTTCAGGGGCAGACTGACAGATTTTTACCTTGTCAACTCGGGGATTTGATCTTGCAACCTTTCGGTTACCAGTCCAACACTCTAACCACTAGGCTACCTGCCACCAAAATCCTGTTATCCTGAACCGTGATACTATCCCCTACATTCCACTGGATCCACATCTATAAAAGGGGTGTTCAAACCCTGGACCATGAATAGGTTTACAACGGCCCACAAAATTAGGGCTATGAGCTCAGGAATACTCTCTCCCTCCAACGTCATCTTCCCTGCCTCCTCTGAGCCTCTCCCTTTATTTTCTGCCCTCCACTAAACTACCCTCCATTAAACTACCCTCCATTAAACTACCCTCCACTAAACTACCCTCCACTAAACTACCCCCAACCCTACTACGCTCCACTAAACTACCCTCCATTAAACTACCCTCCATTAAACTACCCTCCACTAAACTACCCTCCATTAAACTACCCCCCACTAAACTACGCTCCACTAAACTACCCTCCACTAAACTACCCCCAACCCTACTACGCTCCACTAAACTACCCTCCATTAAACTACCCTCCATTAAACTACCCTCCACTAAACTACCCTCCACTAAACTACCCTCCACTAAACTACCCTCCATTAAACTACCCTCCATTAAACTACCCTCCATTAAACTACCCTCCACTAAACTACCCTCCATTAAACTACCCTCCATTAAACTACCCTCCACTAAACTACCCTCCACTAAACTACCCCCCACTAAACTACGCTCCACTAAACTACCCTCCACTAAACTACCCCCGACCCTACTACGTTCCACTAAACTGCCCTCCACTAAACTACCCTACATTAAACTACCCTCCATTAAACTACCCTCCACTAAACTACCCTCCACTAAACTACCCCCGACCCTACTACGCTCCACTAAACTACCCTCCACTAAACTACCCCGACCCTACTACGCTCCACTAAACTACCCTCCACTAAACTACCCTCCATTAAACTACCCTCCACTAAACTACCCCCATTAAACTATCCTCCACTAAACTACCCTCCATTAAACTACCCTCCACTAAACTACCCCCCACTAAACTACCCCCACTAAACTACCCTCCTCTAAACTACCCCCACTAAACAGCCCCCACTAAACTACGCACCACTAAACTACGCTCCAATAAACAACCCTCCATTAAACTACCCTCCATTAAACTACCCTCCACTAAACTACCCCCCACTAAACTACCCTCCACTAAACAACCCTTCACTAAACTACCCTCCATTAAACTACCCTCCACTAAACTACCCCCACTAAACTACGCTCCACTAAACTACCCTCCACTAAACTACCCTCCATTAAACTACCCTCCATTAAACTACCCTCCACTAAACTACCCCCACTAAACTACGCTCCACTAAAACCCCCACTAAACTACGCTCCACTAAACTACCCTCCACTAAATATACGCTCCACTAAACTACCCTCCACTAAACTACGCTCCACTAAACTACCCCCCACTAAACTACGCTCCACTAAACTACCCTTCACTAAACTACCCTCCATTAAACTACCCTCCATTAAACTACCCCCCATTAAACTACGCTCCACTAAACTACCCTCAATTAAACTACCCTACATTAAACGACCCTCCACTAAACTACCCTCCACTAAACTACCCTCCATTAAACTACCCTCCATTAAACAACCCTCCACTAAACTACCCTCCACTAAACTACCCTTCACTAAACTACCCTCCATTAAACTACCCTCCATTAAACTACCCCCCATTAAACAACCCTCCACTAAACTACGCTCCACTAAACTACCCTTCACTAAACTACCCTCCATTAAACTACCCTCCATTAAACAACCCCCCACTAAACTACGCTCCACTAAACTACCCTCCATTAAACTACCCCCCATTAAACTACGCTCCACTAAACTACCCTCAATTAAACTACCCTACATTAAACGACCCTCCACTAAACTACCCTCCACTAAACTACCCTCCACTAAACTACCCTCCATTAAACTACCCTACATTAAACGACCCTCCACTAAACTACCCTCCATTAAACTACCCTCCATTAAACTACCCCCCATTAAACTACGCTCCACTAAACTACCCTCAATTAAACTACCCTACATTAAACGACCCTCCACTAAAAACTACCCTCCACTAAACTACCCTCCACTAAACTACCCTCCATTAAACTACCCTCCATTAAACAACCCTCCACTAAACTACCCTCCATTAAACTACCCTCCATTAAACTACCTCCATTAAACTACGCTCCACTAAACTACCCTCAATTAAACTACCCTCCACTAAACAACCCTCCACTAAACAACCCTCCACTAAACAACCCTCCACTAAACAACTCTCCACTAAACAACCCTCCACTAAACAACCCTCCACTAAACAACTCTCCACTAAACAACCCTCCACTAAACTACCCTCCACTAAACTACCCTCCACTAAACAACCCTCCACTAAACTACCCTCCACTAAACAACCCTTCACTAAACAACCCTCCACTAAACAACCCTTCACTACCCCCACCAACTACCCTCCACTAAACTACCTCCACTCTCCACTAAAAAACCCTCCACTAAACAACCCTCCACTAAACAACCCTCCACTAAACAACCCTCCACTAAACTAAACCCTCCACTAAACAACCCTCCACTAAACAACCCTCCACTAAACAACCCTCCACTAAACAACCCTTCACTAAACTACCCTCCACTAAACTACCCTCCACTAAACTACCACTAAACTACCTCCACTAAACTACCCTCCACTAAACTACCCTCCATTAAACTACCCTCCACTAAACTACCCTCCACTAAACTACCCCCACTAAAACGCTCCAACCCTAAACTACCCCCACTAAACTACCCTCCACTAAACTACCCTCCACTAAATATACGCTCCACTAAACTACCCTCCACTAAACTACCCTCCACTAAACTACCCCCACTAAACTAAACAACCCTCCACTAAACTACCCTTCACTAAACTACCCTCCATTAAACTACCCTCCATTAAACTACCCCCCATTAAACTACGCTCCACTAAACTACCCTCAATTAAACTACCCTACATTAAACGACCCTCCACTAAACTACCCTCCACTAAACTACCCTCCACTAAACTACCCTCCATTAAACTACCCTCCATTAAACAACCCTCCACTAAACTACCCTCCACTAAACTACCCTTCACTAAACTACCCTCCATTAAACTACCCTCCATTAAACTACCCCCCATTAAACAACCCTCCACTAAACTACGCTCCACTAAACTACCCTTCACTAAACTACCCTCCATTAAACTACCCTCCACTAAACAACCCTCCACTAAACTACCCTCCACTAAACTACCCTCCATTAAACTACCCTCCCCATTAAACTACCCTCCACTAAACTACCCTCAATTAAACTACCCTCCATTAAACGACCCTCCACTAAACTACCCTCCACTAAACTACCCTCCATTAAACTACCCTACATTAAAAACCACCCTCCACTAAACTACCCTCCATTAAACTACCCTCCATTAAACTACCCCCCATTAAACTACGCTCCACTAAACTACCCTCCACTAAACTACCCTACATTAAACGACCCTCCACTAAACTACCCTCCACTAAACTACCCTCCACTAAACTACCCTCCATTAAACTACCCTACATTAAACGACCCTCCACTAAACTACCCTCCATTAAACTACCCTCCATTAAACTACCCTCCACTAAACTACCCTCCACTAAACTACCCTCCACTAAACTACCCTCCACTAAACAACCCTCCACTAAACAACCCTCCACTAAACAACCCTCCACTAAACAACCCTCCACTAAACAACCCTCCACTAAACTACCCTCCACTAAACAACCCTCCACTAAACAACCCTCCACTAAACTACCCTCCACTAAACTACCCTCCACTAAACAACCCTCCACTAAACAACCCTCCACTAAACTACCCTCCACTAAACAACCCTCCACTAAACAACCCTCCACTAAACAACCCTCCACTAAACAACCCTCCACTAAACAACCCTCCACTAAACAACCTCCACTAAACAACCCTCCACTAAACTACCCTCCACTAAACTACCCTCCACTAAACAACCCTCCACTAAACAACCCTCCACTAAACTAAACAACCCTCCACTAAACTAAACAACCCTCCACTAAACTACCCTCCACTAAAAACAACCCTCCACTAAACAACCCCCTCCACTAAACAACCCTCCACTAAACTACCCTCCACTAAACTACCCTCCACTAAAACAACCCTCCACTAAACTACCCTCCACTAAACAACCCTCCACTAAACAACCCTAAACAACCCCACTAAACAACCCTCCACTAAACAACCCTCCACTAAACAACCCTCCACTAAACAACCCTCCACTAAACAACCCTCCACTAAACAACCCTCCACTAAACAACCCTCCACTAAACAACCCTCCACTAAACAACCCTCCACTAAACAACCCTCCACTAAACTACCCTTCCACTAAACTACCCTCCACTAAACAACCCTCCACTAAACAACCCTCCACTAAACAACCCTCCACTAAACAACCCTCCACTAAACTACCCTCCACTAAACTACCCTCCACTAAACTACCCTCCACTAAACAACCCTCCACTAAACAACCCTCCACTAAACAACCCTCCACTAAACAACCCTCCCCTCTAAACACTAAACAACCCTCCACTAAACTACCCTCCACTAAACAACCCTTCACTAAACAACCCTCCACTAAACAACCCTTCACTAAACTACCCTCCACTAAACAACCCTTCACTAAACTACCCTCCACTAAACAACCCTCCACTAAACAACCCTTCACTAAACTACCCTCCACTAAACAACCCTTCACTAAACAACCCTCCACTAAACTACCCTCCACTAAACAACCCCACTAAACAACCCTCCACTAAACAACCCTTCACTAAACAACCCTCCACTAAACTACCCTCCACTAAACAACCCTCCACTAAACAACCCTCCACTAAACAACCCTCCACTAAACTACCCTCCACTAAAACTCCACCCTCCACTAAACCACTAAAAACAACCCTTCACTAAACAACCCTCCACTAAAACCCTCCACTAAACTACCCTCCACTAAACAACCCTCCCTAAACAACCCCACTAAACACCCTTCACCCTCCACTAAACTCCACTAAACCCTTCACTAAACAACCCTCCACTAAACTACCCTCCACTAAACAACCCTCCACTAAATTACCCTCACTAAACCACTAAACTACCCTCCACTAAACAACCCTCCACTAAACAACCCTCCACTAAACAACCCCTCTTCACTAAACAACCCTCCACTAAACTACCCTCCACTAAACAACCCTCCACTAAACAACCCTCCACTAAACAACCCTCCACTAAACTACCCTCCACTAAACTACCCTCCACTAAACAACCCTCCACTAAACAACCCTCCACTAAACAACCCTCCACTAAACTACCCTCCACTAAACAACCCTCCACTAAACTACCCTCCACTAAACAACCCTCCACTAAACTACCCTCCACTAAACAACCCTCCACTAAACAACCCTCCACTAAACAACCCTCCACTAAACTACCCTCCACTAAACTACCCTCCACTAAACTACCCTCCACTAAACAACCCTCCACTAAATTACCCTCCATCCATAAGTTCACTTTTCCTCTCTCCCCCCATCCTCCCCAAAGGAGGAAATATAATATAATAATTATAGCATGATTAACCCCTTTCATCACATCATTAACCCTGTTGGTCCCCAGAGCGGATCCTGCCTATGGGCAACAACACACACACACACACACACACACACACACACACACACACACACAAACGTTCACATAACATACACACATCAGAGCCTGCTAGCAATACCCACACACATGAAAGGCCCACTTGATGTGTAAAAAGCAGAGGCTGATTTCCCACTTCTCCCCAGTAATATATATTGTAACACCATGTTAATAAAATACACTTGCCGTGCCTTCAGCAAGTTTTCACATCCCTTTATTTCTACAACATTTTATTGTGTTACAGACTGAATTTAAAATGGATTAAATGTATATTTTTTTGGTCACTGACCTACACACAATACCCTAGAACGTCAAAGTAGAAGAGTGTTTTTCGACATTTTTACAAATTAATTAAATATGAAGAGCTGAAATGTTTTGAGTGAATAGGCTAGCCTAAATAAGTAAAAATGTGCTTAACAAGGCACATAATACGTTTCATGGACTCACTCTGTGTGCAATAATAGTGTTTAACATGATTTTTGAACGACTACCTCATCTCTGTACCCCACACATTCAATTATCTGTAAGGTCCCTCAGTCGAACAGTGAATTACAAACACAGATTCAACCACAAAGACCAGGGAAGTTTTCAATGGCTCACAAAGAAGGGCACCTATTGGTAGATGGGTAAAAAATGCAAAAAGCATACATTGATTATCCCTTTGATCATGGTGAAGTTATTAATTACACTTTGGATGGTGTATCAATGCACCCAGTCGCTACAAAGTTACAGGCGTCAGTTGCCGGAGAGGAAGGAAACCGCTCAGGGATTTCACCATGAAACGAATGGTGATTTAAAACAGTTACAGAGTTTAATGGCTGTGAAAGGAGAAAACATTGTAGTTACTCCACAAAACTAACCTAATTGACAGAGTTAAAAAAAGAAGGAAGCCTGTACAGAATAAAAATATTCCAAAACATACATCCTGTTTGCAAACAAGGCACTAAAGTAATACTGCAAAAAATGTGTCAAAGCAATTCACTTTTTGTCCTGAATAAAGTGTTATGTTTGTGGCAAATCCAATACAACACATTACTGAGTACCACTCTCCACATTTTCAAGCATAGTGGCGGATGCATCGTGTTATGGGTATGCTTGTAATCATTAAGGACTGGGGAGTTTTTCAGGATAAAAAAGAAACAGAATGGAGCTAAGCACAGGCAAACCTGGTTCAGTCTGCTTTCCACCAGACACTGGGAGAATAATTCACCTTTAATTAGGACAATAACCGAAAACACAAGGTCAAATAGACACTGGGGTTGCTCACCATGAAGACATGGAATGTTCCTGAGTGGCCTAGTTAGAGTTTTGATTCAAATCTACTTGAAAATCTATGGCAAGACCTGGAAATGGTTGTCTAGCAATGATCAACAACCAATTTTACAGAGCTTGAAGAATTTTGAAAATAATAATGGGCAAATGTTACACAATCCAGGTGTGGAAAGCTCTTACAGACTTACCCAGTTGGACGCACAGCTGTAATCCCTTCCGAAGGTACTTCTTCTACTCGTGATTGTCTCAGGGGTGTGAATACTTATGTAAATGAGATGTTTCTGTATTTCATTTTCAATAAACGTGCAAACATTTCTAAAAACATGTTTTCACTTTGTCATTATGGTGTATTATGTGTGGATGGGTGAGAGACATAAATGTAATCCATTTTAAATTTAGGTTCTAACACGACAAATATAAAATATAAAACAAAATGTGGAATAAGTCAAGGGGTATGAATACTTTCTGAAGGCAATGTCCCTTGTCAATGAAAACAACCAGACAGGCTTGGCTTTTTAAAATCATTTTACTCAGAGGAATTTAACCCTTTACACTCGTACAACTATATGGATAGGGCTACATTTCAAATGTTTCTCGCAGAAGAAATATGAACATAATATGCATAACCATGGTAGCGATTGAAAGGGAACAGTTTAGGGATTACGGGGAAATGAGTAGACCAAAGGTGAGGAACCGACCGTTCACCTGACACTAGACTGAATCCAAACATCACACTGTTGATTTTATGTGCCTTTTACATTTACTGTACTTTTTGCCCCCGCATTTGTTGATAATGAAATCTGATAGATGCCGTAACACGAAAATGTGGGGTAGGTGCAAACACAAGACAAAACAATGACTTTGGGTCTGAGTGAGGGGACTAACTGGTGTCTCCAAGTGGCCACACCCTCTCCAGAGTGTGTAGTTCCTGAGTCATTTCAATGCCCTTTTATGACTCAAAGAAGAGTCTTCAACTATAAGGTTATTTTTGTTTGTTTTCCTCAATGTGCCGTTGAGGAACTAGAACAAGTACACTTGTAGTTGTTTTGTTTGGAACACAACCCTGCATCCCCGCCATCCCACAATTACCGTTGCCGTTTACGCAATCCAAACAGCTGGAGGCAGGGCTTTCTCCTATAGAGCTCCATTTTTATGGAATGGTCTGCCTTCCCATGTCAGAGACGCAAACTCGGTCTCAACCTTTAAGTCTTTACTGAAGACTCATCTCTTCAGTGGGTCATATGATTGAGTGTAGTCTGGCCCAGGAGTGGGAAGGTGAACGGAAAGGCTCTGGAGCAACGAACCGCCCTTGCTGTCTCTGCCTGGCCGGTTCCCCTCTTTCCACTGGGATTCTCTGCCTCTAACCTTATTACAGGGGCTGAGTCACTGGCTTACTGGGGCTCTCTCATGCCGTCCCTGGAAGGGGTGCGTCACCTGAGTGGGTTGATTCACTGATGTGATCATCCTGTCTGGGTTGGCGCCCCCCCTTGGGTTGTGCCATGGCGGAGATCTTTGTGGTCTATACTCAGCCTTGTCTCAGGATGGTAAGTTGGTGGATGAAGATGTCCCTCTAGTGGTGTGGGGGCTGTGCTTTGGCAAAGTGGGTGGGGTTATATCCTTCCTGTTTGGCCCTGTCCGGGGGTGTCCTCGGATGGGGCCACAGTGTCTCCTGACCCCTCCTGTCTCAGCCTCCAGTATTTATGCTGCAGTAGTTTATGTGTCGGGGGGCTAGGGTCAGTTTGTTATATCTGGAGTACTTCTCCTGTCCTATTCGGTGTCCTGTGTGAATCTAAGTGTGCGTTCTCTAATTCTCTCCTTCTCTCTTTCTTTCTCTCTCTCGGAGGACCTGAGCCCTAGGACCATGCCCCAGGACTACCTGACATGATGACTCCTTGCTGTCCCCAGTCCACCTGGCCGTGCTGCTGCTCCAGTTTCAACTGACCTGAGCCCTAGGACCATGCCCCAGGACTACCTGACATGATGACTCCTTGCTGTCCCCAGTCCACCTGGCCGTGCTGCTGCTCCAGTTTCAACTGTTCTGCCTTATTATTATTCGACCATGCTGGTCATTTATGAACATTTGAAAATCTTGGCCATGTTCTGTTATAATCTCCACCCAGCACAGCCAGAAGAGGACTGGCCACCCCACATAGCCTGGTTCCTCTCTAGGTTTCTTCCTAGGTTTTGGCCTTTCTAGGGAGTTTTTCCTAGCCACCGTGCTTCTACACCTGCATTGCTTGCTGTTTGGGGTTTTAGGCTGGGTTTCTGTACAGCACTTTGAGATATCAGCTGATGTACGAAGGGCTATATAAATACATTTGATTTGATTTGATTTGAAACACGGTCCATAATAAATCACTATCTGAGTCAGCTGGGCATAACTTGGAAGCTCGTTCTATTGTCAACATGACTAGCGAAGTTATAAAATATGAGATATTACAGTGTTAGGCTTTCACAACGCAGTTCAGAGAAACGGGTCATCATTCGGTGTGCATAGAATGGAGTCATGAGTGCATTCAGGTGTGTGTGCCGCGGAAAATGTTCTTCACAACGGGCAAACATAGGCTCCTTCTGTTCAAAACAACCCAGGGTACGACAGCAGGTCATCTTGTAACTGTGCATCAAACATAGTGATCACAAACGTTGACACTGTATATGACATGAGTTTTATGATAAGGAAATGTGAATTGCACATTTGGACTCACGGGGTGTTTGGCTAGCTTGTGTGACATCGACGTCTCATCTTTCAAAATACTCTCCTGTTCATTTACAGGTATTTCCCTCACTCAGACAACAAAACATTCGCTAAAGTTGCCCAATTAGCGGGAGGGATGTCGGCAACTTCTTGACGCACGAGGTGCTGAAGTTCAGAGCGGCTGTCAGTCAAAACCCATACAGCGCTGTGAAGCACAGAGCGTGAGCTCTGACCTCATTTAGAGAACGTTACTGTACAGCCTCTGCGTTCCAATTTAGGCGCGTATCAGCGCCCAAATCTGCCATTTTCAACCCGTGTACTGGTACGAGTGTAAAGGGCTACTCTACAGCTTACATTAGTATCTCTTTACAAGTTGCTACATTTACACTGAGTGTCGTGTCAACCCCAGTGTGAGATGCAAACATGTTATCATGATACATTTATGAGAATGATGTTAAAGTCACATGACCATGTCTGTACAGAAACCATCAGAATCAAAATCAGCATCATAAATCATGCATAATATAATATATATATATATATATAATAACATAATATATATATATATATGTCGTATATACAGTATAACCTGGGCCAGGAGTATTTCCTATAGAGTTGTTCCTGGTAAGGAGATACTCCTAGCCGTAAGCATAGCACAGGATTGAAGGTATTACAGATTTATATCATCCACAGATCAGTAGACTACAGTATCATAACATGTCGAGTAAGAAAGAAGCATCATCGAGTTACTCCTTCACTCAGCCACTGACCACATACAGCACAGAGCTACAGATTCTAGATCCGTTTGGCATCATGTCTAGAACGAGAACCAACTTCTCTACTGGCATAATAAATGGGTAGTAATGGCGATAGCAATGCAGTGGTCCCAACAACAGGGCCTCACAGTACATCAATGGTTACAATGAGGTTTGTTTTATAAATTGGACTGCTGTCTTTTTCATAGTTTGCCTGCTTTCGGGACCGGAAGACAGTAGATGCCAGTAGAATGGGCAATAAGTAACAGAAGCGAGAGGGAGAGAATGTAAAAAAAAAAAAAAGGAAGATTGGTGAGAATGAGAGGACAACGGAGACAGAACGACAACAAAGGAGAAAAAGTAGTGGTTCATGTGAAGAAGCTGATGAGAGGCTGAAGAAACAGTCCCAGAGTTCCAGTGATACACACAGTCACAAACACCCACAGGAAGATCCTGTCAATCACCATGGCTACGTACTTCCAGTCATCTTCCACCTGGAGAGAGAGAGAGAGAGAGAGAGAGAGAGAGAGAGAGAGAGAGAGAGAGAGAGAGAGAGAGACAGAGAGAGAGAGAGAGAGAGAGAGAGAGAGAGAGAGAGAGAGAGAGAGAGAGAGAGAGAGAGAGAGAGAGAGAGAGAGGAGAGAGAGAGAGAGAGGGAGAGAGAGAGGAGAGAGAGAGAGAGGGAGAGAGAGAGAGAGAGATAATAGAGAGAGAGAGAGAGAGAGAGAGAGAGAGAGAGAGAGAATAGAGAGAAGAGAGAAGAGAGAGAGAGAGAGAGAGAGAGGAGAGAGAATAAAGAAAAGAGAGAGAGAGAGAGGAGAGAGAAGAAGAGAAAAAGAGAGAGAGAGAGAGAGAGAGAGAGGAGAGAGAAAAGAGAGAGAGAGAGAGAGAGAGGAGAGAGAAGAGAGAAAAGAGAGAGAGAGGGAGAGAGAGAGAGGAGAGAGAATAATAGAAAAGAGAGAGAGAGGAGAGAGAAGAGAGAAAAGAAGAGAGAGAGAGAGAGAGAATAGAGAAAAGAGAGAGGGAGAGAGAGAGAGGAGAGAGAATAGAGAAAAGAGAGAGAGAGAGAGAGAGGAGAGAGAAGAGAGAAAAGAGAGAGAGAGAGAAGAGAGAATAGAGAAAAGAGAGAGAGAATAGAGAGGAGAGAGAGAGAGAGAGAGAGAGAGAGAATAGAGAGAGAGAGAGGGGGGAGAAGGAGCTCGTCAGAAGACAGGGAAGCACACAGGTCATTGAAGTCTATTGGAAATATCGTAAGACAAAGAAGGAAAGTGATCTGAGGAAAGGGTTGAAGGTTCAAAAGGGTATTAATAAATGCACTCTCTCTCTCCTCTCTCTTTGCCTTCGACTTATTGTGAAAACACATCATTGACCTTCCTGAAAAGGCTGCGAGGACCACCATAAGATGTCGAAACTCACCACGATGTGCATTCCACAAGAGAACGGGAGAGACCGAGGGAGACAGAGAGAGAAAAAAATACCTGTATTCCTTGAGCCCTTATAGCGTATATACTGGGTCAGGCCAGGTATGTGTGTTACTCGACATGCATGTGTATTCCAGGCGCGTGTTTTTTCCTGAAGCAACCTGCTGTGGTAATGCCATTGGGTGTACGGCTATTCTGCGTGCATCATTTCAATACTGAACTCAGGCCTTACTAAGAACATGTATGACCATATTAGAGACACATATTTCCCTCAGATTATACAGACCCACAAAGAACTTGAAAACAAACCCAATTTGGATAAACTCCCATATCTACTGGGTGAAATACCAGTGTGCCATCACAGCAGCAAGATTTGTGACCTGTTGCCACAAGAAAAGGGCAACCAGTGAAGAACAAACACCATTGTAAATACAACCTATATTTGTGTTTATTTATTTTCCCTTTTGTACTTTAACCATTTGCACATCGTTACAACACTGTATATATACATAATACAACCTTTGTAATGTCTTTATTCTTTTGGAACTTCTGTGAGTGTAATATTTACTGTTCATTTCTATTGTTTATTTCACTTTTGTTTATTATATATTTCACTTGCCGTGGCAATGTAAACATATGTTTCCCATGCCAATGAACCCCTTCAGTTGAAGTTGAAGTTGAGAGAAGAGTACTAAAGCTTTTCTCACAAACAGCTTTACACTCCATGTACAAAGGGTTTAACAGTTTAGATGAAACCAGGTTGAAACCAGAACTAACTCCCCATGGAGGCTCTCCATCAGAGAATACACTGCCTCAGTTGGGTCTGTTTGTGTCACACCTGCTACTGCTCTCCCTCCCTGGCGCTCGAGGGCGCCAGGCTGCCCAGCACTACGCACACCTGCTTCCCTCGTCACGCTCATCAGCGCTTCATTGCACTCACCTGTGAGTCACTCACTGTTGTGCAGCGTGCGCCAGGTGATCTAGTTACAGTATGGAAGTCACAACTAAATGTTTGCCAGCTAGATATCTTACAACTATTCAGTTAACTGTCTAAAATGTGTTAAATGCTCTGTAGTTGTACATTTGGTTAGCTATCTAGCTAAGTGGTTAGCTTCTTCCAAAATCAAGCATTCACTTGGTCACAGCAGAGAATTCCCTCCTGAAGATCCTTGCTGGGTAATTTTACACTGCATAGCGTTTCTTTGTAGTTACTGTGTAATAACTTGGTATTAACCAATAACTGAAGAACAGATAACTCTGTAATAACTATGTAATAGCAATAATTGAAGAACAGATAAATCTAATAACGAGGTAAAAACCAATAACTTTAATTGCTGTTTGATCTGGCTTTGGAATTTAGTGTTTTTACCAGCATCTTGGTTTTGTTTTCGCCCAATGGTTTTCGTTCAGCTTTTCACATTGGACTTTTTTACCTGCTTCACCATGCACCTGTCTGGTAAGGTTGAACACCACCTCTGCTACTCAGCTTCTCAACAAAAGCTTCTCCCATTGGCTGCTGCACTGCTCCTTGGTTCCCACCTGGTGATCTGCTCCCTGTCTGCTCTGGCTTGTCTCCTGCTGTCTGGTACAGGTACCCCTGCCACAGTGTTCTGAACACTGATGTTAAACCTTCTGGTTACAAGCTTTTTCGGCAAGACATATCTTCCAAAGGTGGTGGAGTAGCAATCTTTACCAAGGAGCACCTTCAGTGCTCGGTTGTCTCCACCAAGTCTATTAGATTTTCTGGCTTTAAGCATTAAGCTTTTAAATAGCTCTTTGTTGACTGTTGCTGGGTGCTATCGTCCACCATCAGCACCGGCCTGTACCCTACCTGCCCTAAACTCTCTCCTGGCCCCTTACACTAAGTCTGAATTTGTCCTGCTAGGTGACCTAAACTGGGAAATGCTTAAAACCACCTAACCAATTCTAAAAACAATGGGACTCCCTAAATCTCTCCCAGATTATTAATAATCCCACAAAGTAAAACTCCAAACATCCAGAAAAAGATACTCTCCTTGATGTTATCCTCACAAATAATCCTGATAGGTATCAGTCTGTTGTTTTCTATAATGACCTTTCTGTTCGACCGTGATCTGGCAGAGTTAGTCCACCTCAAGGACACCATTAGGTCAATGACTCGGCACACAAATATTCAGGTTTACTAGCTATCGTCCAGGGAAATGAGAAATAAGTGCACTCAGGCTATCTGGAAGGGAAAAGTTAGTTAGTTTAAGAAGCAGTTCTCTCTCTGTGGGTCTAACCCCAAGAAGTTCTGGAAAACATTTTAAAGACCTGGAGAATAAACACTCCTCCTCACAGCTGCCCATGTCCCTTAATGTTGATGATGTGGTTGTTATTGACAAGGAACGTATGGCTGAGTTCTTTAATTACCACTTCATTAAGTCAGGATGTATATTTGGCTCAGCCATGCCTCCTTGCCCGTCCAACACTTCCTCATCTCCCACCCCTTCTAATGCGACTAGCCCTGATGCTCCTCCCTCTTCCCCCCTGCCCGCTACACAGTTTCTCCCTACAGGTGGTCACTGAGTCTGAGGCCCTAAAGGAGCTCCTTAAACTTGACCCCAAAAAACATCTGGGTCAGATGCTTTATTTCCTTTCTTCTTTAAGGTTGCAGCCCCATATCTCTGGCCGTTTTAACTCTGCCTCTCCTCTCTGGGGAGGTTCCCAGTGCTTGGAAGGGAGCCATGGTGTATCAAGCTGTTATAGGCCAATTTCTATCTTGCCCTGTTTATCAAAAGTGTTGGAAAAACTTGACTGGCTTTCTTGATGTCTATAGTATTCTCTCTGGTATGCAATCTGGTTTCTGCTCAGGTTGTGGATGTGTCACTGCAACCGTAAAGGTCCTAAATGATGTCACTGCTGCCCTTGATTCTAAGTAATGGTGTGCTGCTATTTTGATAGACTTTGCCAAAGCTTTTGGGTGGCTAAAGACTATTGGTGTCTCTGACGGGTTTTTGGCCTGGTTTGATAACTACTTCTCTCAAAGACTGCAGTGTATGAAGTCAGAACACCTGCTTTCTCAGCCACTGCCTGTCACCAAAGGAGCACCCCAAGGCTTGATCCTAGGTCCCACACTCTTCTCAAATTACATCAACAACATAGCTCAGGCAATAGGAGGCTCTCTCATGCAGATGATACAGTCTTATGCTCAGCTGGCCCCTCCCTGGATTTTGTGTTAAATGCTCTACAACAAATATTTCTTAGTGTCCAACAAGCTTTCTCTGCCCTTAACCTTGTTCTGAACACCTCCATGTGGTTCGGTAAGAAGAATCCTGTTAAAGGTCGCCAAAGCACACACATCCCTGGGAATTTCCTCTTTTCAGTTTGCTGCAGCTAGTGACTGGAAAGAGCTGCAAAACACAGTCGAACTGGACAGTTTTATCTCTATCTCTGCATTCAAAGACTCAATCATGGACACTCTTACTGACACTTGTGGCTGTTTCGAGTGACATATCGTTGTCTCTACCTGTTCGTACCATGTTTGTGTTGCTACCAAGTTGTGCTGCTGCCATGTTGTGCTGCTACCATGTTGTGCTGCTACCATGTTGTGCTGCTACCGTGTTGTTTTCATGTTGTGTTGCTGCCATGCTGTGTTTCATGTGTTGCTGCCATGCTGTGTTGTTGTCTTAGGACTCTCTTTATGTAGTGTAGTGGTGTCTCTCTTGTCGTAATGTGTGTTTTGCCCTACTTTAATTTTTTTTATCCCGGCCCCCATCCCCGCAGGAGGCCTTTTGCCTCTTGGTAGGCTATCATTGTAAATAAGAATTTATTCTTAATTGGCTTGCCTAGTTAAATAAATGTAAAATAAAAATGGACCAAATTTAAATAATAGGTAACTCTGTACTAACGATGTAATGACCACAAGGAAGAGAATTGAACTCTGTAAAACAATGTAATAACCCAAAGCGTCCTACCTCTTTGGCCTTGTTGCGTGTTCTCATGTTCTCAGCGATGTACTTGACACTCTCGATGGCCTGTTTGATCTCTGGTGACACCACGGAGAAGGCCACCACTGCGTTGACTTTGGGCGGGCTGCTGAGCGCTCGGGGCAGTTTGGATAGGTCCGGATCAGAGGGGGCAGGAGGGGGCACCACCGGGGGTATGGTGGGGATGGGCACCTCTTTCCCCTTACAGGCTAAATTCGGCTTGTTCTGCACTTCGCCGTACTCCACACAGTTCATCTCCCCGCCTGCCCTGTTTCAGCGGTGACCGCACCCCCGTCCACCTGCACACACCCGCCCCCTATTCCTCCCCCAATGCTGTTCTTCCTCTTCTTCCCCGTTCCACTCGCTCCTCCTCCTACACCCCCATCTCCAATACTCCCACCTCCTGTTCCATCTCCTCTCCCACTCCCCAAGGAGGAGGGGCAGCCCTGGTCTACAGGCCTCCTCATGAGCAGCACCTTGGGCAGCAACCCCAGGAACACAGACCGGACCCAGGCCGGCATGGTGTGGGTCATAGGCGTACGGTAGTGGACATTCAGCACAAACACGGTGATGACGATGGAGAGGGTGACGAAGATCATGGTGAAGAGGAGGTACTCCCCGATGAGGGGGATGACCAGAGATGTAGACGGGATGGTCTCGGTGATGACCAGGAGGAACACAGTGAGGGACAGGAGGACGGAGATACAGAGGGTCACCTTCTCTCCACAGTCAGAGGGGAGGTAGAAGACGAGGACGGTGAGGAAGGAGATGAGGAGACAGGGGATGATGAGGTTGATGGTGTAGAAGAGAGGCAGGCGTCTGATGTAGAAAGAGTAGGTGATGTCTGGGTAGATCTCCTCACAGCAGTTGTACTTGATGTCGTGCTTGTAGCCCGGCGCGTCGATGATCTCCCACTCGCCACTCTCCCAGAAGTCCTTGAGGTTCACCTATGGGGAGATAATAGTATGTCAACCATAAAGCAGAGCCAAAGGAGTTCTCTCCTAGAAGGAGATAAATAGGGCTTCGACTGAGATTACGTCATAAAAAACACCAGGAAGTAATTACGGTTGAAATTTACTAAGAAAACCATAAAGCCACATTGAATTAGGCAACAAATATAACCCATTAATTTAATGTGGCTAACTAGCTAGCAAATGAGTTAGTATACTAACTAACCAGTGGGATTACTGACCTTTGACCCTATGAGCACTAGGTCAATCTTGGCCTTGTCGTAGGTCCAGGAGCCAAACTTCATGGAGCAGTTTTGGTAGTCGAAGGGGAAGTAGGTGATGTCCATGGGGCAGGAGGATTTAAAGATGGCGGGGGGGATCCAGGTGATGGTGCCATCAAACTTCAGCAGAGCTTTGGTCTTGTCCTCAACCAGGAAATCTCCCACAGCACTGAAGAGAGGTGAGATATGATAGCGTAGCATTTAGCACTGATGGTAAAAAAAAATTAACTGAAGAGGAGAAAATGGTTGATGGTTAGCATAGCATGTAGCAGCGAAGGCAAAAAAAAACACCCCCACAACTGGAGAGGAGATAATGGGTGATGGTTAGCCTAGCATTTAGCACTGATGGCTAAAAAGCAACAAGAGAACATAATAACATGGGCTCAACTTTGATTTTAGAAGTGGGGGGGGCATAATTAATATTATTCATATTTCTTTTAATCCAGTTAAATAAACACTCCAAACAGCCTACCCGACCACTTGGAGGAATCTGCATGGTCCTAAAGCACACCGTTGCCTCGTTTTGTATCACAATACAATTATAAAACTGGGGGGGGACAAAAATTAAAAAATGTCCATCCCCGACCCGTCCACAGTAACTGTTGTGCCCCTGCAAAATAACGTACAGAGTTAAGAGATTGAGCTCACTTGTTGTAGAGGACGATGTCCGGCCTCCATATCTTATTGGAGGGCACACGAATGAACTCAAGTCCGTCATACTCGATGGGAACCCATTTCAGTTTGTAGTCATTCCAGACCTGCAACAAAACATTTAACAGTGCTTCAACTGGGGTACTAAGGGGTATAGACTGAACTTCCTAGATCAGATAACTTGACTTACATGTCTCAGCCATAAATTGGTCTCCATAATCTGATTGACTTCATCCTGACAAGAGATTGAAAGAATATGTACGTGATGTCATAGCCTGTAAGTAATTAGGTCAAATAAATAGGCAAAGTGATGTCCTTATTTGCTCCAGTAATGTTGCAATAATGAGTCGTGAGTCTCACCACTTTGACCAGCTGGGATATGGAGACCTCAAACTCCACGGTGACAGGGTCAGAGACATTCTCCACGGGTCTGATGAACTGGTTGTATCGCCTGAATAAATTCCTGAACAGCCTGTCTTCCCCCTTAGACGACAGACAGCCTGAGAGGAGAGGGGGGAGGGAGTGAGAGTGAGAGTGAGAGTGAGAGAGAGAGAGAGAGAGAGAGAGAGAGAGAGAGAGAGAGAGAGAGAGGGAGGAGGGGACAAAGATAATCTTCACCGGAGCAGTCCTTCTACAAAATAGTAGGGTGGCTTTTAAAATCATTACCATAAAGAGATTCTCCCTTGTCAGGCTTTAACGAAGAGGACTTTGAGGTGAACTTGAGTTTTTCATCACTTTGTCCACATTAAGGTTTTAATCAATGGCTCTTTGCTGCGGATGGAGAGAAACTAGAAGGTTGTGGCTGATTGAACTATGGTGTGTGAAGAGTCTCACATTGGAGCTGTTTCTACGTAGGAAGGCAAGTGGAAGCTTTTAGTAAATCCCGCCAGACTGGAACGCAGTGTGTGTGTGTGTGTGTGCGTGCGTGCGTGCGCGTGTTGTCTACCCAACTCTATTAAATTCTGAGTGTACCTGGCAAAATAGGACTGAAGGTCATTTAGTGACCTGCAAAAAAAACTCCCCTGCTGGTGACTTGGCTGCCGGGACGATGCATGGAACCCACGCCTGTCCGAGCAGAAAATCATGCCTCACTTGGGACATCCCTCCGCCCCTCCGCCCCTCTCCACCCCCACCTCGGCCCCGGCTTCAAAGGACACCAGTCTCTTAATTCCCCCTCTCTCTCTCTCTTTCTCTCTCTGACCTTCACTCTTCCTCTCTTCTTCTCAATTTCCTCATCTTGCCCACCCACTCTCTTCCTTCATTCTTTTCCCTCTCTCTCTCTCTCCTTCCTTTCTGTCCATCTCTCTCATGGTTAATTGAACGCAGCCTTTGAAAGATCACCAGTCTCTCTTCTCTCGCCCCAGTCTGCACAGTCCAGAGTCAGCTGTCCGTCAGTCTGTCTTTCTGTTGCTGCACCAGTAGACAACTAACACCAGTAGAGCCTAGATACTGGGACCAGTGGAGGTGAGCATCAGTGCATCACCCCTCCATTCTGTGACCAGAGAGTAGAGTGGAAACCAAATGGCTGAAAGAATTTAGCGACTGAAAGTGAAAACAGGGCAAAAACAACACCAAGACATTTCCTGGTGTTAATTAATAAAATATGGTCTTTTAGGGGACGCTTTTATCCAAGTCTTGCAGTAAACATGTATTTAGTGGGTTATATAATACAAAATCATTATAATACAGACAGGTATTGAACCCACAATGCTGCTTGTAGTGTTCCAACCAAATGAGAGCCAGATGTCTCCTTTATCCAAACCAGTCAGATGTTCAGATCGCTCCTGAATTGCCTCCTATTTAACTTAGAACCTTATTGACTAAGGAGTCCGTGGGAAATTCAGCTGAAAACAGTTGGTTTGAGAAGTGAGACCTAGAAGAGAACCGCCAGTTAAAACACACACACACAAACACTAACACACACACACACTCACCGTTCTGTACTCTACTGACTGAGCCAGTTACATACACTGCATGGCCAAAAGTATGTGGACACCTGCTCGTCGAACATCTCGTTCCAAAATCATGGGCATTTATATGGAGTTGGTCCCGCCCTTTGCTGCTATAACAGCCTCCACTCTTCTGGGAAGGCTTTCCACTAGATGTTGGAACATTGCTGCGGGGACTTGCTTCTATTCAGTCACAAGAGCATTAGTGAGGTTGGGCACTGATGTTGGGCGATAAGGCCTGGCTCGCAGTCGGTGTTCCAATTCATCCCAAAGGTGCTCAACAGGGTTGTGGTCAGGGCTCTGTGCAGGCCTTCACACCGATCTCAACAGACCATTTCTGTATGGACCTTGCTTTGTGCACATATTGTCATGCTGAAACAGGAAAGGGCCTTCCCCAAACTTTTGCCACAACGTTGGAAGAACAGATATGTCTAGAATGTCATTGTATGCTGTATCGTTAAGATTTTATTTCACTGGAACTAAGAGGCCTAGTCTGAACCATGAAAAACAGCCCCAGACCATCATTCCTCCTCCACCAAACTTTACAGTTGGCACTATGCATTGGAGTAGGTAGCGTTCTCCTGGCATCCACCAAACCTAGATTTGTCCGTCGGACAGCCAGATGGTGAAGCGTGATTCATCACTCCAGAGAACGCGTTTCCACTGATCCAGAGTCCAATGGCGGTGAGTTTTACACCACACCAGCCGACGCTTGTGGCTGCTCGGTCATGGAAACCCATTTCATGAAGCTCCCGACAAACAGTTCTTGTGTTGACGTTGCTTCCAGAGGTAGTTCGGAACTCGGTGATTGTTGCAACCGAGGACAGACAATGTCAGCACTTGGCGGTCCCGCTCTGTGAACTTGTGTGGCCTACCACTTTGCGGCTGAGCTGTTTTTGCTCTTAGACATTTCCACTTCACAATAACAGCACTTACAGTTGACCGGGGCAGCTCTAGCAGGGCAGACATTTGATGAACTGACTTGTTGGGAAAGGTGGCATCCTATGATGGTGCCACATTGAAAGTCACTGAGCTCTTCAGTAAGGCCATCCTACTGCCAATGTTTGTCTATGGAGATTGCATGGCTGTGTACTCGATTTTATACACCTGTCAGCAACGGGTGTGGCTGAAATAGCCGAATCCACTCAATTGAAGGGGTGTCCACAAACATTTATATATATAGTGTACCACTCAACATCTGCCGTACATTATCACACACACACGGGCCTGGAATTCGGATACACAACACACAATCCTTCAAACATGACCTAGCTCAAAACTGTCTCGTCATCTTGTACGTCTTGAAAGGATGTTGAAGACGGTAGCAGATGACTTGGGGATTTCTCTTTGGCCAATGTGACTCTGGTGTGCTCAACGGTAACATGATGAGTAGAATTTCAACATGAGTCGTCTCACTGATGTCATTTTTACTCAATATCTATTCTGTCCTTTTAGGTCATACAGTCCTTGTGCCAATGTCCATTAACAGATGACTTAATGTTTTTTTATACATTTTTATATATGCCAAACATATATATTCTCTCTCACCATTGACAACTCCTTGTGGAGTTGTCTTACAAAACATGTTAGGCTTGACAATGGAGTTAGCAAAAGCTATGTGACCGTTTTATCTAACTTAGTTGAATACACTGACTGTAAGTCACTCTAGATAAGAGCATCTGCTAAACGACCAAAATGAAAATAGGCTCAAATGTCAAATGTGGCCAAATGTGGCTCAAACGTCTCCTCAAAACTTCTAACATTTTCCACAGCAGCCAGTCCCTAAAGCTCCATGTAAAAGAAATAAACTCTGAAGAAGTTTGTACGGTCACAAAGTTTCCTGAGGTCAGTTGAAGCGGCGCCGAGCGCTGCCGAGTCTTAGAGCTTAATGAAAAAGCCGCTCTCCAGAGAGAGCAAAGTGGACGGCTGTAATTTCTGCTTTCGCTACCTGCCGACGTTAAAACACAGCACTGGTCCCTGATTGGCTGCGCTCTGAGAACCTCGTTTAAGTCCCTAATTGGGTAGGGGAAACGAGGGCAATTATAATCTGTTCATTAATTGGACCTTTTGTTCGCACTGAACAATAAAATTAATATATTTCCTCCGCTTCTTCCTCCCCCCCCCCTTCATCCTTCTTCCTTAATCTCTGTGTGGATTGGAAGGTTTCTTACATCACGTAGACTTAACAATAGCCTCTCACTTGTTAACTTCTGGTAAAAATCACTGTGATAGAAACGGGCAGCCTTCCTATTAAACGTGGCTCAGTCAAGACGCAAGGGTGTGTGTTTGTGTGCTGTATGGAAACAGAAACACTCAGAAACAGAAGTGTAGGTATGATTGAGGAAGAGCACGAGGACTTGGGTCCTCCTACTAATTCACCAACTCTTCATGCCGAATCTCAGTCCAGATAAACTAAGACTAACCCTCAGAGGCAGCTCTTAGAAAACACTAAGTGGACACATAGAGGTCCGTTCGAACGGGGCACATAGATTTGCCGTTAAGAAGCCAAACAGTGTTCAACAATGTGTCAACAGAGCAGAGAGCTCCAGAGACCTGAAGCCTCATTGGCTGAGAACCCTTTGATCGACCACGAGGCATGAGACTGCCTATTGCACGCTCCCAAGGAACTAATTACGACCAATAATAAGCTGAAGGCTCTGACTGGTCTGAGAGAGAGAGAGAGAGTGTGTGTGTGTGTGTGTGTGTGTGTGTGTGTGTGTGTGTGTGTGTGTGTGTGTGTGTGTGTGTGTGTGTGTGTGTGTGTGTGTGTGTGTGTGTGTGTGTGTGTGTGTGTGTGTGTGTGTGTGTGTGTGCGCGCGCTTGTGTGCGCGCTTGTGAGCGGGCATGCACGAATGTGTGCGTGAGTGTATGCGTGTTTGTGCGTGCGTTTGTGAGAGAGAGAGTGAGAGGGAGGGGAGGGGAGAAAGACAGAGAGAGAGAGAGAGAGAGAGAGAGAGAGAGAGAGAGAGAGAAAGAAGAGAGGAGATAGCGTTTGATATCTTCAGAGTGTTACATTGGGTCTGTCTGGGACATGCTTTATGATTCACTAGAGGAATGAGTGTGACTAGTGGATGTGCGACCATCCAATCGAGCATAGTGTGCGCCTGCGTGTGTGTCTCAGCAAACGTATGTGCGCACATTCATGCGCGTTGTCTCTCTGTCCATCCACCCCCCTATATACCATACTCCCCATACTGATCTCTGTTGCATGCAGAATGTCACAGTGAGGAGCTGATGCTAATGTCTGCTAGCCAACTATTTAGCAACCCTGCTAACTGAGGTCACCGGGAGTTTATAGCGTATCTCTAACAACAACAAAAACGCCATTTCCTGTCCCCAAAACATTTCACTGAACCTCTCACACTCCAACTGCCCCACGCCAGGGACACACACACTCAGAGGCACGGCAGTTTACTTGGATGGGATTCCACAGGAGGCGTACCTCTTAGAGAAAAAGGGTTCCAATAGGGTTCGCTGTCCCCATAAGAGAACTATTTTTGGTTCCAGGAAGAACCCTTTTGACTTCCATGTAGAACCCTCAGTGGGAAGGGTTCCACCTGTAACCAAAAAGGGTTCTTCAAAGGGTTCTCCTATGGGGACAGCCGAAGAATCCCTTTCAGGTTCTAGATAGCATATTTTTTTTCTAAGAGTGTAATCTGGATAGTCTGAACTGCCCACACGCAACAGCATCTACAGATTCCTTAAATGTGTGTAACATGAACGCACGCAGTGAGTATTGTGGAGTTGAATACACAGTGGCGTATGCATCATGATTCATAAATGTACGTATGCAGCCAAGCCGCGGTGATGCAATTAGGAGTGGAGGTCGAGGTTGAGTTTCTCCGAACGTACTAAACATTCTGAATGTGGAGTGAACTGAACTAACATCCATAAAGGCATGCTGTGTCTATAAGCACCGAGGCCAGTAGTGGCCACTTAGCTAAATGCATGGCTGCTAATGTTGGCCACAGCACAACTAGAAAGGACATTTGCACAATATGCATGAGATTTAACCGTTGGTCCACTTAACATTGCCCGTGCGTGTGTTTTGTTACATTACAGCCTTATTCTAAAATTGATTAAATACATTCTCTTTCCTCATCAATCTGCACACAATACCCTGGAATGATAAAGCAAAAAGACGTTTTTAGAAATGTTTGCAAATGTATTAAAAATAAAACAAAAACCTTATTTACATAAGTATTCAGACCCTTTGCTATGAGACTTGAAATTGAGCTCAGGTGCATCCTGTTTACATTGATCATCCTTGAGACGTTTCTACAACTTGATTGGAGTCCACCTGTGGTAAATTCAATTGATTGGACATGATTTGGAAAGGAACACACATGACTATATGAAGTCCAACAGTTGACAGTGCATGTCAGAGCAAAAACCAAGCCATGAGGACAAAAGGATTGTCCCTAGAGCTCCGAGACAGGATTGTGTCGAGGCACAGATCTGGGGAAGGGTACCAAAACATTTCTGCAGCATTGAGGTCCCCAAGAACACAGTGGCCTCCATAATTCTTAAATGGAAGAAGTTTGGAACCACCAAGACTCTTCTTGGAGCTGGCCGCCCGGCCAAACTCAACAATTGGGGGAGAAAGGTCTTGGTCAGGGAGGTGACCAAGAACCCGATGGTCACTCTGACAGCTTCAGAGTTCCTCTGTGGAGATGGAAGAACCTTCCAGAAGGACAACCATATCTGCAGCACTCCACCAATCAGGCCTTTATGGTAGAGTGGCCAGACAGAAAAAAAGCAAATGAGAGCCAAAGGCACCTAAAGAACTAAAGAACTCTCAGACATGAGAAACAAGATTCTCTGGTCTGATGAAACCAAGATTGAACTCTTTGGCCTGAATGCCAAGTGTCACGTCTGGAAGAAGCCTGGCACCATCCATACGGTGAAGCATGGTGGTGGCAGCATCATGCTGTAGGGATGTTTTTCAGTAGCAGAAACTGGGAGACTAGTCAGGATCAAGGGAAAGATGAACGGCGCAAAGTACAGAGATCCTTGATGAAAACCTGCTCCAGAGCGCTCAGGACCTCAGACTAGGGCAAAGATTCACCTTCCAACAGGACAACGATTCTAAGCAGACAGCCAAGACAACACAGGAGTAGCTTCGGGACTAGTCTCTGAATGTCCTTGAGTGGCCCAGCCAGAGCCCGAACTTGAACCTGATCAAACATCTCTGGAGAGACCTGAAAATAGCTGTGCAGCGATGCTCCCCATCCAATCTGGCAGAGCTTTAGAGGATCTGCAGAGAAGAATGGGAAAAACTCCCCAAATACAGGTGTGCCAAGCTTGTAGCGTCCTACCTAAGAGGACTTGAGGCTGCAATCACTGCCAAAGGTGCATCAACAAAGTACTGAGTAAATGGTCTGAACACTTATGTAAATGTGATATGTCTGTGTTTTATTGTTATTATTAATACATTTGCAAACATTTCTAGAAACCTGTTATTGCTTTGTCATTATGGGGTATTGTGTGTAGATTGATGAGGGGGGAAACGATGTAATACATTTTAGAATAAGGCTGTAACGTAACAACATTTGGAAAAAGTCAAGGGGTCTGAACACTGTATGTTGGTCTTAATATGCATAGCTTGCATTTAGATCAATGATAGTGTTATTTGGGTTGTTAATGGGATTCATTCTGACATTCTTGATTTCTTGTTTCTAGTTTTTGATTATTTATTATTTGTTTACTTGTTTGAAATGTTACTGCACTGTTAGGAGCTAGAAACACAAGCATTTTGCTGCACCTGTTATAGCATCTGCTAAACTGTGTATGCGACCAATGAACTTCGGCTTTATTTAATATCGATCTATCAGGAACATTGAGAAACACAAGGCTGGTAATTCATCTAAAATAGTTCATACCTAATACTCTAAAATACCAAAAATGATTTAATTCCTGAGAAATACGTTTATTTCCGTTGTACTGAATGACTAACAAATAGTTAAATCACTCCTTAGTCTGCTCGATTACTAAGTTTATTTCTTCCGAAGAAGATACTCTTTAGAGGGCGAACATGTCTTGGAAAATTTGGGGAGAATGCAGGACCGACCTCATACTTAGCTTGGCTTTTAGGGAGCCGGAACTTTTGGAAGCAATTGAGATCATCTGTGCGGTGTGATTTTAGCGGGTATTGATAGTTGGACGAGAAATCACCTGGAGATAATATATCCAACAATGGTTGCAATAGGCCCATAGGCTTTACTAGGCTTCGATTTCAGTCTAGGCACAGAGATAAGGCATAGACTGAGGTTTGAGTTTAGTAAGACCAGAAGTAGGTCTTTGGGAGTAGACTCTTTATAAAACACACATTGAATATTGTGAATACACATAACTCTGACTACCTCTTTCTACCTATCTGTCATTCCTTACTTCCACATTCCCTCATCCAGCCTCTGTCCCTCACGATATATACCTCAAATCCATTGACCGCAGGATCAGCAATTCCTCTGTTACAGAGGAGACAATACCTGTTGTAATGCCTCAGTATGGGAGGCTGGATGGACCCCCTCTGAGAGGTGTACTGTCATGAACACTCTAATCTACACATTGACCAGGATACAGCCCTGACTGAGACAAAGCCCACACATTCACCATGCCGCCTGGGTGGAGGGGACAAGAGGGAGGCAGAGAGCATAAAGAGAGAAAGGAGGGGAGAGGTAGGCCGAGGGGGAGGGGGAGGAAGAGAGAGAGAGGAGGGGAGAGGAAGAGAGAGAGGAGGGGAGAGGTAGGCAGAGGGGAGAGGAAGAGAGAGAGAGGAGGGGAGAGGTAGGCAGAGGGGAGAGGAAGAGAGAGAGAGGGGGAGAGGAAGGGAGAGGTAGGGAGTAGGGGGGGAGAAAGAGAGAGAGAGAGAGGTAGGGAGCGGGAGGAGAAGAGAGGAGGGAGAGGAGCAGAGGAGAGCGGGAGGAGAGAGAGAGAGGAGGAGGGAGAGGTAGGCAGAGGGGAGAGGAAGAGAGAGAGAGAGGAGAGGGGGAGGAAGAGAGAGAGAGGAGGGGAGAGGTAGGCAGAGGGGAGAGGAAGAGAGAGAGAGGAGGGGAGAGGTAGGGAGGGGGGGAGAAAGAGAGAGAGGAGGGGAGAGGTAGGCAGAGGGGAGAGGAAGAGAGAGAGGAGGGGAAAGGTAGGCAGAGGGGAGAGGAAGAGAGAGGGGGAGGTAGGCAGAGGGGAGAGGAAGAGAGAGAGAGGCGGGGGAGGGGGAGAGGTAGGCAGAGGGGAGAGGAAGAGAGAGAGAGAGGAGGTGAGAGGTAGGCAGAGCGGGAGAGGAAGGCGGGGGAGAGAGAGAGGAGGAGAGAGGTAGGCAGAGGAGAGGAGGAGGGGAAGAGAGAGAGAGGAGGGAGAGGTAGGCAGAGGGGGAGAGGAAGAGAGAGAGAGAGGGGAGAGGTAGGCAGAGAGGAGAGGAGAGAGGAGGAGGGAGAGAGAGGGAGAGGGGGAGGGGAGAGGTAGGCAGCGGGGGAGAAGAGAGAGAGAGGGAGAGGAGAGAGGAGGGAGAGGTAGGAAGAGGGGAGAGGAAAGAGAGAGAGGAGGGGAGGAGGGGGTGGGGGGGAGAGGGAGAGGGGAGAGGGAAGAGAGAGAGGAGGGAGGGGGAGAGGTAGGCAGGGGAGAGAGGGGAGAGGAAGAGAGAGCGAGGAGGGGAGAGGTAGGCAGAGGGGAGAGGAAGAGAGAGAGGAGGCAGCGGGGGAGAAAGAGGGAGGGAGAGGTAGGCAGAGGGGAGAGGAGAGAGAGGGAGAGCGGGGAAGAGGGAGAGGGGTAGGGCAGAGGGGAGAGGAAGAGAGAGAGAGGAGGGAGAGAGGTAGGCAGAGGGGAGCGGGAGGGGAGGAAGAGCAGAGAGGAGAGGGGGGCGGGGGGGGAGAGGTAGGCAGAGGGGAGAGGAAGAGAGAGAGAGGAGGGAGAGGTAGGCAGGGGAGGGGAGAGGAGGAGAAGAGAGAGAGGCGGGGAGGGGAGGGGGAGAGGTAGGCGGGAGGGAGGGGAGGGGAGAGGAAGAGAGAGAGAGGAGGGGAGAGGTAGGCAGAGGGGAGAGGAAGAGAGAGAGGAGGGGAGCCTTTTTCTAAGAGTGTATCTAAAAGTAAAAGCAGGGGACTTTTATTGTATTATTTTCAAAGGGTTCTCCTATAGGGACAGCCGAATAACCCTTTTAGTTTCCAGCACCTTCTTTGTAAGAGTGTAATCTGGATAATCTGATGCCAGGTGGATAGCATAGTAAACCACTTGGCAAAGTTTAGAATAACACCATATCTGGTTTGCGCCCGCCCGTCTCACTAGAGAGAGTTGTGAGTCCCAGTCTCTCACAGGCTGCTACAGTGGGACCACAGACAGAAGGGGAAACCCAGACAAGCCACAGGGCTATAAAGCTGAAGCATCCGTTTAGAACGTTTTCCCATCACCAAATATGGTAGTGAGAGGAAGTCCAGTCACTGTTAGTGGGAGAGGATGGAGCTAGGTGAAAATGGTCCGACATTCTACACATTCTTTCGATGAAACATCTGATCTCAATGCATTTTTACGTTCCCAAAACAAGAATCTGTTACAAACACACTGCACTAAGTTTTATAGACTTGACGCTTTGCCAAAATGTCAAAATGTTGCGTTGTTTAGGAGTGCAAGGTCGCATGCACAAGCCCACTATGCAAATACATGCTACAACGCGCCAATAGGATCTCGCAAGCTTGAGCTTGGCTTTGTCCATCTCCTTGCTTGTTCTGCCCACTATACGTAATTTGCTCCCACTGTAAACGACACAGAATAACTACAGTATCTTGAGTTAATTATAAATATCCTTGGTGGGGACTGTAAAGCACTTAGCCCCTGTCCCCTGGGAAGTCTGCAGGGAGCCGGTTCGGGAACAGACACACACAGGATCAGAACTCCCTTAACCAACCCACGAGGATGAGGGCCTTACAGGAAGGGTCTTACACACACACGCAGGGAGAAAGATGCACAAACAACATATTGAGATATGGATAGAACCAGAACCAGCCCTGGGCACCGAGATGAGAACAGAGGACAGAACGCCGTGGCACGGGACAGAAGAGAACAGAGTGGAACAGCAGAATGACTCAACAGAACAACAGAACACGATGGAACAACAAAGTTACAGTAGAAGAGAACAGAACAGACATAGACCGATGGAATGCAGAGAGATCAAATGAGGTGTAGGAGTACCTCACCCCCAAACAGTCCAGATTACACGCACGTGTGAGTCCAACCACAGCTCTGACATGGACCGTTATATTTAACTCAGGTATAGACAAACCCGTGTGTATGATGCACAATGTTCACGGCTAGGGTCGACTACGTGCAACTTAGTTCGGTTTGGAAACATAACGCGTGAATGCGCGCGGTGCGGATGGGTTGTCTATGGTAGTTAGAGGGCTGACGTTGGCCTACTGTATAGTAGATTAATGATGTGACGTGTCACCAGCACTGCTCATCCCCTGGGACGACGATCCGTAGCCTTCGCATACCGATATATTATGTTTATCTGAATAGATCGCGTTGCGATTTTGCCCAACTTTTGTAGCCTATAACAAAATATATATTTATGAGGTTTCCGTTTATTCTCCACGTTAGACTACCACAGAATCGCACGCAAAGACAATGACTTCGTTTGAAAAGATAAAACATGCCAACACAGCCATCTTTACAATGTATTCCGTTTAATTTCTGTCGGGAGATTTTTCCTATGGGACATGCTGCGGATTGAAAGACGGGGTTTCTAGTGCGTCGCACAATCAGAAGGAACACCCCAGCAACAACTTCAACTGTTTACAACAAGACAGAACACGCATAAATAGGATAAGCAATCGATGTATCTGTGTACTGAATTGCCTATATGATACTATGCGAAGTCTGCAGTAGCGCTCAGCTCTCTTCTGTTGCGAGTTGATCCCGCTCTCCCCAAACTCTCCGACATCCCCACGTCTTCATAAAGCTTCTCTTACCTTGCGCTGTCAGGACCACCAGCAGAAGCACCACGGGGACTATTCCGGAAGGATTCATCTACACCTCGGTGCTCTGGGAATGTCTCGTATATAAAAAAGTAGGACAATTTGGTAAACAGACTGCAGGAGTCGATTGGTAAAATTTAGAGCGATGATTTTCTGGGCGCTGCGCGTGGGGAGGTTGATGTCAGCGCGCGCTCTCCGACATTGAGAACTTCGGTTGTCCCGCCCCCACCTCCGGCGCAACCTCACGCGCCCGTGTGTTTTATTCACGAGGTAGTAAGTATATATATAAACAGGTTATACAAACATGAAAAATAAAACCTACTATTGTTATCACAGGAGAGCCCTAAGAAAAGTTACAACGCATCCAAACCCATTGTAGGCTACGGTATAGGCTACTTGTCGTGCGGTGCGTTACGACCGGATGGTTTTTCATCACTCAGTTAGGATGAACTGTTTCACTTATTCATGTTGTCTCTTGCTCGTTACCATGTCTCGGCAGGTACTCACTGCTCGACCTGGTTGATTCCCTCTATCTGAATCCAGGCTTCATCAGGACACCTGATCCGTGGAAACCAGGACACAGCCATGGTAGGTCATGTCAGGTAACCTTCCTCTCTCTCGCTCTCTTTCTCTTTCTTGCCCTCTCATTGGTATAACACGGAGTGAGTAACCCAGAGGTATGGTCTCTGTGTTTGTCATGACTTGGCTGGTTAATTGGACAGTATAAATGTGCCTCCTAATTCTTCTGTTCCTCCTGCCAGCTAAATCAGATGACCTGGCCACAGAAAACACACCATAGAGTAAAGGGCACCATCATGTCCCCCACTCTATGGTTTTGGTCTTAATCAGAGAGTAGATCTTTATATAGGTCTATGGATTAGATACAAACTCAATCATAGTAGACTACATATTCACTCACATTACACACACAGACGCACGCACGCACACACACACAAACACACACGCACACACACACACGCACACACACACGAACACACACGAACACACACGCACACACGCACACACACACGAACACGCACACACACGCACGCACACACACAAACACACACGCACACACACACGAACACACACACACACGCACACACACGCACACACACACGAACACACACGCACACACACACGCACGCACGCACACACACGAACACACACACACGCACACACACGCACGCACACACACACACACACGTCACGAACACGCACACACACACACGCACAAACACACGAACACACACACACGCACACACACACACGAACACACACGCACACACACACGAACACACACACACACACTCACGAACACACACACACACACACACACACACATGCACATACACACACACCCGCACACACAACTGACTGCTGGGCTGTAAATGACCTATTTAGACACGTAATTGATTTTGCACACATAACAATGTTCAGACAGCTAAATATATTACTTTGTAACTACTGACTAGTAGAGTACTGGAGGCTAACGCGGCTATGCGTATCTATCTCACTACTTACAGAGGCAAGGTGCAGTATATGCTGAATATGAGCTCCACTTTATACAGTCATACATATAAGCTTTGGTATTTCATACCACCTAATACACTACATGGCCAAAAGTATGTGGACACGCATTCAGCTATTTCAGCCACAACCGTTCCTGACAGGTGTATAAAATTGAGCGCACAGCCATGCAATCTCCATAGACAAACTTTGGCAGTAGAATAGTCCGTACGGAAGAGCTCAGTGACTTTCAGCGTGGCACCTTCATAGGATGCCAACTTTCCAGCAAGTCAGTTTGCCAAATGTCTGCCCTGCTAGAGCTGCCCTGGTCAACTGTACGTGCTGTTATTGTGAAGTGGAAACGTCTAAGAGCAACAACGACTCAGCCGCGAAGTGGTAGGCCACACAAGCTTGCAGAACGGGACCTCCAAGTGCTGAAGCGCATAGTGCGTAAAAACCATGTGTCCTCAGTTGCAACACCCGCTACCAAATTACAAACTGTCTCTGGATGCAATGTCAGCAAAATAACTGTTCGTCGGGAGCTTCATGAATTGGGTTTCCATGGCTGAGCAGCCACATACAAGCCTAAGATCACCAGGCGCAATCCCAAGCATCGACTGGAGTGGTGTAAAGCTCGCTGCCATTGCACTCTGGAGCAGTGGAAACACGTTCTCTGGAGTGATGAATCACACTTCACCATCTGGCAGGCCGACGGACAAATCTGGGTTTGGCGGATGCCAGGAGAACATTACCTGCCCGAATGCATTGTGCCAACTGTAAAGTTTGGTGGAGGAGGGATAATGGTCCGGGGCTGTTTTTCATGGTTCGGGCTTGGCCCCTTAGTTCCAGTGAAGGGAAATCTTAACACAACATCATACAATGACATTCTAGATGATTCAGTTTGGGGAAGGCCCTTTCCTGTTTCAGCATGACAATGCCCCCGTGCACAAAGCTAGGTCCATACAGAAATGGTTTGTTGAAATTGGTGTGGAAGAACTTGACTGGACTGCACAGAGCCCTGACCTCAACCCCATCAAACACCTTTGGGATTAATTGGAATGCCGACTGCAAGCCAGGCCTAATTCTCGTGTGGCTGAATGGAAGCGAATCCCTGCAACACTTCCAACATTAGTGGAAAGCCTCCCAGAAGAGTGGATGGAGGCTGTTATAGCAGCAAAGGGGAGGGTTCAACTCCATATAAATGCCCATGATTTTGGAATGAGATTTTTGACGAGCCGGTGTTCACATACTTTTGGCCATGTGGCGTCTTTAATACGTAATCCTTTCACTCGGATGTATTTAGCCAGACTTTTAGCTGGACATTTAGAATTGTTTAGTGTTGTAGATGGTGGAGTAGTGGGGTATGTGTGCCTGTGCCTGTACTGACCTGCACTGTTGGAGGCAGCTAGCAGCAGGGTTGTTCCACAAAATGAGTTCCTTTTGCTTCCCTTTGATATTTTAAGTAGAAATTGTACAAACATATTTAATTTTAAAAGCCTGTTTTATTAAATGAAGTGACATTTAATATAGATCACATGGAGAATTCAATAAATCCGATTTTTTTATATAAATAAAGACTTGCTAACGTGCCAAAATCCAGCATTTTGACACGTCCCTCTGTGACTTCTACACTGAACAAAAATGTCAACGCAGCAAGTGTTGGTTCTATGTTTCATGGGATTAAATAAAAGATAAAGATAAAATAAATGTTCCATACACACAAAAAGCTTATTTCTCTCAAATGTTTTGCACAAATTTGTGAGCATTTCTCCTTTGGCCAAGATAATTCATCCACCTGACAGGTGTGGCATATCAAGAAGCTGATTAAACAGCATGATCATTACACAGGTGCACCTTTTGCTGTGGACAATAAAAGGCCACTCTAAAATGTGTAGTTTTGTCACACAACACAATGCCACAGATGTCTCAAGTTTTGAGGGAGTATGCAATTGGCATGCTGAGTGCAGGAATGTCCACCAGAGCTGTTGCCAGAGAATGTAATGCTAATTTCTCTATCATAAGCCACCTCCAGTGTCATTTTAGAGAATATGGTAGTACGTCCAACCGGCCTCACAACCACAGACCACGTGTAACCATTCCTGCCCAGGATCTTCACATCCGGCTTCTTCACCTGCGGGATCGTCTGAGACCAGCCACCCAGACAGCTGATGAAACTGTGGGTTTGCACAACAAAATAATTTCTGCACAAACTGTCAGAAACCATCTCTGGGAAGCTCATCTCCATGCTCGTCGTCCTCACCAGGGTCTGGACTAGACTGCAGTTTGGCGTCATAACTCACATCCGTGGGCAAATGCTTACCTTCGTTGGCCACTGGCACGCTGGAGGAGTGTGCTCTTCACGGATGGATCCTGGATTCATCTGTACCGGGCAGATGGTAGACGTATGGCGTCGTTTGGAAGAGCATTTTTCTGAGTGTCCCATGGTGGCGGTGGGGTTATGGTATGGGCAGGCATAAGCTACGGACAAGGAACACAATTGCATTTTATCGATGGCAATTTGAATGCACAGAGATACCGTGATGAGATCCTGAGGCCCATTGTCGTGCCATTCATCTGCCGCCATCACCTCATGTTTTAGCATGATAATGCATGGCCCCATGTCCCCAAGGATCTGTACATAATTCCTGGAAGCGGAACATTTCCCAGCTCTTCCATGGCCTATTGTCACACCCTGACCATAGAGAGCCTTTTATTCTCTATGTTGGTTAGGTAAGGGTGTGACTAGGGTGGGTTATCTAGGTTATTGTATGTTTATGTTGGCCTGGTATGGTTCCCAATCAGAGGCAGCTGTTTATCGTTGTCTCTGATTGGGGATCATATTTAGGCAGCCATTTCCGCCACTGTGTTTTGTGGGATCTTGTTTTTGGTTAGTTTCCTGTGAGCACGCCATTTGCTGCACGTTTCGTTTGCTGTTTATTGTTTTTTGTGAGTTTCATCTGAATAAACATGTGGAACTCTACGTACCCTTCGCCTTGGTCCGACATTCGTTGTAACGATTGTGACACCTGTATCCAACTCCAACATGTCACCCATTGAGCATGTTTGGGATGCTCTGGATATACGTGTATGACAGTGTGTTCCAGTTCCCGACAATATCCAGCAACTTTGCACAGACATTGAAGAGGAGTAGGATAACTTTCCACAGGCCACAATCAACAGCCTGATCACCTCTATGAGAAGGAGACGTGTCGCGCTGCATGAGACAAATGGTGGTCACACCAGATACAACTAGTTTTCTGATTCACGCCCCTAGCCTTTTTTTAAAAAGGTATCTGTGACCAACAGATGCATATCTGTATTCCCAGTCATGTGAAATCCATAGATTAAGGCCTAATGAATGTATTTAAATTGACTGATTTCCTTATATGACCTGTATCTTAGTGAAATATTAGAAATTGTTGCATATTGGGTTTATATTTTGGTTCAGTGAAGGAAGATTTTAACCCACTCAACCCTAACATTTCTCCAAGTTTTCACTATAATTCTAAATCACTATTTATTTTGTTACTTTGACAAAGTCATTTCTGAAGATGATGATTTATTTCATGTTATTAGTGATTCATTTAAAGAAGAGACCTGTCCCTCATTAAGGCCAACCCTGTTATGTGAACTGAACTCTCCTTTTAATATGGTGAAACTATCCCTTTTGAGATATATTTTTCAAAAGAGACATTATACATCTAATAGTCAGTCAAATCAGGTTAGCTGCTTCTACTCTTTTTGTCAATTATCTATGTTCACCAAGTTACACCTGATTGGTGGAATGACCCAGCAGCTGGGAGAGCAGAGGAAGTTTGTGTAAAGGAGGAGGTTTGTGTGAGTATATCTCCCCCACCATGCTGTCCTCTCCTCTCTAATCAGCTTACCTTTGCATAAATGGGTATGTACCCCCAGCTATTACCCTGAGCTTGTAAATAAACTCAGTACACACACACACACACACACACACACACACACACAACCACCGTGCACACACACAAACACACACAGAATGTCTACTCACAATAATATGTTAGGCTTATAAGATATTTATATATACATGTATGTATTTGCTTATAAACATCAATGATTATATATCCTTGATTATTATAACAGTCAAGGATAATACTGAGGTTTATCTCTGACCTGTGCTGGAGTGGGTGTTCTGGCTCCATGTGATGTTTGAATTGGTCATGGTCATAAGGTTCTGTGGGTCGGGTGGATGTGGTGATAGACGCTGGGTACGGAGCAGGGCTTCCTTGTGAACAACTGTTCCCCAGTCAGTGAGGGGCTCCACAAAGAGGGGTTGAGACGCTGTTGGAATATAGCCCGTCAGTGTGCACTTCAAGACAACACACCCTGTTTTGAATTAGAGTACAGCCAAGTCCTGACACGTGTACTGACTTCCCTCATCACTTCCGGTGAGGTTAGATGTAATACCAGACAACAGTCCATCTTTTCTTCCCAAATGGCATCCTGTTTCCTATAATAGTAGGGCACTACATAGGGAATACGGTGCAATTTGGGGCGCACCCCTCCTCTATAATCCCTTTCCTCCTCCTCCTCCTCCTCCTCCTCCTCCTCCTCCTCATTCTCTCCATCTTTCCAACTCTCCGTTGGCTCTTGTGTGTCATTTACCAAGTACACTCTGTCAGCCTCTGTCCAGCCCGCCTTGGGCTGCCGTCTGTTTTTATCTACCATACATTTCAGAGTAAACACATTTCACATCACGTAAGTAACATGAAGGATGAACGACGCCTTTGCCAGGTAGCGATCAGACACACAGAGTTATTTACACTGTGGGTGGAAATGGAGAAGGCAAAGCGTTAGTCCTCTTCACAGTTTGTAGGGCATTTTCCTAAGCTTAAAGACAGAGAAAGTGCTCAATTCTTTGCGCTCAATAAGTTTCATTGTTGGGCGTTGTGTCAACTCTGGCCTTCACGGTTGGAGTCCTAAAGGGGTAAGGGATAAAGTGCTGTAGAGAAAATGAGAGAAAGAGAGGGGTAGACAGAGAGAGACTGAGACAGCGAGAGAAAGAGAGCGGGGGGGTAGGTAGAGAGTGAGAAAGAGCAAGAGAGAGAGAGAGACAGAGAGAGAGAGAGAGATCGAGAGAGAGAAAGAGAGAGGGAGAGAGAGAGAGAGAGGGAGAGAGGGAGAGAGAGAGAGAGAGAGAGAGAGAGAGAGAGAGAGAGAGAGAAAGAGAGAGGGAGAGAGAGGGAGGGAGAGAGAGAGAGAAAGAGAGAGGAGGGAGAGAGGGAGAGAGAGAGAGAGAAAGAGAGAGGGAGAGAGAGAGTAAGAGAGAGGGAGAGAGAGAGGGGTAGACAGAGAGAGACTGACACAGCGAGAGAAAGAGAGGGGGGTAGACAGAGAGAGCGAGAAAGAAAGAGGCAGAGAGAGAGAGAAAGAGGGGGGTAGATAGAGAGTGAGAGAGAGAGAGAGAGAGAGAGAGAGGGAGAGAGCGAGAGACCACCCACCCCACCATCAAATGTTAAAATGGATCCGAAAAGACTACACTTACAGTACAAGAGAAGAAAAAAAAGAAGAAAAACGTCTCAATGATTTTCTTCAATGTGACAGAGCGTCTATTTGTGGAGAGTTTCCTTGTTTTCAGGCAGACTACAGAGTAACACTGAGAACTCTCTCTCTCCCACGGGCACTCTAACTGAGGATAAACACTGTCATCTCTCTTTCTCTCCCTCATGCTTGCTCTCTCACACAGCCGCTCTCCATTTCTCCGCCTCTCATTCTGCCACTCTCTCCTTCTTTACCTCTCACTATTCTGCAACTCTCCATCTTTCACCTTCTTTTCCTTCTCATTTTCACCCCATCATTTAAGACAGCCCTGTGAGAGCTATCTCCACACAGGTATCCAATGTCTGTTTCATCTCCGCACTGAGCACAGGCACCAGGCAGAATGTACTGGAAGAGTCCAATTTCTTCAGTTCTATACGTTGAGATTATGTTCTTCAAAATCTCTCAGAAGGTTTCAATTAGAGCCCGACGTTACGGTTTTAGACCAGAATCTCATGTTCTGCTTAATGATCCACCTTAGAAAGAGCCTTTCGTATCACTGACCATTAAATGCCTCGTGACGGTCATTGGCAATGAGAGGAACAGAATGTGTGTGTGTGTGTGTGTGTTTGCGTGCCAACATCAGATTGCTCTGTCTTTCTAAGACGAGGGTCAGCCTGTATTTACCCTATACACATTAGCTAAAGTACAACTCAGCGCTCCGAGCAGGCGAAAGAGACAGACACAAACAGAGACCAGGAACAAGAGTGTAGTGAGATGGAAAAGTACACAAGAAGATGGGTTAGTCAGGTTAGAGGAGCAGGACTGAGACCTTCCATAGAGGATGTATAGTGGGTTTCCAATATCATCGGTATTCAACCCCCCAAATTTTTTGTTGTGACAAAGTGGGATCGAAATGGATTTAGTTGTGATTTTTAGTAATTGAGATCTACACAAAATACTCAAAATACTCACAAAATACTATAATGTCAAAGTGGGAAAGAAATTTTACAAATTTGAGCAAATTAATACAAATGTTCTAACTAAAATATACAGTAGTTGTTTATAAAGTATTCACCCTTTTTGTTTAGGTCTAAATTAGTTCAGGAGTAAAATGTTGCTTAACAAATCACATAATAAGTTACATGGACTCACTCTGTGTGAAGTAATAGGGGCTGACGTGATTTCTGAATAACTAACCCTTCCTCTGTCCCCCCGTATGGACAATATCTGTAAGGTCCCTCAGTCAAGTACTGCATTTTGAGCACAGATTCAAGATGAAGGAGCTTTTCGAAAGCCTAATAAAGCAGGACAGTGATTGGTAGATGGGTAACAATAACCAATCAGACATTCAATATTCCTTTAAGCATGGCCAAGTTAATAATTAGGCTGTGGATGATGTATTTAACCAAGCAGGTACATGAAAGATGCAGTCTTCCTTCTGAACTGAGCTGCAGGACAGGAAGGAAACTGCTTGGGGATGTCACTTCCCACAGTGGTGTCAAGTTGGCTGGACGTCCTTTGGTTGGTGGACTATTCTTGATATACACAGGAAAATGTTGAGCCTGAAAAACCCAGCAGCTTTGCAGTTCTTGACACAAACCGGTGCGCCTTGCACCTACTACCATACCCTGTTCAAAGGCACTTGAATGTTTTGTCTTGCCCCTTCACCCTCTGAATGGCACATAAACACAATCCATGTCTCAAGGTTTACGAATCCTTCTTTAAAATGTCTCCTCCCCTTCATCTACACTGATTGAAGTGGATTTAACAAGTGACATCAATAAGGGATCCTAGCTTCCACCTGGATTCACCTGGTCAGTCTATGTCATGGAAATAGCAGCTGTTCATAATGTTTTGTACACTCGGCGTATATTAGTGTTTTCTTTTTCATTAATAAAATAAAATGTAACTTTGACATTATAGAACATTTTCTGTAGATCAATGACACAAAAAAAACACAATCGAATTAATTTCAATCCTACTTTGTGACGCAACAACGTGAACAAATATAGAGGGTGTGAGCACTTATGATACCTACACTCTTAGAAGAAAGGGTTCCAAAAGGGTTCTTTGCGGAGGGAAATGGTTCTACCAAGAACTGTTTTGATCTGAATAACCGATTTTGGAAGACAATGATTCTTTGTAAGGCAAATGGTTCTACCTAGAAGCTTTAACATCCTAAGAACCGCTTTTGGAAGAAAGAGTTCTGTCACGCCCTGACCTTGGAGATCCTTTTTACGTCTCTATTTTGGTTTGGTCAGGGCGTGAGTTGGGGTGGGCATTTCTATGTTTTGTGTTTCTACGATTTTCTCTCTCTATGTTTTGGCCGGGTATGGTTCTCAATCAGGGACAGCTGTCTATCGTTGTCTCTGATTGGGAACCATACTTAGATACCCTTTTTCCCACCTGTGTTTGTAGGAAGTTGACTTTCTTTATGACACTTATGGCCTTAAGCTTCAGGGTTTTGTTTTGTAGTGTGTATTGTTTTGTTCGGCGTCTTTTTCTTAATTAAAGAACATGTACGCTGACCACGCTGCACCTTGGTCCGCTCCTTTCATCAGCCGTGACAAGTTCTTGGATTATTCTTTGGAAGGCAAGAAGGGTTTCTTTGAAAAGCAAGAGGGGTTCTACATAGAACCTTATGTAATATTTCCCAGCATGCTCTATTGCAGAATTATTTTCAGAATTGTTGTTTTAATGTTTTTTTTTTTACATGTACATTGATTGGTTGATAGATTTCATGCTACACAAAGATACATAACAATATGTTTTTAACTAAACAAATCTGTTAGGAAATGCACCTGTTACTTATTACACCCATTACTGAGACAGTTTGAATACTGAGTCCAACCAATGACCACTTCCCTACCCTGGAAGTCATTCTGAATGCAGATTGTGGACGATAAAAAAATTCCACTGGTTGGAAATCCTGACTGTCTGGATTTGAATTACACTTAACTTTACACATCACTTTTATGGAGGTTTCTAGGTGAACCATATAAAGAGGGTTCTATGAAGAACCTTACATGGATGGTTCTAGATAGAGCCCTCTCCAAAGGGTTCTACCTGGCACCAAAAAGGGTTCCCCAATGGGAGAAAAACCAAAGAACCATATATGGTTAGAACTTGTGCATATATGGTTAGAAAGTGTACAATGTATATTCAGTGTGGGTCCGTGTGGGTCCGTGCGGGTCCGTGCGCGTCCGTGTGGTTCCGTGTGGTTCAGTGTGGGTCCGTGTGTGGCAGCTGGTATCAGGATACTACGCGAGGTGACATCCCAATGCTTCTATTTTCATACGGCGAAGCCCGAGAAAACACACACTCTACCTCTCCCTCTGCACACACAGCCGGGCCCACACTCCACTATTGAAAAACAAATAACAGGCGTCACCTTAGACAGCTCAGACGCAGCAGAAAGACCCCGAGGGCAAGGGTGCGAGGGTGGGCAGAGATGGATAGAGAGGGAAAAGGGCAAAGGCATTTAGAGCAAGGAGCCTCACTGACAGGACTGTCCACACAAATATACACATCAGCACTCTGTCACGCCCTGACCTTAGAGAGCTTTTTATGTCTCTATTTTGGTTTGGTCAGGGTGTGATTTGGGTGGGCATTCTATGTTCCTTTTTCTATGTGTTTGTATTTCTTTGTTTTGGCTGGGTGTGGTTCTCAATCAGGGACAGCTGTCTATTGTTGTCTCTGATTGGGAACCATACTTAGGTAGCTTTTTCTCACATGGTTTTCGTGGGTAGTTGTTTTCTGTTTAGTGTTTTGCACCTGACAGGACTGTTTCGGGTTCGGTTATTCACTTGTTATTTTTGTCTAGTGTTCAGTTTAAATAAAAAGTCATGAACACTTACCACGCTGCGCTTTGGTCTGATTCCTCTTCATCCGACGACGACACCCGTTACAGAACTACCCACCACCAACGGACCAAGCAGCGTGGTATGGAGGAGCAGAGGGTTCAGACCTCCTGGACATGGGAGGAGATACTGGACAGAAAGGGACCCTGGAGACAGGCTGGTGAATATTGCCGCCCGAAAAAGGAGCTGGAGGCAGCTAAAGCTGAGAGGCGGCGATATGAGGCAAGGCAGCGCAGCAGGCACGACAGGCAGCCCCCCCAAAAAAATGTTGGGGGACACACGGGGAGATTGGCGGAGTCAGGCGATAGACCTGAGCCAACTCCCCGTGCTTACCGGAAGCAGCGTGGTACTGGTCAGGCACCGTGTTATGCGGAAAAGCGCACGATGTCTCCCGTGCGCGCTCATAGCCCGGAGCACTATATGCCAGCCCTCCGCAAGTGCCATGCGAGAGTGGGCATCCAGCCAATGGCGGATTGTGGCAGCTCAGCAAGCTTGGTCTCCGGTGCGCCGTTTCAGCATAGGGTATCCTGCGCCGGCTCTGCGCACTGTGTCTCTGGTGCGCTGGGACTGGTCAGTTCATCCTATGCCTGCGCTCCGCCCGTGCCAGGCTAAAGTGGGCATTGAGCCAAAGGGAGAGGTGTGAGTGGTAAGCACTAGATCTCCAGTGCTCCCCCACAGCCTGGTTAATCCGGTGCCTCCTCTACGCACCAGGCCTCCTGTAGGTCTCCCCAGCCTGGTGGGCCCTGTGGCAGCCCCACGCACCAGGCTGTCTCTGCGTCTCCTCCCTCCAGTCCAGACCCTCCAGCGACGCCCTCCAGTCCGGAGCCTCCAGTGTCGCCCTCCAGTCCGGAGCCTCGAGAGGCGCCCTTTAGTCCGCATAAATCAGGTGTGATATTGTGTACATTCAACAAGGACGCATGGCAAATAAAAGCATACTCGACCAAACAAGGGTGCCCAGTCCGGGGCCCGCTACGAGGGTCCCCAGTCCAGGGTCGGCGGCGAGGGTCCCCCCTCTAGAGGCGCCACCTAAGTGGGCCAAGCCAGAGGTGGAGCGGGGTCTACGTCCCTCACCAGAGCCGCCAACGCTGAGAAATGCCCACCCAGACCCTCCCCTATAGGTTCAGGTTTTGCGTCCAGAGTCCGCACCTTTGGGGGGTGTACTGTCACGCCCTGACCTTAGAGAGCTTTTTATGTCTCTATTCTGGTTTGGTCAGGGTGTGATTTGGGTGGGCATTCTATGTTCCTTTTTCTATGTTTTTGTATTTCTTTGTTTTGGGCCGGGTATGGTTCTCAATCAGGGACAGCTGTCTATCGTTGTCTCTGATTGGGAACCATACTTAGGTAGCTTTTTCCGACATGGTTTTTGTGGGTAGTTGTTTTCTGTTTAGTGTTTTGCACCTGCCGGGACTGTTTCGGTTTCAGTTATTCACTTTGTTATTTTTGTCCAGTGTTCAGTTTAAATAAAAAGTCATGAACACTTACCACGATTCCTCTTCATCCGACGACAAAATGAAAAATGGAAATAGAAATCCCTGTCCTACACAGGAAAATACACAGAGTGCACAAAACATGAACACAAAATATTTAAGTGCCTTTGAAAGGGGTATGGTAGTAGGTGCCAGGCGCACCGGTTTGTGTCAAGGACTGCAACACTGCTGGGTTTTTCACTCTCAACAGGTTCCAATGTGTATCAAGACTTGTCCACCACCCTAAGGACATAAAGCCAACATGACACAACTGTGGGAAGCATCGGAGTCAACATGTAATATTAGGAAGGTGTTCCTAATGTTTTGTACACTCAGTGTAGTCTCCATGTTTATTCTCTAGAAGTACACTGGGAACCTCAAGACTCATTACTTTATTGTACACAGTGAGTGGACAGCAAAGAGACGGAAGAGTGGCGCAAAACAAAGAATAGAAAGAAGAAGGGAAGAGATTAAAAAGCAGAAGATGGGGTGAGGTTAGCGGAAGACGATTGGGAGAAGACAACGGGAATAGAATTCCCCTGCAGCTGAAATATTCATACTCTTCCTATAATCTTGTAATGGGTATTATCTTCTATTTCCGTTACACCTACAATCACACACACACACACACACACACACACACACACACACACACACACACACACGTTTCCTGTCCCTCCTTACATCCAAGGCCAGTATTGGCTAAATTTGGATTCCTTCTTAAATAAGGCGATAACCGGGGGGAAAAATCGAGTTGCCCAGCGATACGCTTCCAGGCTGCTTCTCTCCAAAAATATCCCTCCATCTCTGGAGTGTTGCAACTATCTGCAGCCTAGTGCTGCCTAGTAATGTTAGCACATGAATAATATCTACAGCCTAGTGCTGCTGGGATCCAGCTAGGGTCCGCTCTAATCACACTCAAAAGACGCAACACAACTTACAAATGAAAGCCACCAAAGTAAAAAAGGCCATCGTGTTACATCAAGGCCCGAAATTGTAATGAAAGAAATCGTCTTAACAAGCTGACCTGTAAATGCAAACACCGACAGACACATCAACAGAATACATTGAGATGAAAGGCATAAATCAGGTGTGATATTGCGTACATTCAACAAGGACGCATGGCAAATAAAAGCATACTCGACCAAACAATGGCAAAATGAGGAAGTACAAAGTACTCTCTCCCACCCCCTTGGCCTCCACTGCCACCCCACAGCCCAACCAGCCAGCCTGTCACTCACATGCAGATCAGAGACCAGTGTTTATTCCCCAGTTATAACGCCTATAATGCTGAGCCATGCTGTTATGCGGCCTGCCTGTTGCCCACCAGCAAACAATGCAAATCCCTGGCTGTTCAAACCAGAGTTACCTGATAAAAGCCATCGCTGCTAATTATACTGCTTTTTTCCTCTCTTTCACACACAACACTCCTCCTCTTCCCTCGCTCCTCTCCTTTTCTCTTTCTCTCTTTCTCTGTTGCCTCTCTCTCGTTCTATCATATCTGTCTCGCTCACTCACCCTTTTCTCTCCCAACACTCCTCCAGCCTGTCTTTGCCCTTCTCTTCATGGCACTTACCCTCTCTCCCTCCTTCTCTCGTGGTGTGTTGTGTATCCTCTCCGTCCCCCAGTCTCACCTCCGGGACGATGTCATGGCTGATGTGACCACTAGTTGGCAGTAGTAGATGTTCAATCTGTTAAAAAGTCAAAGTGCACCCTATGTATATTTGGTCATGTATATTTGGTCAGTGCTGTAGGATTGTACAGAACACGCCTTACCAGCAATAAAAATGTATTTGTGTTTGAGGCCATGGAGCGATCCCTCTCTCCCTCTCTCCCCAAGTCTCACCGTGATGGGAGATGGCAGGAAGGCAGAGGTAGATCGATGCCTGTTGGCCCCAGCCGCTCAGCAGTTACACATGCAGTAATGCAGTAATGTACTTCATAAATATCGTCTCGAGAGCCGGAATGACGGATATAAATTATCCAACCATGTCTAGTAGAGGAGGAGGAGTTCAACGAGGGTCATTGGGGCCCATCGTTGTGGCTGTGAGTTACTCTTTACAGCAGGGGTGTCAAACTCATTCCATGGAGGGCCTAGAGTGTCTGCTGTTTTTTGGTTGTTCCTTTCAATTGAGACAGACCACCAGGTGAGGGGTGTTCTTTACTAATTAGTGACCTTAATTCATCAGTCAAGTAGAAGGGAGCAACGAAAAGCTGCAGGGTTCAAGATGGGACATTTTGGTGTCAAGGTAAGAGAACTTTGTGCACTGAATAAAATGGATAGAACCAAATACAATGCAATAAGAGTGTGTGTGCCTGAGTGAGTGTTTGTGTGTTTGTGAACCTACAGCTGTGGAGTATTGATCTCTGAGCAGAGTGAAATGGCCTGTGATACTCATTGGTTGGTTGGAGATGCAATGGACTAAGGGCCTCTAGTCTTTATGACTCTTCTCATCTCCGCCGTCACGCTTACTGCTCATCTCTAGGCTCAAGACCGTAAAGTGTGTGTGTGTGTGTGTGTGTGTGTGTGTGTGTGTGTGTGTGTGTGTGTGTGTGTGTGTGTGTGTGTGTGTTGTTTGTGTGCGTGCATGTGTGTGAGTGTGTGGGTACCCTGTCCTTTTTTTCTCTAAATAAATAGAAATGAGAAAACTGAATTAACGAATCAAATGCAGATCTATTTTATATGTAATTTTGAATAGGTTCAGATTTCAAATGGAAGGCTGTAAGCTTACTGTAAGCTAATGCACAAACTTCAATTACTGATTCAAATATTTGGAGTATGTGTTTTGGAAAACCCATTAGATAACCCATTAGATAACCCATTAGATAACCCATTGATCCCCCCCCCAGCCACTCAGTTAATGGGAAGGCATGTAGACGTCACTCGGTTTCATTTACGAGTCGTACTAATGTGTGTGGTATTTATGGGAACAGGCCAACTTCATACAGAGACATAGGAAGAGACAGAGACGTATCGAGGCCTACATACAAATGTCATCTACATCTGCGTTGCTTGCTGTTTGGGGTTTTAGGCTGGGTTTCTGTATAAGCACTTTGTGACATCGGCTGATGAAAATAGGGCTTTATAAATACATTTGATTGATTGATTGAAATAGTTAAGCACTGGCCTCCCGAGTGGCGCAGTGGTCTATGGCACTGCATCGCAGTGCTAGCTGTGCCATTAGAGAATCTGGGTTCGAGTCCAGGCTCTGTCGCAGCCGGCCGCAACTGGGAGACCAATGGGGCGGTGGACAATTGGCCCAGCGTCGTCCGGGTTAGGGAGGGTTTGGCCGGCAGGGATATCCTTGTCTCATTATGCACTAGCGACTCCTGTGGCGGGCCGGGCGCAGTGCACGCTGACATGGTCGCCAGGTGTATGGTGTTTCCTCCGACACATTGGTGCGGCTGGCTTCTGGTTTGGATGCGCATTGTGTCAAGAAGCAGTTTGGGTTGTGTTTCGGGGGACGCATGGCTCTCGACCTTTGCCTCTCCTGAGTCCATACGGGAGTTGCAGTGATGAGACAAGACTGTAACTACTACCAATTGGATACCATGAAATTGGGGAGAAAAAAAGGGGTGACTTTTTAAAAATGAAAATAAATAGTTAAGCACTGAATTAGTGACTTCCTCTCCAGAACAGAGAAACTTTGACAGATCCTTTAAAGATCAAATCTAACATTATACCAGCTGCTGCTTCCATCTTGCTGTGCTCCCGGAAGGGGGATTTTGAGTTGTTTCTCATTGTTAAGCGATTTTAAGGTAAAGAGTATTGTTTGTTGTGTGGTGTGGCAACATGGTGACCAACACATTGTGTTTGGAATGCATTTTGTGCTGTGTACTCTTAAAGCGGAAGGCTACGTTTTATATTTGCCTAGAGCTTTAGTATTTAATAGTTGTACATATTGTGATTAACTTTACAACTTTTTTGACGCTTCCTCACGCTTCCTCACGTTTGTTGTGCTAGTTTGCTGTGTATCACGCATCACCGGGGGCAAACTGCCCTCCAGGACACCTACACCACCCGATGTCACAGGAAGGCCAAAAAGATCATCAAGGACAACAACCACCCGAGCCATTGCCTGTTCACCCCGCTATCATCCAGAAGGCGAGGTCAGTACAGGTGCATCAAAGCAGGGACCGAGAGACTGAAAAACAGCTTCTATCTCAAGGCCATCAGACTGTTAAACAGCCACCACTAACATTGAGTGGCTGCTGCCAACATACTGACTCAACTCCAGCTACTTTAATAATGGAAAAATGTATCACTAGCCACTTTAAACAATGCCACTTTTATATGTTTACATACCCTACATTACTCTCATATGTATATACTGTACTCAATACCATCTACTGCATCTTGCCTATGCCGTTCTGTGCCATCACTCATTAATATATCTTTATGTTCATATTCTTCATCCCTTCACACGTGTGTATAAGGTAGTTGTTGTGAAATTGTTAGGTTAGATTACTCGTTGGTTATTACTGCATTGTCGGAACTAGAAGCACAAGCATTTCATGACACTCGCATTAACATCTGCTAACCATGTGTATGTGACAAATAAAATCTGATTTGATTTGTATTCACTGAACCTAACCTGTGTTGTGTATTCACTGAACCTAACCTGAGTGCTGTGTATTCACTGAACCTAGCCTGAGTGCTGTGTATTCACTGAGACTAACCTGAGTGTTGTGTATTCACTGAACCTAACCTGAGTGCTGTGTATTCACTGGAACTCTAGAAGTGTGCTGTGTATTCACTGAACCTAACCTAAGTGCTGTGTATTCACTGAACCTAACCTGAGTGCTGTGTATTCACTGGAACTCTAGAAGTGTGCTGTGTATTCACTGGAACTCTAGAAGTGTGCTGTGTATTCACTGAACCTAACCTGAGTGCTGTGTATTCACTGAACCTAACCTGAGTGCTGTGTATTCACTGGAACTCTAGAAGTGTGCTGTGTATTCACTGGAACTCTAGAAGTGTGCTGCGTATTCACTGAACCTAACCTGAGTGCTGTGTATTCACTGAACCTAACCTGAGTGCTGTGTATTCACTGGGCCTAACCTGAGTGCTGTGTATTCACTGAACCTAACCTAAGTGATGTGTATTCACTGAACCTAACCTGAGTGCTGTGTATTCACTGAACCTAACCTAAGTGCTGTGTATTCACTGAACCTAACCTGAGTGCTGTGTATTCACTGAACCTAACCTGAGTGCTGTGTATTCACTGAACCTAACCTGAGTGCTGTGTATTCACTGAACCTAACCTGAGTGCTGTATATTCTGGAACTCTAGAACTGTGTATTCACTGAACTCTAGAAGTGTGCTGTGTATTCACTGAACCTAACCTGAGTGCTGTGTATTCACTAAACCTAACATGAGTGCTGTGTATTCACTTGAACTCTAGAAGTGTGCTGTGTATTCACTGAACCTAACCTAAGTGCTGTGTATTCACTGAACCTAACCTGAGTGCTGTGTATTCACTGAACCTAACCTGAGTGCTGTGTATTCACTGAACCTAACCTGAGTGCTGTGTATTCACTGAACCTAACCTGAGTGCTGTATATTCACTGGAACTCTAGAAGTGTGCTGTGTATTCACTGGAACTCTAGAAGTGTGCTGTGTATTCACTGAACCTAACCTGAGTGCTGTGTATTCACTAAACCTAACATGAGTGCTGTGTATTCACTTGAACTCTAGAAGTGTGCTGTGTATTCACTGAACCTAACCTAAGTGCTGTGTATTCACTGGAACTCTAGAAGTGTGCTGTGTATTCACTGGAACTCTAGAAGTGTGCTGTGTATTCACTGAACCTAACCTGAGTGCTGTGTATTCACTGAACCTAACCTGAGTGCTGTGTATTCACTGGAACTCTAGAAGTGTGCTGTGTATTCACTGAACCTAACCTAAGTGCTGTGTATTCACTGAACCTAACATGAGTGCTGTGTATTCACTGAACTCTAATTCACTGAACCTAACCTAAGTGCTGTGTATTCACTGGAACTCTAGAAGTGTGCTGTGTATTCACTGGAACTCTAGAAGTGTGCTGTGTATTCACTGAACCTAACCTGAGTGCTGTGTATTCACTGAATCTAACCTGAGTGCTGTGTATTCACTGGAACTCTAGAAGTGTGCTGTGTATTCACTGAACCTAACCTAAGTGCTGTGTATTCACTGAACCTAACCTGAGTGCTGTGTTTTCACTGGAACTCTAGAAGTGTGCTGTGTATTCACTGACCCTAACCTAAGTGCTGTGTATTCACTGAACCTAACCTGAGTGCTGTGTTTTCACTGGAACTCTAGAAGTGTGCTGTGTTATACCTATTTTATTTTGTGTATTTGACCCACGCGACTTAAATGCGATATGTCTACTTGTGCATAGCAATTTTGGGCTCCTGCTTCCTTTTTATTAAAACTGTAATAACCGTGTAATAACGTGTAATAGCCGTGTAATAAACTATATATTTCGTAATTGTGTGATTCCATGGCCTCGTGCCCAGTTCAAGTCTACATTGGCTCTGCCGTACCCTTGCAACCTGTGGGCATAACGTGTGTAAGCATCAGTTAGGCAGAGAGTCTCATCCCTGCCATCTTAACCAAACATGAAGGGTCGTGACCCCAGAGAATACTTTCTAATGAAGTCTTTATCCCGAGCCCCGGACAATTCAGAGAAGAGACAAGCCACCCACAGCTATGCATTCCAGAAACGTACTGCCTTCCGTCTGACGACATCGAAGATGCCAACTGCTCGGAGAATTTGCTTAATTCTGTGAGTCATCAATCGGAAAATAAAGCCACTGAGGTTCATTTCGGAGAAAGAAATACCTCGAGGATATTGTTTGTCATATGGTCTGTCAGCTTCGATGAGGTTGTAAGTCCAATGCATGTTAACAAACTAGCCATATCTTTGGTCATAATGTTTTGTAAAAACCCTGGTGAGAAAAGGGTAAACAGCAGTATGTGACGTTATGTGAAACATAATTATTATTTTCTTTAAATAGGCCAGGGGTACTCAAATACAATTTTTTATTTTTTATTGAACCTTTATTTAACCTTTATTTAACCTTTCTTTAACCTTTCTTTAACCTTTCTTTAACCTTTATTTAACTAGGCAAGTCTATTTGAGAAGGTCCGGTCACACAAATGTCCTAGGAGGCAAAGGTCTGGATGGATAATATCATTTATCGGCGTAGTAACAAACCCCTATCTCGCAACTCATGCGACACCAAACTGTTCACACCCCTCTTGTTGGCAGAGAGAGAACAAAAATCCCACAAATGCCACAGAGCAACGGGAAACGTTGGCCGTTTTGAAGCTCATTTCCTGCTAGTCGACACGTTGTCCATGTCTTACGTGTGTTCATATGATCGTAGGAGCCGAATCCCGACCCCGATCGCCATGCTTGCCATGCTCTACCAACTGAGCCACACAGAACCACATCCCAGAATCCCGACCCCGATCGCCATGCTTGCCATGCTCTACCAACTGAGCCACACAGAACCACATCCCAGAATCCCGACCCCGATCGCCATGCTTGCCATGCTCTACCAACTGAGCCACACAGAACCACATCCCAGAATCCCGACCCCGAGCGCCATGCTTGCCATGCTCTACCAACTGAGCCACACAGAACCACATCCCAGAATCCCGACCCCGAGCGCCATGCTTGCCATGCTCTACCAACTGAGCCACACAGAACCACATCCCAGAATCCCGACCCGAGCGCCATGCTTGCCATGCTCTACCAACTGAGCCACACAGAACCACATCCCAGAATCCCGACCCCGAGCGCCATGCTTGCCATGCTCTACCAACTGAGCCACACAGAACCACATCCCAGAATCTCATCCCGTTATTTCCTTTTATTGACCCCTTTGACACGACATCAGCATCGTCACTTCCTGTAATTAAGCGAAACAGGTCACATAACTGGCCAGTGGGAATAAAAATACATGTCCCCTTCTTTTCACTGATGAAAATAAATACATGAAATGAGAACGGAACTTGCGCTTAACTTGAAATGTGTAAAGTCCGCCTTCCATTGGCTAGCAGTGACAGAGTGGGCATATACTGTATGACCGTGACAACAAAGAGTTTCACAGACTTGGGTAGATTTCTGAAGAATACAAAGCAATGTTTACACAACCGCTCTGGAAAATTGCTAGTGCAGAGCCAAACGCTGTTCAGTTTGACCGGTTTGTTTATGGGGTATCTGTGTATAAAATACTGTACATATTGCTGCTGGTTCCCTGGCAACCGTTGTGCGATTGAACACTGCTTTGACAAAACCAGCGTACTGTACCTTTTAAGAGATGCAAACCTGAGGGACAACAATTGTATGGTAATTTTGGGTTTACTTTACAGCTAGCTTTCCATTGGTCCCTCCCTCCTTCCAAACATAAGAACAACCATTTTGAACATAACATAAACCGGACAGTTTAAAAGGAAATTAAATCGCTTTGAAAGTCCAAGTGACTGACCACCTGGGGCCAGAAACAGTCCCAAATACTGTACAGTAGTACTCACTCAACACATTGTAGCGTGAGGGGAGACAGTCAAGGCTTCCCCTTTCACAGCAAACTAACAAGCCTGCTGGCGTTCCTGTCTAAAGAAATGTGTCTCTCCGTCTCTGTCTGAAGGCGTAATGTAATGTACGTGTGTCTGTCTGTGCTGGATGAGGACACACGGAGAGACTAGCGGCTTTGTTGACGTCTTCGTGCCAGTGTCAGACTCGTCGTGTGTGCATGTGTGTGTGTGTGTGTGTGTGTGTGTGTGTGTGTGCGCGTATCTTTGGGCTCAGCAAATGATTCAGGAACAGTGCAGAAAATATTGTCTCCTCTCCTTATCAAATGAAATACAGATAGAAAATAAAAAACAAAATACCCTTATTCGGCATGCGAGGCCCGACACCGTCTGGTTGCAACAACCAATGAGTTGTGAATGAATTAAACTCAGGCTGAACTAGAAAAAGTTGAACGAGTTGTAAAGGAGGGATTTGAATCAAAGCAAAACAGAGGAAGAAGGAGAGTCCTATCCTGAGTGGTTCCTGTCCTTTTGACCTTCTGTGGGTGACAGAGGGGGAGGAGAGGATAGAGGGATGGACTGATGTGGGGATGACGGTATGAGGGGTGGGGTCGCTTTGTTTCATAGACGATGTTATAGTTCATTCAATTTACAAAATGACATATTGATGTCCTTACCCTGTAAACAGTCTATGGACAAGGTATGACAGCAATCCATGCTTTGGTTTAATTCCAATGGCACTGTTTCTAAAGGCTAATGTTTTAGCATTTGTAGCACAAATCCTAATATCGGTACCATGACTTGAATGGGATTTGTGCTACAAATGCTAAATTATTAGCATTTAGAAACAGTGCCAATTGAAACTAAACCAAAGAATGGATTGCTGTCATACCTTGTCCACAGACTGTTTACAAGGTAAGGAAACCAATGTGTCATTTTGTAATTTGGATGAACTATCCCTTTAAGAGGGAGGATGAGGGGTGTTGGTTGGTGTTGTGGGGGCGGGTATGCTGTATGCGTACAGTATGTGAGTGTGTCAAAATGACACAGTTCTGTTTCAAGGTGTTGGTAAGTAGCTGTTTCCCTCGAGGTGGTTTTTCCCCATGAGGGTGTTGGGGGGGCGTCAGGGTCATGTTTCAGGTCAAAGGTCGTAGGTCAGTTCTGCTCCAGGTCATCTGCCGTGGGTGTGTTGTAGCTCTGAAAGAGGGGCTGCATGAACAGCCCCAACGTCCCGGTGATGCACACAAACACAAATATCCACAGGAACAGCCGGTCTATCACCATGGCAACGTACTTCCAGTCCTCGATGACCTGTGGCAGGAAACAAAAAGAGCGGTCCACGATTTCAGATTTGGAAGACAACAGAAGCACAACAATATTCTGTCAAAACTATTGAAAGGGCTCCGAGTGAATAGACATACAAACTGTCAGAGATACGACGTGATGTACTATATCCGCTGTAAATGTCACCTCAGCTCATATCATCTCAAGGCTATTGCTCCTCACACACACACACACACACACACACTCACCCCCTCATCGTTATCCTCGATCTTCATCTTCTCGGCGACGTAGCGCACCCCGTCCACTGCCTCCTCCACATCTGCGTGACACTTCACCGTCATCCTCTTCCTGAACTCTGTATTCTCTGACAGGTCACTGATCTTCCAGCCGTACCGCTTGGCCGACTCCTCATTCACATAGAAGGAGTCAGCGCTACCCATCCCAGACCCCCCTGCCACCCCCATCCCCCCCGCGGCCACCGCCACCGCCCCGTCTCTCAGCTTCAGGTCGGAGTAGGAACGCCGCTGGTGCTTCTGGCGGAACCTCTCCCGGATGTTGGAGCTGCCCGGCCGACGCATGAACAGGAAGGAGGGGAGGCGGTGCAGGAAGAGGCGTTTAACCCAGCGGGGCATGGTGTGTGTGGAGGGCGTGCGGTGGTGCACGTTGAGCACACACACACTGGTGACGATGGAGAAGGTGACCAGCACCATGGCAAACATCAGATACTTCCCGATGAGAGGGACAGCCAGGGACGTAGGCGGAACGATCTTGGAGATCAGCAGCAGGAACACAGTGAGGGCCAGGAGGACTGAGATACAGAGAGTCATCTTCTCTCCACAGTCAGACGGCAGGTAGAACACCAGGATGGCCAGAGAGGTGATGAGGACACAGGGGATGATGAGGTTGATGGTGTAGAACAGAGGCTTGCGCTTGATGATGAAGTCATAGGTAATGTCCAGGTAGGTGATGTCAGAGGGGTCTTCGTTCTTGCGTCCCGGAAGAGACACGATGTCCCACTCGCCGCTGGGCTTGAAGTCGTCGCGGCTGGCGAAGTCGCTGAGCAGGATCAGGTCGATCTCCGTGTGGTCGTAGGTCCAGGACCGGAACTTGAGCGTGCAGTTCTGCTGGTCGAAGGGGAAGTCGCGGACCTCGATCTTGCAGGCCGACTTGTAGATGGCGGGGGGCAGCCAGTACACCTCTCCATTGTTGGAGACCAACGCGTTGGAGTAGAATGACACCTCGTAGTTCCCATCCGCACTGAGGTGAAGACGAGACAGAAAGGAGTCAGAAGCAGCACATGTACACAGACACATATTAGAAGGATACTTTTTTTTTAAATACACTTAACTTGCACTTGACGCCCCCACCTCCCCTCCTAGCTCTGACTCTACTGACAGCTACGTTATTGAGGAAAAATTTACTTTCTATGCGGTTGTCCCACCTAGCTATCTTAAGATGAACGCACCAACCGTAAGTCGCTCTGGATACGAGTGTCTGCTAAATGACCAAAGTGACAATGTGAAATGAGACCTGGTAGTTCCTATCAGCGTTTACAAGACAGGAGAGCACGGGGAGAGAGAGAGGAGAGGAGTCAGAGACACCGCACAGATACATGCGTAGAAGTCGTCCGTTCAACACACACGATGAAACACACGTGAACAGTACCCACTATAACACAGACCACTCAAAAAGACAAAGGAACAGAAAGTTGAGAGACAACGGGTGGGAGGGTGGATGCCAGCGTTACATTAAGACACACACAGGAAGAGAGATGTTAAGTGGTGTTGTCGACTGGGCATTTGGGTTGTTGTGCTTGGGGACAAGGGACAGAGGCGGGGACAGGGGGGCACTGCGTCAGACAAACCCCCTGTCACAGGACAGGCCAGAATCTGCGGAGGTTTCGATTTTAGATTCTCACCAGGCTGCAGGTGTTGCATTATACATTAAAGTGTTGTCAATTATAGAGCAGGTCAGGAGGAATCCAGCCATCACACTGCTCTGCTCCTAACAACACACACACACACACACACACACACACACACACACAAACCCGATACTCCTCTATAGTCTCCGCGTGTTCTAAATATGCAGCTGCGTAAAAGTCTCTATATAGCTCTATATACAAACAACTATAGCTCTATACCAAAACAACTATAGCTCTATAAACACACAATTATAGCTGTATACACAAACAACTATAGCGCTATACCCAAACAACTATAGCTCTATAAACACACAACTATAGCTGTATACACAAACAACTATAGCTCTATACCCAAACAACTATAGCTCTATACCAAAACAACTATCTCTACACCCAAACAACTGTAGCTCTATACCCAAACAACTATAGCTCTATACACAAACAACTATAGCTCTATACCAAAACAACTATAGCTCTCTACTCAAACAACTATAGCTCTATACACAAACAACTATAGCTATATACCCAAACAACTGTAGCTCTATACCCAAACAACTGTAGCGCTACACCCAAACAACTATCTCTACACCCAAACAACTGTAGCTCTATACCCAAATAACTATAGCTCTATACCCAAACCACCTGACCTGGCCCGTGATCACACTCATCACACAGGCATTTCATAATCCAAATCTCCTCTGTACAGATTTCACAGTGCACATCTGTCCCCTCTCTCTAAGCCCTCATATCTGTCTCCTATTCCCGCCCTTCAAACTGTTATAGTAAGCACATCTTTACTTTAGCTGCTGCTATTACCACCTCCACCTTTCTCATGATGGGACTATAAGCCCACACTTCAATCAAGGTGTTACCAAGCTTTTCCTTTCACTCATTATCCTGATGCCAAGTGACAAGTAGGAGGAGATTATTCAGGGACGACATCACTTCAATGATTGCTAGATAGTTTGTGCCTATGTATTTATATGTAGGCTACGTGTGCCTTTTTCAAATGGATGTAGTTCTGTCCTTGAGCTGTCCTTGTCTATTAACGTTCTGTATTTGTCACACCCTGATCTGTTTCACCTGTCTTTGTGCTTGTCTCCATCCCCCTCCAGGTGTCGCCCATCCCCCTCCCCTGTGTATTTATACCTGTGTTCTCTGTTTGTCTGTTGCCAGTTCATTTTGTTTCGTGAAACCTACCAGCGTTAGGTCCCCTGCTCCTGTCTGTTCTTGCTCCTGTTTTCTAGTCCTTCCCGGTTTTGACCGTCCTGCCTGCCCTGACCCTGACCCTGCCTGCCGTTCTATACCTTGCCCCGCCTCACTGGATTATTGACCCCTGCCTGCCCTGACCCTGAACCTGCCTGCCGTTCTATACCTTGCCCCGCCTCACTGGATTATTGACCCCTGCCTGCCCTGACCCTGAACCTGCCTGCCGTTCTATACCTTGCCCCGCCTCACTGGATTATTGACCCCTGCCTGCCCTGACCCTGAACCTGCCTGCCGTTCTATACCTTGCCCCGCCTCACTGGATTATTGACCCCTGCCTGCCCTGACCCTGAACCTGCCTGCAGTTCTATACCTTGCCCCGCATCACTGGATTATTGACCCCTGCCTGCCCTGACCCTGAGACTGCATGCCATTCTGGACCTTTTGCACACTCTCTGGATTACTGACCTCTGCCTGCTTTTGACCTGTCTTTTGCCTGTCCCTGTACTAGAAATAAATGTTTGTTTCTTCGACACTGTCTGCATTTGGGTCATACTTGAAACCTGATAGTACAAACTGGCCCTGACGGACTCCAGCACACTCGGACCAGCTCCGCAACGCCCTCTCCTCCCAAGGAGCCACCATTGGAAGGCACAGGGAGCTGCTTTGTGGTCTCATGGAAGGGTTCCAGACCTTGGCCAAACGATATGACCGAGCGTTTAACACATTGCTGGAGCAATTCCGTGGGTTGTCGGTTGTGATCTCCCAGCCTACCCCAGTTTCCCGAGAATCCCGCTTACCTCCTCCGGTACGCTACGCTGGGGATTACAGAACCTGCCAGGATTTTCTCTCCCAGTGCTCCCTCATTTTTGAGCTGCAGCCCTCTTCGTTCCCCTCGGAGCACTCGAGGATAGCGTACATCATAACGCTGATGTCCGGGAGGGCACTCGCGTGGGCCACGGCAGTATGGGAGCAACAATCCACCATCTGCCTCAGTCTGGAGGAGTTTGTGGAGGAGGTTCAGAAGGTGTTTGATTTTCCATTGTCCTGCTCGCAAGCTGCTCCAGCTATGTCAAGACTCCCATAGTGTGGCAGACTACGCAGTGGATTTCCGCATGTTGGCAGCGGAGAGTGCTTGGAACCCAGAAGCGCTATTCTACATGTTCCTACGCAGAGTATCGGTGGAAGTAAAGGACGGAGCTTGCAGCCAGGGAACTACCAACGGATCTCGACTCGCTCATCACCTTTACCATTCGGATCGATGGGCGACTATGGGAACGAAGGAAAGAGAGGAGATTCGATTTCAATCGCTAGTACAAGGATTCCACCTCACCTTCGAGGTATACCGGAAGTCCCCGACGGCTCCGTTGCCGAGAGTACCCGAGGCTGTCTCCAGCTGAATGGCTATAAAAGTTTCACACTAAGAGCTGACTGTACTGAGCGACTACTGGTCATTTCGTCTCCACCTGTCCACTAAAAGACCAGGCTCACCGGTAGGAGCGAGTACTCTGGTGGGCCATACAGAGAACTTTTCCTCTCCCCTTACTCGCATCCCTTTTCATGCCATGTTGCTGTGTTGGAACCAGTAGAAATCTCTTCGGGTACTCATCGACTCTGGGGCCGATGAGAGCTTTATGGATGCTACCCTGGCTTCCGAGCTGGATATCTCCACTCAGCCACTCTCCATTCCCATGGACATTAGAGCACTGGACGGGCGCTCTATAGGCCGGGTCACCCACAATACCATCCCTATCAACCTACGCCTGTCAGGGAACCACAGCGAGACGATTCAGTTCCTGCTCATTAATTCTCCTCAGGTTCCTGTGGAATTGGGATTCTCCTGGCTCCAGCGATACAATCCCCTCATTGACTGGTCTGCCGGTGCCATCATGGGCTGGAGCCCGTTCTGCCACGCCCATTGCCTGAATTCAGCGCAGCCTGCCCCGGGACTTCTTCCTGGGGGCTCTGAAGTTTCCCCGGACCCCTCCGCCATTCCGGCGAAGTACCAGGACCTCCAGGAGATGTTCAGGCCTGAGTCACCGCCGCACTGAACATCTCCTGGAGGTCCTGGTACTATGGGATTGACCTTCTCCCAGGCACCACTCCGCCCCGGGGACAACTGTACTCTCTGTCGGGTCCGGAGACCAAGGCTATGGAGACCTACTTTGAGGACGCCCAAGTTGCTGGGTTCATCCGTCCTTCTGCCTCCCCCGCTGGCGAAGGGGTCTTCTTTGTGGAGAAGAAGGACAAAACCCTGCGCCTGTGCATCAACTACCGAGGTCTCAACGACATCACAGTGAAGAACCGCTACCCGCTACCTCTCATCTCCTCACCCTTGAGCCACACCAGGGGGCCACCGTGTTTTCTAAGCTGGACCTACGGAATGCCTACCACCTGGTGCGGATACGGGAATGTTCTCCATGACATGTTGAACCGGTTTATCTTCATCTACCTTGATGACATCCTCGTCTTCTCCTGCTCCACCCAAGATCACGTGCTCCACGTCCGACAGGTTCTCCAATGCCTCCTGGAGAACCAGCTTTTTGTAAAAGCAGAGAAGTGCGAATTCCATTGCTCCACCATCCCCTTTCTGGGTCACATCATCGCTGCAGGGAGTGTACAGATGGATCCCGGGAAGATGAGAGCGGTGGGGGATTGGCCCCAGCCTACGTCCAGAGTGCAGCTGCAATGTTTCCTGGGCTTCTCCAACTTTTATTGCCGCCTTAACTGGGGCTACATCACCCTGGCTTCCCCCCTGTCTGCACTCACCTCTCCCAAAGTTCCGTTCACATGGTCCCCAGCTGCTGACCGGACATTTCTGGATCTCAAACACCGCTTCACCACTGCACCCATATTGGTTTCTTCCTGACCCGTCCCACCAGTTCGTTGTGGAGGCCGATGCTTCGGATGTCGGAGTGGCGGCTGTCCAGTCCCAGCGGTCTGCCCTGGACCTCAAGTTACATCCCTGCACCTTCTTCTCCCCCCGCCTCAACACTACGGAGAGGAACTACAATGTGAGGAATCGTGAGCTTCTCACGGTGAAGATGGCGTTGGAGGAGTGGGGGCACTGGCTGGAGAGGGCGGAACATCCTTTCATTATGTGGACCGACCACAAGAACCTGGAATATCGCAACGCCACGCGCCTCAATTCCAGGCAAGCTAGGTGGGCCCTACTGTTCACCCGGTTCAACTTCTCCCTCTCATATTGGCTGGGATCCAAGCATGTCAAGCTGGATGCACTGTCACGCCGCTATAGCCCCACGGCTACTACCCCGGAACCTGAGACCATCCTTCCCACCTCGTGCCTGGCGACGGCACTCAGCTGGGGAATAGGGAAGTAGGTTCGTGAGGCACAGCTTTCCCAGCAGAACCGCAGGGAGGGCCCAGATAACCGGATGTTCGTTCCTGATGCGGTCCGCTCCTCAGCTCCTTGCCTGCCACCCATGCTCCCGTTGGACCCTGGCTTTTGTGCGACAACGCTTTTGGTGGCCACCCATGATTCCTGATGTCTCTGCATTTGTTGCCGCTTGCACGGTCTGTGCACAGAACAAGACTCTTCTGCAAGCTCCGGCTGGTCTCCTCCAACATCTGCCTGTCCCTCACCGTCCCTAGTGTCACATCTCCCTGGACTTTGTCACGTGTCTCCCCCCCGTCTGATGGCAACACCGCCATCCTTACCGTAGTGGATCGGTTTTCCAAAGCCGCCCACTTCATTCCTCTCCCCAAGCTACCCTCTGTCAAAGAGACGGCCCAGCTCATGGTGCAGCATGTCGTCTGGATCCATGGACTGCCAGTGGACATGGTCTCTGACCGGGGTCCTCAGTTCTCATCCCGGTTCTGGTAGGCGTTCTGCACACTCATTAGGTCATCGGCCAGCCTGTCCTCCGGGTTCCACCCCCAGTCCAACGGCCAGTCGGAGTGAGCCAACCAGGAGCTAGAAACTACTCTGCGCTACCTGGTCTCCGCCAACCCCACCACCTGGAGCCAGCAGCTTGTGTGGGTCGAATACGCCCGCAACACCGTTCCGACCCTCCTCAAGACCACCTCCAGGTATCGATGACAAGCAGACCGCCATCCAAATTCCGTGTGTCCAGAGTTAAACCCATGTCTCACAGCGCTTTGTCTCCTGTTTCTAGGTCATACCCGAAACCTGATAGTATTATGTCATGTTTCATGTTTTGTGTGGACCCCAGGAAGAGTAGCTCCTGCTTTCCCAACAGCTAATGGGGATCCTAATAAAATACCAAAAAACAACACTTGTATTGAGCAATAGTTTGAGATGACTATAATATATAGTTTGCGATGACTATAAACACACCCATAGTGTCTGAACTATGGATATGGATCATATTCACATAGCACACAGCTCACTCACTTGTTGTAGAGGACGATGTCAGGCAGCCAGATGTGTTGAGACGGGAGGCGAACCTTCTTAATGCCCTCATACTCTTCTGGGTCCCACACCAACCTGTAGTCATTCCATACCTGAGTCAGCCAGCAGTTGGTGGTCATGATCTGTTCTCTTTCATTCTGTAACAAACACACAGACATGGAGAGAAAAGCATGAGAGAGAATGAGAGAGTGTGTGTGTGTGTGTGTGTGTGTGTGTGTGTGTGTGTGTGTGTGTGTGTGTGTGTGTGTGTGTGTGTGTGTGTGTGTGTGTGCTCACCACATTAATGAGCTGGGCTAGGGACACCTGTATATGGATGGTGACCTGTTGGCTCTTGTTGACAGCAGGTCTGATCAGTTTGTTGTAGCGCTCTGGAGACAGCAGGTGGGTCACCAGTCGCTCCTCTATCTCCGCACCCAAGGCAGCTACACATACACACACAGAGAGGGAGAGAGAGAAAAAACGATGTAACAACTGGCAGATAAGGCGTGCAAAAATAAACCTTTATTCAGACAACATGCCATGTTGTAGTGCCACACCCACATTTGATGCTCAGTGATTCAAGTGTCCCAGTCTGTGTCTGCCGGGTGAAAAAACACCATTGACAGTATATATTCCTACTGGCCTAATGTCATCATCACTGGTTTGTGTACAACTCATCAGATCACCATTATAGTACATCATCATATTGAACTAATGACCTCTCTATAAATACATACTGAAGACTTATTACCATTTCATTTTGCCCTATAAAACAAACCCTGCTAGTTCATATTCATACTCATAGTACATATTTAAACTGAGTGGACAAAACACTAGGAACACCTGCTCTTTCTATGACATAGACTGACCAGGTGAATCCATGTGAACGCTATGATCCCTTATTGATGTCACCTGTTAAATCCACTTCAATCAGTGTAGATGAAGGGGAGGAGCATTTTTAAGCCTTGAGACAATTGAGACATGGACTGTGTATATTGAACTTTAAAAACTCTTATATATTTCACTCTACAACTACCCTTCTACTTGATATTTGTACTACACTGAACTAAAATATAAACGCAACATGTAAAGTGTTGGTCCCATGTTTCATGAGCTGAAATAAAATATTCCAGAAATGTTCCATTCGCACAAAAAGCTTGTTTCTCTCAAATGTTGCCCACAAATTAGTTTACTTCCCTGTTAGTGAGCATTTCTCCTTTACCAAGATAATCCATCCACAGGACAGGTGTGGCATATCAAGAAGCTGATTAAACAGCATGATCATTACACAGGTGCACCTTGTGCTGGGGACAATAAAAGGCCACTCTAAAATGTGAAGTTTTGTCACACAACACAATACCAAACATGTCTCAAGTTTTGAAGGAGCATGCAATTAGAATGCTGACTGCAGGAATATCCAGCAGAGCTGTTGCCAGAGAATTGAATGTAACTTCTCTACCAAGAGCCGTCTCCAACGTAATTTTTAAGAATTTGGCAGTACGTCCAACCGACCTCACAACCGCAGACCATGTGTAACCACGCCAGCCCAGGACCTCCACATCCAGCTTCTTCACCTGCGTGATCGTCTGAGACCAGCCACCAGGACAGATTATGAAACTGAGGAGTATTTCAGTGTGTAATAAAGCCCTTTTGGTGTCCGGGTTAGGGAAGGTTTGGCCGGCAGGGATATCCTTGTCTCATTGTGCACTAGCGACTCCTGTGGCGGCCCGGGCGCAGTGCACACTGACACGGTCGCCAGGTGTACAGTGTTTCCTCCGACACATTGGTGCGGCTGGCTTCTGGGTTGGATGGGCATTGTGTCAAGAAGTAGTGTGGCTTGGTTGGGTTCTGTTTCGGAGGACGCATGGCTCTTCACCTTCACCTCTCCTGAGTTCGTACGGGAGTTGCAGCGATGAGACAAGACCGGAACTACTACCACGAAATTAGGTGAAAAAAATACAAAATAAAGCCCTTTTGTGAGGAAAAAATCATTATGATTGGCAGGGCCTAGCTCCCCAGTGGGTGGGCCTATGCCCTCCCAGCCCACCCATGGCTGAACCCCTGCCCAGTCATGTGAAATCCATAGATTAGGGCCTAATGAATTTATTTCAATGACCTGATTTCCTTATATGAACTGTAACTCGTTGAAATAGTAAAATTGTTGAAATAGTTGCATGTTGCGTTTATATTTTTGTTCATATCACCAAGTCCATATTCATAATGCCCTGGTATCATCCTGACTGTGCATATCTTTACATAACACAGCCTAACAGAATATGTATAAACCTTCCACAGAGGACTGTCATTTAGCAGTGAGCCAGTGAGCCACAACATTAGACGATGCAGTCCACAGCTGACTCACAGGGTTTCATGGGCTTGTGAACTAACTGCCTCTTGATTAGCATAATTGGATGCTTGATTAGTGGACACACACACAAACGCACCCTCGTACACAAAAACACACAAACACACATCAGACACGCACACATATACACACGCAGTGTTTAGTGAAGTGAGATTTCAATCTTGCACAGAGCGAAGATCCTTCTAATTTGGACTGCAGGGTCGTGGGATGTTCTCACCGCCTGTTGCCGCTGCAATGAGTATGCAATATGCAACATCCCCCCAGAGATGTGTGTGTACATTATATAGTCTCTGATCTGACAAACAGTTGTGACGTGACTGTGTCTTTACTGACGGTCCGATACACCCACCTACACACACACACACACACACACACACACACACACACACACACACACACACACCGTCTAAACCCCCACAGTCCAGTGGCTGCAGTATGATGGGGAGTTGAGGTTATGGTTTTCTCCAGTTGACTGGATTAGCCACATGGTTCACGTCAGCTCACTGTGTCCCACTCACCCGTTCCCCTCCATTAGGCTATTCTCACCCCTGTAATGCACTTCAAATGTTTGTGATTTACAGTAGCAGACGCTCTTATCCAGAGTGACTTGCAGTTAGTGCATTCTTCTTAAGGTAGCTAGTTGAAACAATCACGTCACAGTACTGGTGAGCAATAGTGAGGTTTAAAAAAAGACAAGTGCGGGGCGGCGGAGGAGGCATCTGAGAGGTGTTGACATGATGCTGATACACACAGGAGGCATCTGAGAGGTGTTGACATGATGCTGATACACACAGGAGGCATCTGAAAGGTGTTGACATGATGCTGATACACACAGGAGGCATCTGAGAGGTGGTGACATGATGCTGATACACACAGGAGGCATCTGAGAGGTGGTGACATGATGCTGATACACACAGGAGGCATCTGAGAGGTGTTGACATGATGCTGATACACACAGGAGGCATCTGAGAGGTGGTGACATGATGCTGATACACACAGGAGGCATCTGAGAGGTGGTGACATGATGCTGATACACACAGGAGGCATCTGAGAGGTGTTGACATGATGCTGATACACACAGGAGGCATCTGAGAGGTGGTGACATGATGCTGATACACACAGGAGGCATCTGAGAGGTGGTGACATGATGCTGATACACACAGGAGGCATCTGAGAGGTGTTGACATGATGCTGATACACACAGGAGGCATCTGAGAGGTGGTGACATGATGCTGATACACACAGGAGGCATCTGAGAGGTGGTGACATGATGCTGATACACACAGGAGGCATCTGAGAGGTGGTGACATGATGCTGATACACACAGGAGGCATCTGAGAGGTGGTGACATGATGCTGATACACACAGGAGGCATCTGAGAGGTGGTGACATGATGCTGATACACACAGGAGGTATCCTGAGAGAGGTGTGGTACTGTTGATGAACAATCAGCCAGGATTAGACAAACAGACAGAGAGAGAGAGAGAGAGATCTATATAGAGAGAGAGCGAGAGAGAGAGAGAGATCTATATAGAGAGAGAGCGAGAGAGAGAGAGAGAGATCTATAGAGAGAGAGATCTATATAGAGAGAGAGAGAGAGAGAGAGAGAGAGAGAGCAGTGAGCATTGAGGGGAATAGAGCTCAGTACAACATAGAGTTGAGATTTGGAGACACAGAGACATGGAAACAATGAGCAGATTAGGATAGTCATTTGATTGGATTATGTTGCCTTCGTTTACAGTCTCTTTCCAGGAACACCATTTGATTCGTAAGATTCAGTGAATCAGGATGAAAACCTGTTAACCTTTTCTCCGTTCAGCGAATTGAGCGGTGGGCAGTAACATCCATACTGCAGACCTCCAGGCAGTGAAGTAGGTTGTCAGGGACCTCAGATGACCTACTGATGAACACCTCCTCACTGAGACCAGCAAACTGGCACCCTATGTCCTACACTCTTTTGGCTGTCCCCATTAGGAGAACCCTTTTCTGTTCCAGTTAGAACTCTTTTGGGTTCCATGTAGAACCCCTTGTGGGAAGGAAACCAAAAGGGTAATACCTTTAGGGCTCTATAGGTTGAGATGCAGCCCAGACCACACATAAAATACTTCAGACTCTTACACACACACACAGGTCTTTACTTTAAACCTAAACAGGACACACAGGTCTTTATTTTAAACCTAAACAGGACACACAGGTCTTTATTTTAAACCTAAACAGGACACACAGGTCTTTATTTTAAACCTAAACAGGACATACAGGTCTTTACTTTAAACCTAAACAGGACACACAGGTCTTTATTTTAAACCTAAACAGGACACACAGGTCTTTATTTTAAACCTAAACAGGACACACAGGTCTTTACTTTAAACCTAAACAGGAAACACAGGTCTTCACTTTAAACCTAAACAGGACACACGGCTCTCTACATCTAAACAGAACACACAGCTTTTTAAACCTAAACAGGACACACAGCTCTCTAACCCCAATGATTCTTATAATCCTCCTCCTCCTCTTCCTCCACCTCCTCTTCCTCCTCCCCCCCTCTTCATCCACCCCCTCTTCTTTCTCCTCCTCCTCCTCCTCCACCTTGCTGCACTCTAACTGCTTCAATAATTCATCTGTACTCAAATAAAAACAGCATCATCTCACATGCAGAAAGCCTGAAACTCAAATCTTTTACTATGACTCTTTTATTTCCTACCGGGCAAAACAACAACAGTCTCTTCCGCAACGCACAAACATACAAACACACCTTGGTTATACTTCAGACAAATGATCAAAGTAAGATATTTTGGTTTAATGTGGGAAAAGACACCATCTCCCGCATAATCAGTTTCTTCATGGGCAGAAGAAGTATCCAGTGTGTAAATGATTTAATGACCCATGGTGGTGATATTGCCTTGTCAGGGTTAACCACTTCAGCCTTCCCTTCCACTGTGTCTGCCTCTACTCTGCACCTACATCTACCAGAATTCAGCTATATTCAGTATGAGACTCTGGTTATGATGTATAAGATACTATATCTGTAGCTGCCTATGGTGGCCTGTTTCGGTTAACCTTGTGTTTTGGCTGCTCTGACTGTGAATCTTGTCATGGTGGTAATTGTGCTGACTGTGATCATTGCTGTAGCTTTGCAGGCCGTGTTTGAACTCTGGTTGTTGCTGGTGGTGTGTGTGTGTGTGTGTGTGTGTGTGTGTGTGTGTGTGTGCGTGCGTGCGTGCGTGCGTGCGTGCATGCGTGCGTGCGTGCGTGCGTGTGTGTGTGTGCTCTGCTCCCAGTCTCAGGGGCACTTGTGTTCCAGCTGACAGGCAACATTACACTCCCACGCTGCGAATAACTACACCCTCACGGAACACCCTGCCGCACTTCTTCACATCAGCCCTCCTCCAGCCTGTTCTCCTCCCCCAACTCCCCTCCTCTCTTCCATTGCCCTCAGACACAAGTCTTTGTGACGTCGTGAAGTTCGCCACAACCCGCCCAGTCCTGTCCGTTGGTCTGCCCTGTGCAGAGATTGCATGCGCCCGGTTGTGCCTTTTTCCCAGTATGCCCTGTACAGAGATTGCGCGAGCCCAGTTTCCAAACATGCATGGCTTAAGTTGCGTTCACTGGTCCAGTGTGTGTAGCAGGCTACCTAATATCAACAGTATTGCCACAGCAGAATAACACTTGATTTCCATCATCAATATTGGGTCTGCTTGGCTGATACGCGCATCAGAGAGAGATGCAGAGTGACATAGAGATGGATCCAGCTCCATCCCTTCCTGTCGGGGGTTTCACATGTGTATCAGGGCAGCAGAAACACAGCTAGTCTAGACTCTAGCTAACCGCAGGCTATCAGCCAACCAGGCTGAATATATATGATGATGAAAATCTAGTGTTATCAAGTGTTGATCAAATGGTATGCTGCTGTGGCAGTACTGTTATCTTTAAACTACGACATGATCCACACAAGCCACTATCCAGACGTATACCAGTTAGAAGATGATTCATATTATATGTTTTAAAAGCATTGAAAACAAGTCACAATCGGTAAAAAATAAATGGGGTGTGCCGAGAGGTGCCCTTTTTTCATTTTGAGCACCTGCCCCCTGAATGGTCTGTGCACGGCCCTGTTTTTCCTCCTCCCATCTCCTCTCTTCCCTTGCTCTCCTCTCTCCTCCCCCTCCTCTCGTCCCTTGCTCTCCTCTCTCCTCCCCCTCCTCTCTTCCCTTGCTCTCCTCTCTCCTCCCCCTCCTCTCTTCCCTTGCTCTCCTCTCTCCTCCCCCTCCTCTCTTCCCTTGCTCTCCTCTCTCCTCCCCCTCCTCTCTTCCCTTGCTCCTCTCTCCTCCCCTCCTCTCTTCCCTTGCTCTCCGCTCTCCTCCCCCTCCTCTCTTCCCTTGCTCTCCTCTCTCCTCCCCCTCCTCTCTTCCCTTGCTCCTCTCTCCTCCCCCTCCTCTCTTCCCTTGCTCTCCTCTCTCCTCCCCCTCCTCTCTTCCCTTGCTCTCCGCTCTCCTCCCCCTCCTCTCTTCCCTTGCTCTCCTCTCTCCTCCCCCTCCTCTCTTCCCTTGCTCCTCTCTCCTCCCCCTCCTCTCTTCCCTTGCTCTTCCTCTCCTCTCTTTCTTTGTCCCCCTCTGCTCCGCTCTCCACTCTCGTTTCCAGCGACAGTAACAGGTTACAAGTGCAGGTCGAGCGGAACAAAGGCATGTGAGGGAGAGTGGTTTTCTTCTCTTCTCCTTTCCCTGTCTGTCATTCTCACATCAACTAATGTGGCCATGGGAAGGAGCGGGAGTAGAGCCTGGTTTCTAAAACCAACTGATGCAACTCCTGCTGCTGGCTCTCACAGAACGGCATCTACATAAGAGACCACTCTACTTCTCTCTCTCTTTCTCTTTCTCTTTCTCTCTTCCTCGCTCTCTCGTTCTCGATTTCTCTCTCTCTTCTCCCTCTATCGTATGTGTTTCTGCTCTCTGAAAATGGTCACCTGATTAACCAGGGAAGTATTCTATTCTTTGGGGTGGGTGTGCATGCGTGCATTAAGCTAAAGACTGCTAGCGTGTGATTCCCTCTCCTGCACTCCTGGGCATTGAGAACCAGTGAACAAACAAGAGATCTAATCAGAGTTAGCTTTAGCACGCGTTAGCACACCCGCACTATAGGCTACCACTACAGCATGCAGCTGCTACTGGGGGAGAGAGGGGTTAGAGGAGGAGGGAGGGAGTGAGAGAGAGAGAGAGAGAGAGAGAGAGAGAGAGAGAGAGAGCGAGAGAGAGAGGATGGAGGTAGAGACAGGCAGATGAAAAGAAAAGAGTATGTGAACGAGAGAGTTGCAGCCAGACAGAAAGATAGTGAGTAAAAGAGACTAATCTTTACAACCCTCCAAACTTTACAGGCACCCCCCTCCAAAAAAGAGAGAGAGAGAGTGCAAGACAGTGAGAGCACGAAGCTAAACTCTACAGAGGCGGTTGCCAGATTGAGTGGTTTCCAGACAGAGTGAGACAAGAGGTGACAGTGACACAGTCACGCTATGTTGTCTCCCGAGACAGCTCTCGGAGAACAGGCTGAGCATCCAGTCTGCAGGTGCTCACTACCCGTCCTCAGGAGGAAGATAAGGGAATTTGAGAAAACATTCACAGGGTGACCACTCATTAGGCTTATCTGAGAATCCAAGTATCTAATCTTGGGAGACTTGTGCTTTTGGAGTGAAACAGTATTTTCCAACAGCCCCAGTGTTCACCAACAGCTTAGAGTAGACTGAGTTGAATAGCATGACTAAACTGATTCAGCACCTTGGACAGCGTCTGTAAAAGTGGCCCTTATTCAGCACCTTGGACAGCGTCCTTAAAAGAGCCCGTATTCAGCACCTTGGATAGCGTTGGTAAAAGGGGCAGAAATTCAGCACCATGACTTCATTAGCATACTATTAAAGATGTGACGCACAGACATATCTACAATGTAGAGGTAAGTCAAAGGAACGTATATTAATTCCTCTTTGGGTTTGAGTAAAACGTATATATTCCAAATCAAGGGTGGCAAGGCACCTTAATGTCCCAATCATCATCAGCAGTGAACCATTAAGCACAATTATCCATTATGAAATCATAAAAGCCTAATCAAGCAGGTTTATTTGGCATTGTGTGTGTTCAATTAGACACAACATTTAAATGTCTGTCATAAAAGACCCATATTGTCAAAAGATTTCAAAGAAGTGTTATGATGAGTCAGTTTGATCATTTCTACAATTCGGCCAAAAGATTTCAACCTTAGGCCTATTAGCTTCAAGCCTAATAAAGATGAATACTGTGTGTGAAATTCGCAGACCTCTAATCTGGTCCTGTGTGTGTATGTCACACATTGCTGCGTAGTGCATAGCAGCCAGCGTGTATGTTGTGTAAAAAGCGAGCACGTTAGTTAACGGAGCCGTTAAAATCACGTGTCTAAACACAATCTGACGCACCGAACACCTGCAATACGTCCCCCCACTGGTCTGTCCGTTGAAAATATATAATGTTATCAAAGCAGGGAAATCATTTGAACATCATCCTAATTTACAACAGTAGGCTAGCCTCTCATAGAAACAACTATTAACATAACCCCCGTTACGCATAGCCTAGGTGCTATCCAGACAGGAATTCGAATATTTGTCTTTGACTTTTTGTGTCTTGATATTCAAACCAAATTATTAATAATTAGAATCGTTAAAAATAGGCTGCCCCCATCCTGTAAGGACTATGGATATGCAGGATGTGTCGCGGCCGAATCACAATATGAAGAGCCACGGTAAGCTATAGTTATCGTCCAGTCTAAGTATACCCAGGGTACCCCGGGGGTCCCGGTCCCGCACAGGGCCGAGTAGATTTAGAGAGATTACTCACTTGCCAAGGTGAGAACCAGGAGAGCGAGCGCTGCTGTCACCGGGTCTGCCATCGCCTCTCGCTCCCTCCACTGCGACCGACAACCCGAAAACTTGGAGATGTACGAGTTGTCTGTTTCCCTACTTTTCGCCCTCAGTGTGAAAATGACAAATAATACCAGAGACAGCAGACACCAGCGCGCGGTAAGAGGGTGACTTAAAGTGTCATTATAAATCGTTGGTATCCGACGATGTCCGTTGGTTTGATAAAGGGAGAGGCTTCAAATCTCGTTACTAGGCGAAGAGAAGATTGTTCACTCTTCCCAGATGCGGAGGCTTGTTTCTGTCACAACGCGTCTGAGTGGGGCTATGCGTCCGACCCCACCAGGAACTGTGAGCGCACAGCAAACCGGGGGCGCAGAAAAGGTTTCCCTAGTTTGACTTGAGTATTGAAACGTTATTTTCCCTGAAATATGGCGGCTATGGAGATGAATGACCAGTTACTGGAGATAGGGTGGTCCTGTAGATGAATGATTAAAGGGGTCGTCCTCACTTTGCCCTGCCCGCCTGGTGCGCTCTCCGTCGGGCGGCGATAGGTTCCGGTCTCCATATATCACTCAGTTTTGATCTACACGGTTGACATTTGTGACAACAAACATGAAGCAATTACAGTAGAGATCCCCGAGGCGATCGTTCGGGAAAGCCTTTCAGACATAGGCTGCATTTACTTATTTTAATTGAAGCGGGATTAATCGTTGGAAAAATAAATGTTGGTTTAAATTAAACCCCTTCTCCATGGGGCGCCACTCCAATAACACAAAATACGGCTTTTAATCTGACAAATAAAATAACAACTTTTTCTTTTCAGGCTTCCAAGCAGTCATCACCATAACGCATGATCATGACAGAGACAAAAAGTTGCCCCTAAAGATTTAAATAGAGCGAGATTGATAGCCCATGCAGAATAACTATGTGGGCACCATGATGCCCGATATCAACGTTATCTGCATTAAACATATTAGACCCGGCGAATGAGTGCGTCAAGGGGCAGGGCTTTGGCTTTGCGGAAGAATCATCAACCCGTCACAGAAATATCCGATACATTCATGAAGGGTTATCAACAAACAAAAAAACAAGTGGATATTCCAAGGGCCATTTAGAGTGTTGGTTGAAAAGTTGACTCTGGTCGAAATGTCAACTGCCACTTTGGACAAGGTCTGCATTGTAGTATATCACACAAGTGAATGTGCCCTAACCACGCTGCAAAGCATACAGTGACACATACACATTGGATATACCACACTTAATAATTATACTCAAAAATTGTCGGGCCCACTTCACTCAAGCCAATTATGAGTGTAGTGATGGCTGAACGCCTCATGACTGACTGAGTATGCTGTACGGCGAAGAGTGAGATGTCAATGCTGAAACCATGCGAAGCGTTTCAATTTCATTACCCGAGAATTAACACAACTTCAGCCTCGCACTGCGGCCTCAGCTGGTAAGGCACTAAGTAATAACTATGGAGTGAGATTATGCAATTAACTCTGCGTGAACTTAATTAAACACGGTTTAACCGAAACCCATGCTAAACCGTGCTAACTTCCCATGGATATTTCTGTAGAGTGGAAAGAAGGGAGGAGGAAGATGAATAGCTAGCGAGGAATTGAGAGAAGAGAAACAGCTACGAACCAACCCTAAACCCGCACAACACACACATTCACAGGACAACAGTATATATTTACGTTAAAGCAGTATATCTCAGCGCAACGTGAAGTGAGCATGACATAGAAGAGACACATCAAATTAGCATTTATCATTATACTTGCCCCCCTTCACTCCCGGTCACCCCGAGAGTGGAAAATAATAATAATGACCATTAGGCCTGCTCCTAAAAGCTGTGATGTGGTGGGTGTAGGGAGGGAGGGAGGTGGAGGGCTGAGGATGGAGGGTGGAGAGAGAGTGGAAAATGCATGAAATCTAATCAGAGCTACTTAGAGATCACTGATGGCTGTGCCACAGGACACTGAGACCAGGTCCCTGAGAGGAGCAGCCCCCAACTACAAGCAAACAAACAAAACACTCTAAATCCCTATCACTTTGTCCTCCTCACGGGATCAGCCATGACGTGTGGCAATGGCAATATAATGACCATTTATCTACACAGCTTCTACTAGTAGTTCAACACCAGCGCCAAAATCTCTCCTCAGCCACGTCGACACCTTACCCACCAACCTACCCATAGCAGTATCTACCTTCCTGTCTCTTGCCATTCTCCTCTCCCCCTGACTCACACCTCTCTCCTCTCCCCCTGACCCACACCTCTCTCCTCTCTTCTCCCCTGACTGACACCTCTCTCCTCTCCTCTCCTCTCCCCCTGACCCACACCTCTCTCCTCTCCTCTCCCCCTGACCCACACCTCTCCCCTCTCCTCTCCCCCTGACTCACACCTCTCTCCTCTCCCCCTGACTCACACCTCTCTCCACTCCTCTCCCTCTGACCCACACCTCTCTCCTCTCCTCTCCTCTCCCCCTGACCCACACCTCTCTCCTCTCCTCTCCCCCTGACCCACACCTCTCTCTTCTCCTCTCCCCCTGACCCACACGTCTCTCCTCTCCTCTCCCCCTGACTCACACCTCTCTCCTCTCCTCTCCCCCTGACCTACACCTCTCTCCTCTCCTCTCCCCCTGACCCACACCTCTCTCCTCTCCTCTCCCCCTGACTCACACCTCTCTCCTCTCCTCTCCTCTCCCCCTGACCCACACCTCTCTCCTCTCCTCTCCCCCTGACTCACACCCTCTCCTCTCCTCTCCCCCTGACCCACACCTCTCTCTTCTCCTCTCCCCCTGACCCACACGTCTCTCCTCTCCTCTCCCCCTGACTCACACCTCTCTCCTCTCCTCTCCCCTGACCCACACCTCTCTCCTCTCCTCTCCCCTGACCCCACCTCTCTCCTCTCCTCTCCCCCTGACCCACACGTCTCTCCTCTCCTCTCCCCCTGACTCACACCTCTCTCCTCTCTCTCCTCTCCCCCTGACCCACACCTCTCTCCTCTCCTCTCCCCCTGACTCACACCTCTCTCCTCTCTTCTCCCCAGATTCCATTCCCCTTTTAACCCACGCTTCTCTACCCATTCATTTGTCACACTGTTGGCTTGCTTGTAGGTTTCAGTCCTGTTTCTTTACCTTCATGTGCTCATCGACCAAGCCGTTGTGTAGGAGGCGATTCCCATTGAAATTCAGTTGGTGTATGCGTAATATAATAAATTCATATAACTGTGGGCATTTGTGTTCCCATATGACAGGCAGGGACAGGGCGTTCCCTAATTCCAGGCTGGTGGTCTGTCACAACCAGACACTGTCCTACTCTGATGACTACAATTCACCCTGATGGTTCAGTCTCTGGACAGGACCTCATACACTCAGTCCCCCTCCCCTGACAACTACTATACTCTTCTTCTCCTCTTTCTCTCCACTTCATGTATTTTCTCCCCCTCTGTCTTTTCTCCATCTCCCTTCCCCCTCTCTCCTCTGCAAATCTCACGCTCTCTCCTATCTCCTCTGCAAAGCACACCCTCTCTCCTATCTCCTCTCTCCTCTGCAAATCTCACCCTCTCTCCTCTCTCCTCTCTCCTCTGCATATCTCACACTCTCTCCTCTGCATATCTCACCCTCTCTCTTCTCTCCTCTGCAAATCTCACCCTCTCTCCTATCTCCTCTGCATATCTCACCCTCTCTCCTCTCTCCTCTGCATATCTCACCCTCTCTCCTCTGCATATCTCACACTCTCCCCTCTCTCCTCTGTATATCCCACACTCTCTCATCTCTCCTCTGCATATTTCCCCCTCTCTCCTATCTCCTCTGCATATCTCACCATCTCTCCTCTCTCCTCTGCATGTCTCCTCCTCTCTCCTCTCTCCTCTGCATATCTCCCCCTCTCTCCTCCCTCCTCTGCATATTTCCTCCTCTCTCCTCTGCATGTCTCCTCCTCTCTCTGCAAATCTCACCCTCTCTCCTATCTCCTATGCAAAGCTCACCCTCTCTCCTATCTCCTCTGCATATATCACCCTTCCCCCTCTCTCCTCTCTCCTCTGCATATCTCACCCTCTCTCCTCTCTCCTCTCTCCTCTGCATATCTCACACTCTCCCCTCTCTCCTCTGCATATATCACCCTCTCTCTTCTCTCCTCTGCAAATCTCACCCTCTCTCCTATCTCCTCTGCATATCTCACCCTCTCTCCTCTCTCCTCTGCATATCTCACCCTCTCTCCTCTGCATATCTCACACTCTCTCCTCTCTCCTCTGCATATCCCACACTCTCTCCTCTCTCCTCTGCATATTTCCCCCTCTCTCCTATCTCCTCTGCATATCTCACCATCTCTCCTCTCTCCTCTGCATGTCTCCTCCTCTCTCCTCTCTCCTCTGCATATCTCCCCCTCTCTCCTCCCTCCTCTGCATATTTCCCCCTCTCTCCTCTCTCCTCTGCATGTCTCCTCCTCTCTCCTCTGCAAATCTCACCCTCTCTCCTATCTCCTCTGCAAATCTCACCCTCTCTCCTATCTCCTCTGCATATATCACCCTTCCCCCTCTCTCCTCTGCATATCTCACCCTCTCTCCTCTCTCCTCTGCATATCTCACACTCTCTCCTCTCTCCTCTGCATATCTCACCCTCTCTCCTCTCTCCTCTCTCCTCTGCATATCTCACACTCTCTCCTCTCTCCTCTGCATATCTCACCCTCTCTCCTCTCTCCTCTGCATATCTCACCCTCTCTCCTCTCTCCTCTCTCATCTGCATATCTCACACTCTCTCCTCTCTCCTCTGCATATCTCACCCTCTCTCCTCTCTCCTCTGCATATCTCACACTCTCTCCTCTCTCCTCTGCATATCTCACCCTCTCTCCTCTCTCCTCTGCATATCTCACCCTCTCTTCTCTCTCCGCTGCATATATCACCCTCTCTCCTCTGCATATCTCCCCCTCTCTCCTCTCTCCTCTGCATATCTCACCATCTCTCCTCTCTCCTCTGCATGTCTCCTCCTCTCTCCTCTCTCCTCTGCATATCTCCCCCTCTCTCCTCCCTCCTCTGCATATTTCCTCCTCTCTCCTCTGCATGTCTCCTCCTCTCTCTGCATATCTCCCCCTCTCTCCTCTCTCCTCTGCATATCTCACCATCTCTCCTCTCTCCTCTGCATGTCTCCTCCTCTCTCCTCTCTCCTCTGCATATCTCCCCCTCTCTCCTCCCTCCTCTGCATATTTCCTCCTCTCTCCTCTGCATGTCTCCTCCTCTCTCTGCAAATCTCACCCTCTCTCCTATCTCCTATGCAAAGCTCACCCTCTCTCATATCTCCTCTGCATATATCACCCTTCCCCCTCTCCTCTCTCCTCTGCATATCTCACCCTCTCTCCTCTCTCCTCTCTCCTCTGCATATCTCACACTCTCCCCTCTCTCCTCTGCATATATCACCCTCTCTCTTCTCTCCTCTGCAAATCTCACCCTCTCTCCTATCTCCTCTGCATATCTCACCCTCTCTCCTCTCTCCTCTGCATATCTCACCCTCTCTCCTCTGCATATCTCACCCTCTCTCCTATCTCCTCTGCATATCTCACCCTCTCTCCTCTCTCCTCTGCATATCTCACCCTCTCTCCTCTGCATATCTCACACTCTCTCCTCTCTCCTCTGCATATCCCACACTCTCTCCTCTCTCCTCTCTCCTCTGCATATCTCACACTCTCTCCTCTCTCCTCTGCATATCTCACCCTCTCTCCTCTCTCCTCTGCATATCTCACCCCTCTCCTCTCTCTCCTCTCTCCTCTGCATATCTCACACTCTCTCCTCTCTCCTCTGCATATCTCACCCTCTCTCCTCTCTCCTCTGCATATCTCACCCTCTCTCCTCTCTCCTCTCTCATCTGCATATCTCACACTCTCTCCTCTCTCCTCTGCATATCTCACCCTCTCTCCTCCTCTCCTCTGCATATCTCACACTCTCTCCTCTCTCCTCTGCATATCTCACCCTCTCTCCTCTCTCCTCTGCATATCTCACACTCTCTCCTCTCTCCTCTGCATATCTCACCCTCTCTCCTCTCTCCTCTGCATATCTCACCCTCTCTTCTCTCTCCGCTGCATATATCACCCTCTCTCCTCTGCATATCTCCCCCTCTCTCCTCTCTCCTCTGCATATTTCCCCCTCTCTCCTATCTCCTCTGCATATCTCACCATCTCTCCTCCCTCCTCTGCACATTTCCCCCTCTCTCCTCTCTCTTCTGCATGTCTCCTCCTCTGCATATATCACCCTCTCTCCTCTCTCCTCTGCATATATCACCCTCTCTCCTCTCTCCTCTCTCCTCTGCATATATCACCCTCTCTTCTCTTTCCTCTGCATATCTCCTCTGCATATATCACCCTCTCGCCTCTCTCCTCTCTCCTATCTCCTCTGAATATATCCTCCTCTCTCCTCTCTCCTCTGCATATATCACCCTCTCTCCTCTCTCCTCTCTCCTCTGTATATATCACCCTCTCTCCTCTCCCTCTCTCCTCTGCATATATCACCCTCTCTTCTCTCTCCTCTGCATATCTCACCCTCTCTCCTCTCTCCTCTGCAAATCTCACCCTCTCTCCTATCTCCTCTGCAAATCTCACCCTCTCTCCTATCTCCTCTGCATATATCACCCTCTCTCCTCTCTCTTCTGCATGTCTCCTCCTCTGCATATATCACCCTCTCTCCTCTCTCCTCTGCATATATCACCCTCTATCCTCTCTCCTCTCTCCTCTGCATATATCACCCTCTCTTCTCTTTCCTCTGCATATCTCCTCTGCATATATCACCCTCTCGCCTCTCTCCTCTCTCCTATCTCCTCTGAATATATCCTCCTCTCTCCTCTCTCCTCTCTCCTCTCTCCTCTGCATATATCACCCTCTCTCCTCTCTCCTCTCTCCTCTCTCCTCTGCATATATCACCCTCTCTCCTCTCCCTCTCTCCTCTGCATATATCACCCTCTCTTCTCTCTCCTCTGCATATCTCACCCTCTCTCCTCTCTCCTCTGCATATCTCACCCTCTCTCCTCTGCATATATCACCCTCTCTTCTGTCTCCTCTGCATATCTCACCCTCTCTCCTCTGCATGTCTCCTCCTCTCTCCTCTCTCCTCTAAATATTTCACCCTCTCACCCTTCCCACTCTATCCTCTGCATATATCACCCTCTATTCTCTCTCCTCTGCATACAGTGGGGCAAAAAAGTATTTAGTCAGCCACCAATTGTGCAAGTTCTCCCACTTAAAAAGATGAGAGAGGCCTTTAATTTTCATCATAGGTACACTTCAACTATGACAGACAAAATGAGAAGAAAAAAACCCAGAAAATCGCATTGAAGGATTTTTTATTTATTTATTTTCAAATGATGGTGGAAAATAAGTAAGTGTCCAGGCCTGTATAGAAACATTAATGGGTTGTCCAGGCCGGTATAGTATAGAAACATGAATGTGTTGTCCAGGCCTGTATAGTATAGAAACATTAATGTGTTGTTTAGGCCTGTATAGTATAAAAACATTGTGTTGTCCAGGTCTGTATAGTATAGAAACATTAATGTGTTGTCCAGGCCTGTATAGTATAGAAACATTAATGTGTTGTTTAGGCCTGTATAGTATAGAAACATTAATGTGTTGTTTAGGCCTGTATAGTATAGAAACATTAATGTGTTGTTTAGGCCTGTATAGTATAGAAACATTAATGTGTTGTTTAGGCCTGTATAGTATAGAAACATTAATGTGTTGTTTAGGCCTGTATAGTACAGAAACATTAATGTGTTGTTTAGGCCTGTATAGTACAGAAACATGAATGTGTTGTCCAGGCCTGTATAGTACAGAAACATTAATGTGTTGTTTAGGCCTGTATAGTATAGAAACATTAATGTGTTGTTTAGGCCTGTATAGTATAGAAACATTAATGTGTTGTTTAGGCCTGTATAGTATAGAAACATTAATGTGTTGTTTAGGCCTGTATAGTATAGAAACATTAATGTGTTGTCCAGGCCTGTATAGTATAGAAACATTAATGTGTTGTCCAGGCCTGTATAGTATAGAAACATTAATGTGTTGTCCAGGCCTGTATAGTATAGAAACATTAATGTGTTGTTTAGGCTTGTATAGAAACATGAATGTGTTGTCCAGGCCTGTATAGTATAAAAACATTGTGTTGTTTAGGCCTGTATAGTATAGAAACATTAATGTGTTGTTTAGGCCTGTATAGCATAGAAACATTAATGTGTTGTTTAGGCCTGTATAGTACAGAAACATTAATGTGTTGTTTAGGCCTGTATAGTACAGAAACATGAATGTGTTGTCCAGGCCTGTATAGTACAGAAACATTAATGTGTTGTTTAGGCCTGTATAGTATAGAAACATTAATGTGTTGTTTAGGCCTGTATAGTATAGAAACATTAATGTGTTGTCCAGGCCTGTATAGTATAGAAACATTAATGTGTTGTCCAGGCCTGTATAGTATAGAAACATTAATGTGTTGTTTAGGCCTGTATAGTATAAAAACATTGTGTTGTCCAGGTCTGTATAGTATAGAAACATTCATGTGTTGTTTAGGCTTGTATAGAAACATGAATGTGTTGTCCAGGCCTGTATAGTATAAAAACATTGTGTTGTCCAGGCCTGTATAGTATAGAAACATTAATGTGTTGTTTACATTAATGGCCTGTATAGCATAGAAACATTAATGTGTTGTTTAGGCCTGTATAGTACAGAAACATTAATGTGTTGTCCAGGCCTGTATAGTATAGAAACATTAATGTGTTGTTTAGGCCTGTATAGTACAGAAACATTAATGTGTTGTCCAGGCCTGTATAGTATAGAAACATTAATGTGTTGTCCAGGCCTGTATAGTATAGAAACATTAATGTGTTGTTTAGGCCTGTATAGTATAGAAACATTAATGTGTTGTTTAGGCCTGTATAGTACAGAAACATTCATGTGTTGTCCAGGCCTGTATGGTACAGAAACATGAATGTGTTGTCCAGGCCTGTATAGTATAGAAACATTAATGTGTTGTTTAGGCCTGTATAGTACAGAAACATGAATGTGTTGTCCAGGCCTGTATAGTACAGAAACATTAATGTGTTATTTAGGCCTGTATAGTACAGAAACATTAATGTGTTGTTTAGGCCTGTATAGTATAGAAACATTAATGTGTTGTCCAGGCCTGTATAGTACAGAAACATTAATGTGTTGTTTAGGCCTGTATAGTATAGAAACATTAATGTGTTGTCCAGGCCTGTATAGTATAGAAACATTAATGTGTTGTCCAGGCCTGTATAGTATAGAAACATTAATGTGTTGTCCAGGCCTGTATAGTATAGAAACATTAATGTGTTGTTTAGGCCTGTATAGTATAGAAACATTAATGTGTTGTTTAGGCCTGTATAGTATAGAAACATAATGTGTTGTCCAGGCCTGTATAGTATAGAAACATTAATGTGTTGTCTAGGCCTGTATAGTATAGAAACATTAATGTGTTGTTTAGGCCTGTATAGTACAGAAACATTAATGTGTTGTTTAGGCCTGTATAGAAACATTAATGTGTTGTTTAGGCCTGTGAATGTGTTGTTTAGGCCTGTATAGTACAGAAAACATGAATGTGTTGTCCAGGCCTGTATAGTACAGAAACATGAATGTGTTGTCCAGGCCTGTATAGTATAGAAACATTAATGTGTTGTTTAGGCCTGTATAGTATAGAAACATTAATGTGTTGTTTAGGCCTGTATAGTATAGAAACATTAATGTGTTGTCCAGGCCTGTATAGTACAGAAACATTAATGTGTTGTCCAGGCCTAGTATAGAAACATGAATGTGTTGTTTAGGCCTGTATAGTTAGAAACATTAATGTGTTGTTTAGGCCTGTTTATAGTACAGAAACATGAATGTGTTGTCCAGGCCTGTATAGTACAGAAACATAAATGTGTTGTCCAGGCCTGTATAGTACAGAAACATTAATGTGTTGTTTAGGCCTGTAGAAACATGAATGTGTTGTAGGCCTGTATAGAAACATTAATGTGTTGTTTAGGCCTGTATAGTATAGAAACATTAATGTGTTGTTTAGGCCTGTATAGTACAGAAACATTAATGTGTTGTTTAGGCCTGTATAGTACAGAAACATTAATGTGTTGTCCAGGCCTGTATAGTATAGAAACATTAATGTGTTGTTTAGGCCTGTATAGTACAGAAACATTAATGTGTTGTCCAGGCCTGTATAGTATAGAAACATTAATGTGTTGTTTAGGCCTGTATAGTACAGAAACATTAATGTGTTGTCCAGGCCTGTATAGTATAGAAACATTCATGTGTTGTTTAGACCTATATAGTACAGAAACATGAATGTGTTGTCCAGGCCTGTATAGTATAGAAACATTAATGTGTTGTTTAGGCCTGTATAGTATAGAAACATTCATGTGTTGTTTAGGCCTGTATAGTACAGAAACATTCATGTGTTGTCCAGGCCTGTATGGTACAGAAACATGAATGTGTTGTCCAGGCCTGTATAGTATAGAAACATTAATGTGTTGTTTAGGCCTGTATAGTACAGAAACATGAATGTGTTGTCCAGGCCTGTATAGTACAGAAACATTAATGTGTTATTTAGGCCTGTATAGTACAGAAACATTAATGTGTTGTTTAGGCCTGTATAGTACAGAATCATGAATGTGTTGTCCAGGCCTGTATAGTACAGAAACATTAATGTGTTGTTTAGGCCTGTATAGAAACATGAATGTGTTGTCCAGGCCTGTATAGTAAAGAAACATTCATGTGTTGTCCAGGCCTGTATAGTATAGAAACATTAATGTGTTGTCCAGGCCTGTATAGTATAGAAACATTAATGTGTTGTCTAGGCCTGTATAGTTTAGAAACATTAATGTGTTGTTTAGGCCTGTATAGAAACATTCATGTGTTGTCCAGGCCTGTATAGTACAGAAACATGAATGTGTTGTCCAGGCCTGTATAGTATAGAAACATTAATGTGTTGTTTAGGCCTGTATAGAAACATTAATGTGTTGTCCAGGCCTGTATAGTATAGAAACATTAATGTGTTGTCCAGGCCTGTATAGTATAGAAACATTAATGTGTTGTTTAGGCCTGTATAGTATAGAAACATGAATGTGTTGTTTAGGCCTGTATAGTATAGAAACATTAATGTGAGGTTTAGGCCTGTATAGAAACATTAATGTGTTGTTTAGGCCTGTATAGTATAGAAACATGAATGTGTTGTCCAGGCCTGTATAGTACAGAAACATTAATGTGTTATTTAGGCCTGTATAGTATAGAAACATTCATGTGTTGTCCAGGCCTGTATAGTACAGAAACATGAATGTGTTGTCCAGGCCTGTATAGTATAGAAACATTAATGTGTTGTTTAGGCCTGTATAGAAACATTCATGTGTTGTCCAGGCCTGTATAGTATAGAAACATGAATGTGTTGTCCAGGCCTGTATAGTATAGAAACATTAATGTGTTGTTTAGGCCTGTATAGAAACATGAATGTGTTGTTTAGGCCTGTATAGTATAGAAACATTAATGTGAGGTTTAGGCCTGTATAGAAACATTAATGTGTTGTTTAGGCCTGTATAGTATAGAAACATGAATGTGTTGTCCAGGCCTGTATAGTATAGAAACATTAATGTGTTGTTTAGGCCTGTATAGAAACATTAATGTGTTGTTTAGGCCTGTATAGTACAGAAACATGAATGTGTTGTCCAGGCCTGTATAGTATAGAAACATTAATGTGTTGTTTAGGCCTGTATAGTACAGAAACATGAATGTGTTGTCCAGGCCTGTATAGCATAGAAACATGAATGTGGTGTTTAGGCCTGTATAGTATAGAAACATGAATGTGTTGTTTAGGCCTGTATAGAAACATTAATGTGTTGTTTAGGCCTGTATAGTACAGAATCATGAATGTGTTGTCCAGGCCTTTATAGTATAGAAACATTAATGTGTTGTTTAGGCCTGTATAGTACAGAAACATTCATGTGTTGTCCAGGTCTGTATAGTATAGAAACATTCATGTGTTGTTTAGGCCTGTATAGTTTAGAAACATTAATGTGTTGTTTAGGCCTGTATAGAAACATTCATGTGTTGTCCAGGCCTGTATAGTACAGAAACATAAATGTGTTGTCCAGGCCTGTATAGTACAGAAACATTCATGTGTTGTTTAGGCCTGTATAGAAACATGAATGTGTTGTTTAGGCCTGTATAGTATAGAAACATTAATGTGTTGTTTAGGCCTAGATAGAAACATTAATGTGTTGTTTAGGCCTGTATAGTACAGAAACATTAATGTGTTATTTAGGCCTGTATAGTATAGAAACATTAATGTGTTGTCCAGGCCTGTATAGTATAGAAACATTAATGTGTTGTTTAGGCCCTTATAGTACAGAAACATTAATGTGTTGTCCAGGCCTGTATAGTATAGAAACATTAATGTGTTGTTTAGGCCTGTATAGTACAGAAACATGAATGTGTTGTCCAGGCCTGTATAGCATAGAAACATTCATGTGTTGTTTAGACCTATATAGTACAGAAACATGAATGTGTTGTCCAGGCCTGTATAGTATAGAAACATTAATGTGTTGTTTAGGCCTGTATAGAAACATTAATGTGTTGTTTAGGCCTGTATAGTACAGAAACATTCATGTGTTGTCCAGGCCTGTATAGTACAGAAACATTAATGTGTTGTTTAGGCCTGTATAGTATAGAAACATTAATGTGTTGTTTAAGCCTGTATAGTACATAAACATGAATGTGTTGTCCAGGCCTGTATAGCATAGAAACATGAATGTGTTGTTTAGGCCTGTATAGTGCAGAAACATGAATGTGTTGTCCAGGCCTGTATAGTACAGAAACATGAATGTGTTGTCCAGGCCTGTATAGTATAGAAACATTAATGTGTTGTTTAGGCCTGTATAGAAACATTAATGTGTTGTTTAGGCCTGTATAGTACAGAAACATGAATGTGTTGTCCAGGCCTGTATAGTATAGAAACATTAATGTGTTGTTTAGGCCTGTATAGTACAGAAACATGAATGTGTTGTCCAGGCCTGTATAGCATAGAAACATGAATGTGTTGTTTAGGCCTGTATAGTATAGAAACATGAATGTGTTGTTTAGGCCTGTATAGAAACATTAATGTGTTGTTTAGGCCTGTATAGTACAGAAACATTAATGTGTTGTTTAGGCCTGTATAGAAACATTAATGTGTTGTTTAGGCCTGTATAGTACAGAAACATTAATGTGTTGTCCAGGCCTGTATAGTATAGAAACATTAATGTGTTGTTTAGGCCTGTATAGTACAGAATCATGAATGTGTTGTCCAGGCCTTTATAGTATAGAAACATTAATGTGTTGTTTAGGCCTGTATAGTACAGAAACATTAATGTGTTGTCCAGGTCTGTATAGTATAGAAACATTCATGTGTTGTTTAGGCCTGTATAGTACAGTAATAGTATAGAAACATTATGTGTTGTCCAGGCCTGTATAGTATTGAAACATTAATGTGTTGTCCAGGCCTGTATAGTATAGAAACATTCATGTGTTGTTTAGGCCTGTATAGAAACATGAATGTGTTGTTTAGGCCTGTATAGTATAGAAACATTAATGTGTTGTTTAGGCCTAGATAGAAACATTAATGTGTTGTTTAGGCCTGTATAGTACAGAAACATTAATGTGTTATTTAGGCCTGTATAGTATAGAAACATTAATGTGTTGTCCAGGCCTGTATAGTATAGAAACATTAATGTGTTGTTTAGGCCCTTATAGTACAGAAACATGAATGTGTTGTCCAGGCCTGTATAGTATAGAAACATTAATGTGTTGTTTAGGCCTGTATAGTACAGAAACATGAATGTGTTGTCCAGGCCTGTATAGCATAGAAACATTAATGTGTTGTTTAGGCCTGTATAGAAACATTAATGTGTTGTTTAGGCCTGTATAGTACAGAAACATTCATGTGTTGTCCAGGCCTGTATAGTACAGAAACATTAATGTGTTGTTTAGGCCTGTATAGTATAGAAACATTAATGTGTTGTTTAAGCCTGTATAGTACAGAAACATGAATGTGTTGTCCAGGCCTGTATAGCATAGAAACATGAATGTGTTGTTTAGGCCTGTATAGTGCAGAAACATGAATGTGTTGTCCAGGCCTGTATAGTACAGAAACATGAATGTGTTGTCCAGGCCTGTAAAGTATAGAAACATTAATGTGTTGTTTAGGCCTGTATAGAAACATTAATGTGTTGTTTAGGCCTGTATAGTACAGAAACATGAATGTGTTGTCCAGGCCTGTATAGTACAGAAACATGAATGTGTTGTCCAGGCCTGTATAGCATAGAAACATGAATGTGTTGTTTAGGCCTGTATAGTATAGAAACATTAATGTGTTGTTTAGGCCTGTATAGAAACATTAATGTGTTGTTTAGGCCTGTATAGTACAGAAACATGAATGTGTTGTTTAGGCCTGTATAGTACAGAAACATGAATGTGTTGTTTAGGCCTGTATAGAAACATTAATGTGTTGTTTAGGCCTGTATAGTACAGAAACATGAATGTGTTGTCCAGGTCTGTATAGTACAGAAACATTAATGTGTTGTTTAGGCCTGTATAGTACAGAAACATGAATGTGTTGTCCAGGCCTGTATAGTATAGAAACATTAATGTGTTGTTTAGGCCTGTATAGTACAGAAACATGAATGTGTTGTCCAGGCCTGTATAGTATAGAAACATTAATGTGTTGTTTAGGCCTGTATAGTATAGAAACATTAATGTGTTGTTTAGGCCTGTATAGTATAGAAACATTAATGTGTTGTCCAGGCCTGTATAGTATAGAAACATTAATGTGTTGTCCAGGCCTGTATAGTATAGAAACATTAATGTGTTGTTTAGGCCTGTATAGTATAGAAACATTAATGTGTTGTCCAGGCCTGTATAGTATAGAAACATTAATGTGTTGTCCAGGCCTGTAGTACAGAAACATGAATGTGTTTAGTATAGTATAGAAACATTAATGTGTTGTCCAGGCCTGTATAGTATAGAAACATGAATGTGTTTCCAGGCCTGTATAGTACAGAAACATTAATGTGTTGTCCAGGCCTGTATAGTATAGAAACATTAATGTGTTGTTTAGGCCTGTTGTATTAATGTGTTGTTTAGGCCTGTATAGAAACATTAATGTGTTGTTTAGGCCGGTATAGTACAGAAACATGAATGTGTTGTCCAAGCCTGTATAGTACAGAAACATGAATGTGTTGTCCAGGCCTGTATAGTACAGAAACATTAATGTGTTGTTTAGGCCTGTATAGTACAGAAACATTAATGTGTTGTTTAGGCCTGTATAGTACAGAAACAATAATGTGTTGTCCAGGCCTGTATAGTATAGAAACATTAATGTGTTGTTTAGGCCTGTATAGTACAGAATCATGAATGTGTTGTCCAGGCCTTTATAGTATAGAAACATTAATGTGTTGTTTAGGCCTGTATAGTACAGAAACAATAATGTGTTGTCCAGGCCTGTATAGTATAGAAACATTCATGTGTTGGTTAGGCCTGTATAGTACAGAAACATTAATGTGTTGTCCAGGCCTGTATAGTATAGAAACATGAATGTGTTGTTTAGGCCTGTATAGAAACATTAATGTGTTGTTTAGGCCTGTATAGTACAGAAACATGAATGTGTTGTCCAGGCCTGTATAGTACAGAAACATGAATGTGTTGTCCAGGCCTGTATAGTACAGAAACATTAATGTGTTGTTTAGGCCTGTATAGTATAGAAACATTAATTTGTTGTTTAGGCCTGTATAGTATAGAAACATTAATGTGTTGTTTAGGCCTGTATAGTACAGAAACAATAATGTGTTGTCCAGGCCTGTATAGTATAGAAACATTAATGTGTTGTTTAGGCCTGTATAGTACAGAAACATTAATGTGTTGTCCAGGCCTGTATAGTATAGAAACATTAAAAGAAACATTAATGTGTTGTTTAGGCCTGTATAGAAACATTAATGTGTTGTCCAGGCCTGTATAGTACAGAAACATGAATGTGTTGTCCAGGCCTGTATAGTATAGAAACATTAATGTGTTGTTTAGGCCTGTATAGTATAGAAACATTAATGTGTTGTCCAGGCCTGTATAGTATAGAAACATTAATGTGTTGTCCAGGCCTGTATAGTATAGAAACATTAATGTGTTGTTTAGGCCTGTATAGTACAGAAACATTAATGTGTTGTCCAGGCCTGTATAGTATAGAAACATTAATGTGTTGTCCAGGCCTGTATAGTATAGAAACATTAATGTGTTGTTTAGGCCTGTATAGTACAGAAACATGAATGTGTTGTCCAGGCCTGTATAGTATAGAAACATTAATGTGTTGTCCAGGCCTGTATAGTATAGAAACATTAATGTGTTGTGTTTATAGGCCTGTATAGTACAGAAACATGAATGTGTTGTCCAGGCCTGTATAGTATAGAAACATGAAAGGCCTGTATAGTACAGAAACATAATGTGTTGTTCCAGGCCTGTATAGTATAGAAACATTAATGTGTTGTCCAGGCCTTATAGTATAGAAACATTAATGTGTTGTTTAGGCCTGTATAGTACAGAAACATGAATGTGTTGTCCAGGCCTGTATAGAAACATTAATGTGTTGTCCAGGCCTGTATAGTATAGAAACATTAATGTGTTGTTTAGGCCTGTATAGTACAGAAACATGAATGTGTTGTCCAGGCCTGTATAGTATAGAAACATTAATGTGTTGTCCAGGCCTGTATAGTATAGAAACATTAATGTGTTGTCCAGGCCTTTATAGTATAAAAACATTAATGTGTTGTTTAGGCCTGTATAGTACAGAAACATTAATGTGTTGTCCAGGCCTGTATATATAGAAACATGAATGTTTAGGCCTGTATAGTATAGAAACATTAATGTGTTGTTTATGTATAGAAACATTAATGTGTTTCCAGGCCTGTATAGTATAGAAACATTAATGTGTTGTTTAGGCCTGTATAGTATAGAAACATTAATGTGTTGTCCAGGCCTTTATAGTATAAAAACATTAATGTGTTGTTTAGGCCTGTATAGTACAGAAACATGAATGTGTTGCCCAGGCCTGTATAGCATAGAAACATGAATGTGTTGTTTAGGCCTGTATAGTATAGAAACATTAATGTGTTGTTTAGGCCTGTATAGTAGAAACATTAATGTGTTGTTTAGGCCTGTACAGTACAGAAACATGAATGTGTTGTTTAGGCCTGTATAGTAAGAAACATGAATGTGTTGTCCAGGCCTGTATAGTATAGAAACATTAATGTGTTGTTTAGGCCTGTATAGTACAGAAACATGAATGTGTTTTCCAGGCCTGTATAGTATAGAAACATTAATATGTTGTTTAGGCCTGTATAGTACAGAAACAATAATGTGTTGTCCAGGCCTGTATAGTATAGAAACATTAATGTGTTGTTTAGGCCTGTATAGTACAGAAACATTAATGTGTTGTCCAGGCCTGTATAGTATAGAAACATGAATGTGTTGTTTAGGCCTGTATAGTATAGAAACATTAATGTGTTGTTTAGGCCTGTATAGTACAGAAACATGAATGTGTTGTCCAGGCCTGTATAGTATAGAAACATGAATGTGTTGTCCAGGCCTGTATAGTACAGAAACATTAATGTGTTGTTTAGGCCTGTATAGTATAGAAACATTAATGTGTTGTCCAGGCCTGTATAGTATAGAAACATTAATGTGTTGTTTAGGCCTGTATAGTATAGAAACATTAATGTGTTGTCCAGGCCTGTATAGTATAGAAACATTAATGTGTTGTTTAGGCCTGTATAGTACAGAAACATGAATGTGTTGTCCAGGCCTGTATAGTATAGAAACATTAATGTGTTGTCCAGGCCTGTATACTATAGAAACATTCATGTGTTGTTTAGGCCTGTATAGTACAGAAACATGAATGTGTTGTCCAGGCCTGTATAGTATAGAAACATTAATGTGTTGTTTGGGCCTGTATATTACAGAAACATTAATGTGTTGTCCAGGCCTGTATAGTACAGAAACATGAATGTGTTGTCCAGGCCTGTATAGTATAGAAACATTAATGTGTTGTTTAGGCCTGTATAGTACAGAAACATGAATGTGTTTTCCAGGCCTGTATAGTATAGAAACATTAATATGTTGTTTAGGCCTGTATAGTACAGAAACAATAATGTGTTGTCCAGGCCTGTATAGTATAGAAACATTAATGTGTTGTTTAGGCCTGTATAGTACAGAAACATGAATGTGTTTTCCAGGCCTGTATAGTATAGAAACATTAATATGTTGTTTAGGCCTGTATAGTACAGAAACATTAATGTGTTGTCCAGGCCTGTATAGTATAGAAACATTAATGTGTTGTTTAGGCCTGTATAGTACAGAAACATTAATGTGTTGTCCAGGCCTGTATAGTATAGAAACATTAATGTGTTGTTTAGGCCTGTATAGTACAGAAACATTCATGTGTTGTTTAGGCCTGTATAGTATAGAAACATGAATGTGTTGTTTAGGCCTGTATAGTATAGAAACATTAATGTGTTGTTCAGGCCTGTATAGAAACATTAATGTGTTGTTTAGGCCTGTATAGTACAGAAACATTAATGTGTTATTTAGACCTGTATAGTATAGAAACATTAATGTGTTGTCCAGGCCTGTATAGTATAGAAACATTAATGTGTTGTTTAGGCCCTTATAGTACAGAAACATGAATGTGTTGTCCAGGCCTGTATAGTATAGAAACATTAATGTGTTGTTTAGGCCTGTATAGTACAGAAACATGAATGTGTTGTCCAGGCCTGTATAGAAACATAGAAACCATGTGTTGTTTAGACCTATATAGTACAGAAACATGAATGTGTTGTCCAGGCCTGTATAGTATAGAAACATTAATGTGTTGTTTAGGCCTGTATAGAAACATTAATGTGTTGTTTAGGCCTGTATAGTACAGAAACATTCATGTGTTGTCCAGGCCTGTATAGTACAGAAACATTAATGTGTTGTTCCAGGCCTGTATAGTATAGAAACATTAATGTGTTGTTTAAGCCTGTATAGTACAGAAACATGAATGTGTTGTCCAGGCCTGTATAGCATAGAAACATGAATGTGTTGTTTAGGCCTGTATAGTGCAGAAACATGAATGTGTTGTCCAGGCCTGTATAGTACAGAAACATGAATGTGTTGTCCAGGCCTGTAAAGTATAGAAACATTAATGTGTTGTTTAGGCCTGTATAGAAACATTAATGTGTTGTTTAGGCCTGTATAGTACAGAAACATGAATGTGTTGTCCAGGCCTGTATAGTACAGAAACATGAATGTGTTGTCCAGGCCTGTATAGCATAGAAACATGAATGTGTTGTTTAGGCCTGTATAGTATAGAAACATTAATGTGTTGTTTAGGCCTGTATAGAAACATTAATGTGTTGTTTAGGCCTGTATAGTACAGAAACATGAATGTGTTGTTTAGGCCTTTATAGTACAGAAACATGAATGTGTTGTTTAGGCCTGTATAGTATAGAAACATTAATGTGTTGTCCAGGCCTGTATAGTATAGAAACATTAATGTGTTGTCCAGGCCTTTATAGTATAGAAACATTAATGTGTTGTTTAGGCCTGTATAGTACAGAAACAATAATGTGTTGTCCAGGCCTGTATAGTATAGAAACATTAATGTGTTGTTTAGGCCTGTATAGTACAGAAACATTCATGTGTTGTCCAGGCCTGTATAGTATAGAAACATGAATGTGTTGTCCAGGCCTGTATAGTACAGAAACATGAATGTGTTGTCCAGGCCTGTATAGTATAGAAACATTAATGTGTTGTTTAGGCCTGTATAGTACAGAAACATTCATGTGTTGTTTAGGCCTGTATAGAAACATTAATGTGTTGTTTAGGCCGGTATAGTACAGAAACATGAATGTGTTGTCCAAGCCTGTATAGTACAGAAACATGAATGTGTTGTCCAGGCCTGTATAGTACAGAAACATTAATGTGTTGTTTAGGCCTGTATAGTACAGAAACATTAATGTGTTGTTTAGGCCTGTATAGTACAGAAACAATAATGTGTTGTCCAGGCCTGTATAGTATAGAAACATTAATGTGTTGTTTAGGCCTGTATAGTACAGAATCATGAATGTGTTGTCCAGGCCTTTATAGTATAGAAACATTAATGTGTTGTTTAGGCCTGTATAGTACAGAAACAATAATGTGTTGTCCAGGCCTGTATAGTATAGAAACATTAATGTGTTGTTTAGGCCTGTATAGTACAGAAACATTAATGTGTTGTCCAGGCCTGTATAGTATAGAAACATGAATGTGTTGTTTAGTATAGAAACATTAATGTGTTGTTTAGGCCTGTATAGTACAGAAACATGAATGTGTTGTCCAGGCCTGTATAGTACAGAAACATGAATGTGTTGTCCAGGCCTGTATAGTACAGAAACATTAATGTGTTGTTTAGGCCTGTATAGTATAGAAACATTAATTTGTTGTTTAGGCCTGTATAGTATAGAAACATTAATGTGTTGTTTAGGCCTGTATAGTACAGAAACAATAATGTGTTGTCCAGGCCTGTATAGTATAGAAACATTAATGTGTTGTTTAGGCCTGTATAGTACAGAAACATTAATGTGTTGTCCAGGCCTGTATAGTATAGAAACATTAATGTGTTGTTTAGGCCTGTATAGTATAGAAACATTAATGTGTTGTTTAGGCCTGTATAGTACAGAAACATGAATGTGTTGTCCAGGCCTGTATAGTACAGAAACATGAATGTGTTGTCCAGGCCTGTATAGTACAGAAACATTAATGTGTTGTTTAGGCCTGTATAGTATAGAAACATTAATGTGTTGTCCAGGCCTGTATAGTATAGAAACATTAATGTGTTGTCCAGGCCTGTATAGTATAGAAACATTAATGTGTTGTTTAGGCCTGTATAGTACAGAAACATTAATATGTTGTCCAGGCCTGTATAGTATAGAAACATTAATGTGTTGTCCAGGCCTGTATACTATAGAAACATTCATGTGTTGTTTAGGCCTGTATAGTACAGAAACATGAATGTGTTGTCCAGGCCTGTATAGCATAGAAACATTAATGTGTTGTCCAGGCCTGTATAGTATAGAAACATTAATGTGTTGTCCAGGCCTTTATAGTATAAAAACATTAATGTGTTGTTTAGGCCTGTATAGTACAGAAACATGAATGTGTTGCCCAGGCCTGTATAGCATAGAAACATGAATGTGTTGTCCAGGCCTGTATAGTACAGAAACATGAATGTGTTGTCCAGGCCTTTATAGTATAGAAACATTAATGTGTTGTCCAGGCCTTTATAGTATAAAAACATTAATGTGTTGTTTAGGCCTGTATAGTACAGAAACATGAATGTGTTGTCCAGGCCTGTATAGTATAGAAACATTAATGTGTTGTCCAGGCCTGTATAGTATAGAAACATTAATGTGTTGTTTAGGCCTGTATAGTACAGAAACATGAATGTGTTGTCCAGGCCTGTATAGTATAGAAACATTAATGTGTTGTTTAGGCCTGTATAGTATAGAAACATTAATGTGTTGTCCAGGCCTGTATAGTATAGAAACATTAATGTGTTGTTTAGGCCTGTATAGTACAGAAACATGAATGTGTTGTCCAGGCCTGTATAGCATAGAAACATGAATGTGTTGTTTAGGCCTGTATAGTATAGAAACATTAATGTGTTGTTTAGGCCTGTATAGAAACATTAATGTGTTGTTTAGGCCTGTATAGTACAGAAACATGAATGTGTTGTTTAGGCCTGTATAGTATAGAAACATGAATGTGTTGTCCAGGCCTGTATAGTATAGAAACATTAATGTGTTGTATAGTACAGGCCTGTATAGTATAGTATAGAAACATTAATGTGTTGTCCAGGCCTGTATAGTATAGAAACATTAATGTGTTGTTTAGGCCTGTATAGTACAGAAACATTAATGTGTTGTCCAGGCCTGTATAGTATAGAAACATTAATGTGTTGTTTAGGCCTGTATAGTACAGAAACATTCATGTGTTGTCCAGGCCTGTATAGTATAGAAACATGAATGTGTTGTCCAGGCCTGTATAGTACAGAAACATGAATGTGTTGTCCAGGCCTGTATAGTACAGAAACATGAATGTGTTGTCCAGGCCTGTATAGTATAGAAACATTAATGTGTTGTTTAGGCCTGTATAGTACAGAAACATTCATGTGTTGTTTAGGCCTGTATAGAAACATTAATGTGTTGTTTAGGCCGGTATAGTACAGAAACATGAATGTGTTGTCCAAGCCTGTATAGTACAGAAACATGAATGTGTTGTCCAGGCCTGTATAGTACAGAAACATTAATGTGTTGTTTAGGCCTGTATAGTACAGAAACATTAATGTGTTGTTTAGGCCTGTATAGTACAGAAACAATAATGTGTTGTCCAGGCCTGTATAGTATAGAAACATTAATGTGTTGTTTAGGCCTGTATAGTACAGAATCATGAATGTGTTGTCCAGGCCTGTATAGTATAGAAACATTAATGTGTTGTTTAGGCCTGTATAGTACAGAAACATAATGTGTTGTCCAGGCCTGTATAGTATAGAAACATTCATGTGTTGGTTAGGCCTGTATAGTACAGAAACATTCATGTGTTGTCCAGGCCTGTATAGTATAGAAACATGAATGTGTTGTTTAGGCCTGTATAGAAACATTAATGTGTTGTTTAGGCCTGTATAGTACAGAAACATGAATGTGTTGTCCAGGCCTGTATAGTACAGAAACATGAATGTGTTGTCCAGGCCTGTATAGTACAGAAACATTAATGTGTTGTTTAGGCCTGTATAGTATAGAAACATTAATTTGTTGTTTAGGCCTGTATAGTATAGAAACATTAATGTGTTGTTTAGGCCTGTATAGTACAGAAACAATAATGTGTTGTCCAGGCCTGTATAGTATAGAAACATTAATGTGTTGTTTAGGCCTGTATAGTACAGAAACATTAATGTGTTGTCCAGGCCTGTATAGTATAGAAACATTAATGTGTTGTTTAGGCCTGTATAGAAACATTAATGTGTTGTTTAGGCCTGTATAGTACAGAAACATGAATGTGTTGTCCAGGCCTGTATAGTACAGAAACATGAATGTGTTGTCCAGGCCTGTATAGTACAGAAACATTAATGTGTTGTTTAGGCCTGTATAGTATAGAAACATTAATGTGTTGTCCAGGCCTGTATAGTATAGAAACATTAATGTGTTGTCCAGGCCTGTATAGTATAGAAACATTAATGTTGTAGGCCTGTATAGTACAGAAACATTAATGTGTTGTCCAGGCCTGTATAGTATAGAAACATTAATGTGTTGTTTAGGCCTGTATAGTACAGAAACACAGGCCTGTAAGTACAGAAACATGAATGTGTTGTCCAGGCCTGTATAGCATAGAAACATTAATGTGTTGTCCAGGCCTGTATAGTATAGAAACATTAATGTGTTGTCCAGGCCTTTATAGTATAAAAACATTAATGTGTTGTTTAGGCCTGTATAGTACAGAAACATGAATGTGTTGCCCAGGCCTGTATAGCATAGAAACATGAATGTGTTGTCCAGGCCTGTATAGTACAGAAACATGAATGTGTTGTCCAGGCCTTTATAGTATAGAAACATTAATGTGTTGTCCAGGCCTTTATAGTATAAAAACATTAATGTGTTGTTTAGGCCTGTATAGTACAGAAACATGAATGTGTTGTCCAGGCCTGTATAGTATAGAAACATTAATGTGTTGTCCAGGCCTGTATACTATAGAAACATTCATGTGTTGTTTAGGCCTGTATAGTACAGAAACATGAATGTGTTGTCCAGGCCTGTATAGCATAGAAACATTAATGTGTTGTTTAGGCCTGTATAGTATAGAAACATTAATGTGTTGTCCAGGCCTTTATAGTATAAAAACATTAATGTGTTGTTTAGGCCTGTATAGTACAGAAACATGAATGTGTTGCCCAGGCCTGTATAGCATAGAAACATGAATGTGTTGTTTAGGCCTGTATAGTATAGAAACATTAATGTGTTGTTTAGGCCTGTATAGAAACATTAATGTGTTGTTTAGGCCTGTACAGTACAGAAACATGAATGTGTTGTTTAGGCCTGTATAGTATAGAAACATGAATGTGTTGTCCAGGCCTGTATAGTATAGAAACATTAATGTGTTGTTTAGGCCTGTATAGTACAGAAACATGAATGTGTTTTCCAGGCCTGTATAGTATAGAAACATTAATATGTTGTTTAGGCCTGTATAGTACAGAAACAATAATGTGTTGTCCAGGCCTGTATAGTATAGAAACATTAATGTGTTGTTTAGGCCTGTATAGTACAGAAACATTAATGTGTTGTCCAGGCCTGTATAGTATAGAAACATGAATGTGTTGTTTAGGCCTGTATAGAAACATTAATGTGTTGTTTAGGCCTGTATAGTACAGAAACATGAATGTGTTGTCCAGGCCTGTATAGTACAGAAACATGAATGTGTTGTCCAGGCCTGTATAGTACAGAAACATTAATGTGTTGTTTAGGCCTGTATAGTATAGAAACATTAATGTGTTGTCCAGGCCTGTATAGTATAGAAACATTAATGTGTTGTTTAGGCCTGTATAGTATAGAAACATTAATGTGTTGTCCAGGCCTGTATAGTATAGAAACATTAATGTGTTGTTTAGGCCTGTATAGTACAGAAACATGAATGTGTTGTCCAGGCCTGTATAGTATAGAAACATTAATGTGTTGTCCAGGCCTGTATACTATAGAAACATTCATGTGTTGTTTAGGCCTGTATAGTACAGAAACATGAATGTGTTGTCCAGGCCTGTATAGTATAGAAACATTAATGTGTTGTTTGGGCCTGTATATTACAGAAACATTAATGTGTTGTCCAGGCCTGTATAGTACAGAAACATGAATGTGTTGTCCAGGCCTGTATAGTATAGAAACATTAATGTGTTGTCCAGGCCTGTATAGTATAGAAACATTAATGTGTTGTTTAGGCCTGTATAGTACAGAAACATTCATGTGTTGTTTAGGCCTGTATAGAAACATGAATGTGTTGTTTAGGCCTGTATAGTATAGAAACATTAATGTGTTGTTCAGGCCTGTATAGAAACATTAATGTGTTGTTTAGGCCTGTATAGTACAGAAACATTAATGTGTTATTTAGACCTGTATAGTATAGAAACATTAATGTGTTGTCCAGGACTGTATAGTATAGAAACATTAATGTGTTGTTTAGGCCCTTATAGTACAGAAACATGAATGTGTTGTCCAGGCCTGTATAGTATAGAAACATTAATGTGTTGTTTAGGCCTGTATAGTACAGAAACATGAATGTGTTGTCCAGGCCTGTATAGCATAGAAACATTAATGTGTTGTTTAGGCCTGTATAGTATAGAAACATTAATGTGTTGTCCAGGCCTGTATAGAAACATTAATGTGTTGTTTAGGCCTGTATAGTACAGAAACATGAATGTGTTGCCCAGGCCTGTATAGCATAGAAACATGAATGTGTTGTTTAGGCCTGTATAGTATAGAAACATTAATGTGTTGTTTAGGCCTGTATAGAAACATTAATGTGTTGTTTAGGCCTGTACAGTACAGAAACATGAATGTGTTGTTTAGGCCTGTATAGTATAGAAACATGAATGTGTTGTCCAGGCCTGTATAGTATAGAAACATTAATGTGTTGTTTAGGCCTGTATAGTACAGAAACATTAATGTGTTGTCCAGGCCTGTATAGTATAGAAACATATAGAAACATTAATGTGTTGTTTAGGCCTGTATAGTATAGAAAAGGCCTGTATAGTATAGAAACATTAATGTGTTGTCCAGGCCTGTATAGTATAGAAACATTAATGTGTTGTTTAGGCCTGTATAGTACAGAAACATGAATGTGTTGTCCAGGCCTGTATAGTATAGAAACATTAATGTGTTGTCCAGGCCTGTATAGTATAGAAACATTAATGTGTTGTTTAGGCCTGTATAGTACAGAAACATGAATGTGTTGTCCAGGCCTGTATAGTATAGAAACATTAATGTGTTGTTTAGGCCTACAGAAACATTAATGTGTTGTCCAGGCCTGTATAGTACAGAAACATGAATGTGTTGTCCAGGCCTGTATAGTATAGAAACATTAATGTGTTGTCCAGGCCTGTATAGTATAGAAACATTAATGTGTTGTTTAGGCCTGTATAGTACAGAAACATTAATGTGTTGTTTAGGCCTGTATAGAAACATTAATGTGTTGTTTAGGCCTGTATAGTATAGAAACATTAATGTGTTGTTCAGGCCTGTATAGAAACATTAATGTGTTGTTTAGGCCTGTATAGTATAGAAACATTAATGTGTTGTTTAGGCCTGTATAGTATAGAAACATTAATGTGTTGTCCAGGCCTGTATAGTATAGAAACATTAATGTGTTGTTTAGGCCCTTATAGTACAGAAACATGAATGTGTTGTCCAGGCCTGTATAGTATAGAAACATTAATGTGTTGTTTAGGCCTGTATAGTACAGAAACATGAATGTGTTGTCCAGGCCTGTATAGCATAGAAACATTAATGTGTTGTTTAGGCCTGTATAGTATAGAAACATTAATGTGTTGTCCAGGCCTTTATAGTATAAAAACATTAATGTGTTGTTTAGGCCTGTATAGTACAGAAACATGAATGTGTTGCCCAGGCCTGTATAGCATAGAAACATGAATGTGTTGTTTAGGCCTGTATAGTATAGAAACATTAATGTGTTGTTTAGGCCTGTATAGAAACATTAATGTGTTGTTTAGGCCTGTACAGTACAGAAACATTAATGTGTTGTTTAGGCCTGTATAGTATAGAAACATGAATGTGTTGTCCAGGCCTGTATAGTATAGAAACATTAATGTGTTGTTTAGGCCTGTATAGTACAGAAACATGAATGTGTTTTCCAGGCCTGTATAGTATAGAAACATTAATATGTTGTTTAGGCCTGTATAGTACAGAAACATTAATGTGTTGTCCAGGCCTGTATAGTATAGAAACATTAATGTGTTGTTTAGGCCTGTATAGTACAGAAACATTAATGTGTTGTCCAGGCCTGTATAGTATAGAAACATATAGAAACATTAATGTGTTGTTTAGGCCTGTATAGTACAGAAACATGAAGAAACAGAAACATAATGTGTTGTCCAGGCCTGTATAGTACAGAAACATTAATGTGTTGTTTAGGCCTGTATAGTATAGAAACATTAATGTGTTGTCCAGGCCTGTATAGTATAGAAACATTAATGTGTTGTCCAGGCCTGTATAGTATAGAAACATTAATGTGTTGTCCAGGCCTGTATAGTATAGAAACATTAATGTGTTGTTTAGGCCTGTATAGTACAGAAACATGAATGTGTTGTCCAGGCCTGTATAGTATAGAAACATTAATGTGTTGTCCAGGCCTGTATACTATAGAAACATTAATGTGTTGTTTAGGCCTGTATAGTACAGAAACATGAATGTGTTGTCCAGGCCTGTATAGTATAGAAACATTAATGTGTTGTTTAGGCCTGTATATTACAGAAACATTAATGTGTTGTCCAGGCCTGTATAGTACAGAAACATGAATGTGTTGTCCAGGCCTGTATAGTATAGAAACATTAATGTGTTGTTTAGGCCTGTATAGTACAGAAACATGAATGTGTTTTCCAGGCCTGTATAGTATAGAAACATTAATATGTTGTTTAGGCCTGTATAGTACAGAAACAATAATGTGTTGTCCAGGCCTGTATAGTATAGAAACATTAATGTGTTGTTTAGGCCTGTATAGTACAGAAACATGAATGTGTTTTCCAGGCCTGTATAGTATAGAAACATTAATATGTTGTTTAGGCCTGTATAGTACAGAAACAATAATGTGTTGTCCAGGCCTGTATAGTATAGAAACATTAATGTGTTGTTTAGGCCTGTATAGTACAGAAACATTAATGTGTTGTCCAGGCCTGTATAGTATAGAAACATTAATGTGTTGTTTAGGCCTGTATAGTACAGAAACATTCATGTGTTGTTTAGGCCTGTATAGAAACATGAATGTGTTGTTTAGGCCTGTATAGTATAGAAACATTAATGTGTTGTTCAGGCCTGTATAGAAACATTAATGTGTTGTTTAGGCCTGTATAGTACAGAAACATTAATGTGTTATTTAGACCTGTATAGTATAGAAACATTAATGTGTTGTCCAGGCCTGTATAGTATAGAAACATTAATGTGTTGTTTAGGCCTGTATAGTACAGAAACATGAATGTGTTGTCCAGGCCTGTATAGTATAGAAACATTAATGTGTTGTTTAGGCCTGTATAGTACAGAAACATGAATGTGTTGTCCAGGCCTGTATAGTATAGAAACATTAATGTGTTGTTTAGGCCTGTATAGAAACATTAATGTGTTGTTTAGGCCTGTATAGTACAGAAACATTAATGTGTTGTCCAGGCCTGTATAGTATAGAAACATTAATGTGTTGTTTAGGCCTGTATAGTACAGAAACATGAATGTGTTGTCCAGGCCTGTATAGTACAGAAACATGAATGTGTTGTCCAGGCCTGTATAGTATAGAAACATTAATGTGTTGTTTAGGCCTGTATAGTATAGAAACATTAATGTGTTGAAACATTAATGTTAGGCCTGTATAGTACAGAAACATTAATGTGTTGTTTAGGCCTTTATAGTACAGAAAGGCCTGTTTAGTATAGAAACATTAATGTGTTGTTTAGGCCTGTATAGTACAGAAACATGAATGTGTTGTCCAGGCCTGTATAGTATAGAAACATTAATGTGTTGTTTAGGCCTGTATAGTACAGAAACATGAAACTGTATAGTATAGAAACATTAATGTGTTGTCCAGGCCTGTATAGTATAGAAACATTAATGTGTTGTTTAGGCCTGTATATAGAAACATGAATGTGTTGTCCAGGCCTGTATAGTATAGAAACATTAATGTGTTGTTTAGGCCTGTATAGTATAGAAACATTAATGTGTTGTTTAGGCCTGTATAGTATAGAAACATTAATGTGTTGTTTAGGCCTGTATAGTACAGAAACATGAATGTGTTGTCCAGGCCTGTATAGTACAGAAACATTAATGTGTTGTTTAGGCCTGTATAGTACAGAAACATTAATGTGTTGTCCAGGCCTGTATAGTATAGAAACATTAATATGTTGTTTAGGCCTGTATAGTACAGAAACATTAATGTGTTGTCCAGGCCTGTATAGTATAGAAACATTAATGTGTTGTAGGCCTGTATAGTACAGAAACATTAATGTGTTTTTAGGCCTGTATAGTACAGAAACATTAATGTGTTGTCCAGGCCTGTATAGTATAGAAACATTAATGTGTTGTTCCAGGCCTGTATAGTATAGAAACATTAATGTGTTGTTTAGGCCTGTATAGTATAGAAACATTAATGTGTTGTCCAGGCCTGTATAGTATAGAAACATGAATGTTGTTTAGGCCTGTATTATAGAAACATTAATGTGTTGCCTGTATAGTATAGAAACATTAATGTGTTGTTTAGGCCTGTATAGTACAGAAACATGAATGTGTTGTACAGAAACATGAATGTGTTGTCCAGGCCTGTATAGTACAGAAACATTAATGTGTTGTTTAGGCCTGTATAGTATAGAAACATTAATGTGTTGTCCAGGCCTGTATAGTATAGAAACATTAATGTGTTGTTTAGGCCTGTATAGTACAGAAACATTAATGTGTTGTCCAGGCCTGTATAGTATAGAAACATTAATGTGTTGTTTAGGCCTGTATAGTACAGAAACATGAATGTGTTGTCCAGGCCTGTATAGTATAGAAACATTAATGTGTTGTCCAGGCCTGTATACTATAGAAACATTCATGTGTTGTTTAGGCCTGTATAGTACAGAAACATGAATGTGTTGTCCAGGCCTGTATAGTATAGAAACATTAATGTGTTGTTTGGGCCTGTATATTACAGAAACATTAATGTGTTGTCCAGGCCTGTATAGTACAGAAACATGAATGTGTTGTCCAGGCCTGTATAGTATAGAAACATTAATGTGTTGTCCAGGCCTGTATAGTATAGAAACATTAATGTGTTGTTTAGGCCTGTATAGTACAGAAACATAGAAAATGTGTTGTTTAGGCCTGTATAGTATAGAAACATTAATTCAGGCCCTGTATAGAAACATTAATGTGTTGTTTAGGCCTGTATAGTACAGAAACATTAATGTGTTATTTAGGCCTGTATAGTATGAAACATTAATGTGTTGTCCAGGCCTGTATAGTATAGAAACATTAATGTGTTGTTTAGGCCTGTATAGTACAGAAACATTAATGTGTTGTCCAGGCCTGTATAGTATAGAAACATTAATGTGTTGTTTAGGCCTGTATAGTATAGAAACATTAATGTGTTGTCCAGGCCTGTATAGTATAGAAACATTAATGTGTTGTTTAGGCCTGTATAGTACAGAAACATGAATGTGTTGTCCAGGCCTGTATAGTATAGAAACATTAATGTGTTGTTTAGGCCTGTATAGTATAGAAACATTAATGTGTTGTTTAGGCCTGTATAGTATAGAAACATTAATGTGTTGTTTAGGCCTGTATAGTATAGAAACATGAATATAGAAACATGAATGTGTTGTCCAGGCCTGTATAGTATAGAAACATTAATGTGTTGTTTAGGCCTGTATAGTACAGAAACATGAATGTGTTTTCCAGGCCTGTATAGTATAGAAACATTAATGTGTTGTTTAGGCCTGTATAGTACAGTTAATGTGTTGTCCAGGCCTGTATAGTATAGAAACATTAATGTGTTGTTTAGGCCTGTATAGTACAGAAACATTAATGTGTTGTCCAGGCCTGTATAGTATAGAAACATGAATGTGTTGTTTAGGCCTGTATAGAAACATTAATGTGTTGTTTAGGCCTGTATAGTACAGAAACATGAATGTGTTGTCCAGGCCTGTATAGTACAGAAACATGAATGTGTTGTCCAGGCCTGTATAGTATAGAAACATTAATGTGTTGTTTAGGCCTGTATAGTATAGAAACATTAATGTGTTGTCCAGGCCTGTATAGTATAGAAACATTAATGTGTTGTTTAGGCCTGTATAGTATAGAAACATTAATGTGTTGTCCAGGCCTGTATAGTATAGTACAGAAACATGAATGTGTTGTCCAGGCCTGTATAGTATAGAAACATTAATGTGTTGTCCAGGCCTGTATAGTATAGAAACATTAATGTGTTGTTTAGGCCTGTATAGTACAGAAACATGAATGTGTTGTCCAGGCCTGTATAGTATAGAAACATTAATGTTTGGGCCTGTATATTACAGAAACATTAATGTGTTGTCCAGGCCTGTATAGTACAGAAACATGAATGTGTTGTCCAGGCCTGTATAGTATAGAAACATTAATGTGTTGTTTAGGCCTGTATAGTACAGAAACATGAATGTGTTTTCCAGGCCTGTATAGTATAGAAACATTAATATGTTGTTTAGGCCTGTATAGTACAGAAACAATAATGTGTTGTCCAGGCCTGTATAGTATAGAAACATTAATGTGTTGTTTAGGCCTGTATAGTACAGAAACATTAATGTGTTGTCCAGGCCTGTATAGTATAGAAACATTAATGTGTTGTTTAGGCCTGTATAGTATAGAAACAAACATATAGTATAAAAACATTAATGTGTTGTTTAGGCCTGTATAGTACAGAAACATGAATGTGTTGCCCAGGCCTGTATAGCATAGAAACATGAATGTGTTGTTTAGGCCTGTATAGTATAGAAACATTAATGTGTTGTTTAGGCCTGTATAGAAACATTAATGTGTTGTTTAGGCCTGTACAGTACAGAAACATGAATGTGTTGTTTAGGCCTGTATAGTATAGAAACATGAATGTGTTGTCCAGGCCTGTATAGTATAGAAACATTAATGTGTTGTTTAGGCCTGTATAGTACAGAAACATGAATGTGTTTTCCAGGCCTGTATAGTATAGAAACATTAATATGTTGTTTAGGCCTGTATAGTACAGAAACAATAATGTGTTGTCCAGGCCTGTATAGTATAGAAACATTAATGTGTTGTTTAGGCCTGTATAGTACAGAAACATTAATGTGTTGTCCAGGCCTGTATAGTATAGAAACATGAATGTGTTGTTTAGGCCTGTATAGAAACATTAATGTGTTGTTTAGGCCTGTATAGTACAGAAACATGAATGTGTTGTCCAGGCCTGTATAGTACAGAAACATGAATGTGTTGTCCAGGCCTGTATAGTACAGAAACATTAATGTGTTGTTTAGGCCTGTATAGTATAGAAACATTAATGTGTTGTCCAGGCCTGTATAGTATAGAAACATTAATGTGTTGTTTAGGCCTGTATAGTATAGAAACATTAATGTGTTGTCCAGGCCTGTATAGTATAGAAACATTAAAGGCCTGTATAGTACAGAAACATAATGTGTTGTCCAGGCCTGTATAGTATAGAAACATTAATGTGTTGTCCAGGCCTGTATAGTATAGAAACATTAATGTGTTGTTTAGGCCTGTATAGTACAGAAACATTAATATGTTGTCCAGGCCTGTATAGTATAGAAACATTAATGTACAGAAACATTAATTGTTGTCCAGGCCTGTATAGTACAGAAACATTAATGTGTTGTCCAGGCATGAATGTGTTGTAGGCCTGTATAGTATAGAAACATTAATGTGTTGTTTAGGCCTGTATAGTACAGAAACATGAATGTGTTGTCCAGGCCTGTATAGTATAGAAACATTAATGTGTTGTTTAGGCCTGTATAGTACCATGAATGTGTTGTCCAGGCCTGTATAGTATAGAAACATTAATGAAACATTAATTGTTTAGGCCTGTATAGTACAGAAACATAACATTCATGTGTTGTCCAGGCCTGTATAGTACAGAAACATTAATGTGTTGTTTAGGCCTGTATAGTATAGAAACATTAATGTGTTGTTTAAGAAACAGAAACATAATGTGTTGTCCAGGCCTGTATAGTATAGAAACATGAATGTGTTGTTTAGGCCTGCAGAAACATGAATGTGTTGTATAGTACAGAAACATGAATGTGTTGTCCAGGCCTGTATAGTATAGAAACATTAATGTGTTGTTTAGGCCTGTATAGTATAGAAACATTAATGTGTTGTTTAGGCCTGTATAGTACAGAAACATGAATGTGTTGTCCAGGCCTGTATAGTACAGAAACATGAATGTGTTGTCCAGGCCTGTATAGTATAGAAACATTAATGTGTTGTTTAGGCCTGTATAGTATAGAAACATTAATGTGTTGTTTAGGCCTGTATAGAAACATTAATGTGTTGTTTAGGCCTGTATAGTACAGAAACATGAATGTGTTGTTTAGGCCTGTATAGTACAGAAACATAGAAACATTAATGTGTTGTTTAGGCCTACAGAAACATGAATCCAGGTCTGTATAGTACAGAAACATTAATGTGTTGTTTAGGCCTGTATAGTACAGAAACATGAATGTGTTGTCCAGGCCTGTATAGTATAGAAACATGTAATGAAACATGAATGTGTTTTCCAGGCCTGTATAGTATAGAAACATTAATGTGTTGTTTAGGCCTGTATGTATCCAGGCCTGTATAGTATAGAAACATTAATGTGTTGTTTAGGCCTGTATAGTACAGAAACATTAATGTGTTGTCCAGGCCTGTATAGTATAGAAACATTAATGTGTTGTTTAGGCCTGTATAGTACAGAAACATTCATGTGTTGTTTAGGCCTGTATAGAAACATGAATGTGTTGTTTAGGCCTGTATAGTATAGAAACATTAATGTGTTGTTCAGGCCTGTATAGAAACATTAATGTGTTGTTTAGGCCTGTATAGTACAGAAACATTAATGTGTTATTTAGACCTGTATAGTATAGAAACATTAATGTGTTGTCCAGGCCTGTATAGTATAGAAACATTAATGTGTTGTTTAGGCCCTTATAGTACAGAAACATGAATGTGTTGTCCAGGCCTGTATAGTATAGAAACATTAATGTGTTGTTTAGGCCTGTATAGTACAGAAACATGAATGTGTTGTCCAGGCCTGTATAGCATAGAAACATTCATGTGTTGTTTAGACCTATATAGTACAGAAACATGAATGTGTTGTCCAGGCCTGTATAGTATAGAAACATTAATGTGTTGTTTAGGCCTGTATAGAAACATTAATGTGTTGTTTAGGCCTGTATAGTACAGAAACATTCATGTGTTGTCCAGGCCTGTATAGTACAGAAACATTAATGTGTTGTTTAGGCCTGTATAGTATAGAAACATTAATGTGTTGTTTAAGCCTGTATAGTACAGAAACATGAATGTGTTGTCCAGGCCTGTATAGCATAGAAACATGAATGTGTTGTTTAGGCCTGTATAGTGCAGAAACATGAATGTGTTGTCCAGGCCTGTATAGTACAGAAACATGAATGTGTTGTCCAGGCCTGTATAGTATAGAAACATTAATGTGTTGTTTAGGCCTGTATAGTATAGAAACATTAATGTGTTGTTTAGGCCTGTATAGTACAGAAACATGAATGTGTTGTCCAGGCCTGTATAGTACAGAAACATGAATGTGTTGTCCAGGCCTGTATAGCATAGAAACATGAATGTGTTGTTTAGGCCTGTATAGTATAGAAACATTAATGTGTTGTTTAGGCCTGTATAGAAACATTAATGTGTTGTTTAGCCTGTATAGTACAGAAACATGAATGTGTTGTTTAGGCCTGTATAGTACAGAAACATGAATGTGTTGTTTAGGCCTGTATAGTACAGAAACATGAATGTGTTGTCCAGGTCTGTATAGTACAGAAACATTAATGTGTTGTTTAGGCCTGTATAGTACAGAAACATGAATGTGTTGTCCAGGCCTGTATAGTATAGAACCATTAATGGGTTGTCCAGGCCTGTATAGTATAGAAACATTAATGTGTTGTTTAGGCCTGTATAGTACAGAAACATGAATGTGTTGTCCAGGCCTGTATAGTATAGAAACATTAATGTGTTGTTTAGGCCTGTAGAAACATTAATGTGTTGTTTAGGCCTGTATAGTATAGAAACATTAATGTGTTGTTTAGGCCTGTATAGTACAGAAACATGAATGTGTTGTCCAGGCCTGTATAGTATAGAAACATTAATGTGTTGTTTAGGCCTGTATAGTACAGAAACATGAATGTGTTTTCCAGGCCTGTATAGTATAGAAACATTAATATGTTGTTTAGGCCTGTATAGTACAGAAACAATAATGTGTTGTCCAGGCCTGTATAGTATAGAAACATTAATGTGTTGTTTAGGCCTGTATAGTACAGAAACATTAATGTGTTGTCCAGGCCTGTATAGTATAGAAACATGAATGTGTTGTTTAGGCCTAGAAACATTAATGTGTTGTTTAGGCCTGTATAGTACAGAAACATGAATGTGTTGTCCAGGCCTGTATAGTACAGAAACATGAATGTGTTGTCCAGGCCTGTATAGTACAGAAACATTAATGTGTTGTTTAGGCCTGTATAGTATAGAAACATTAACAGGCCTGTATAGTATAGAAACATTAATGTGTTGTTTAGGCCTGTATAGTATAGAAACATTAATGTGTTGTCCAGGCCTGTATAGTATAGAAACATTAATGTGTTGTTTAGGCCTGTATAGTACAGAAACATGAATGTGTTGTCCAGGCCTGTATAGTATAGAAACATTAATGTGTTGTCCAGGCCTGTATAGGCCTGTATAGTATAGAAACATTAATGTGTTGTTTAGGCCTGTATAGTACAGAAACATGAATGTGTTGTCCAGGCCTGTATAGTATAGAAACATTAATGTGTTGTTTAGGCCTGTATAGTACAGAAACATTAATGTGTTGTCCAGGCCTGTATAGTACAGAAACATGAATGTGTTGTCCAGGCCTGTATAGTATAGAAACATTAATGTGTTGTTTAGGCCTGTATAGTATAGAAACATTAATGTGTTGTTTAGGCCTGTATAGTACAGAAACATGAATGTGTTGTTTAGGCCTGTATAGAAACATTAATGTGTTGTTTAGGCCTGTATAGTATAGAAACATTAATGTGTTGTTCAGGCCTGTATAGAAACATTAATGTGTTGTTTAGGCCTGTATAGTACAGAAACATTAATGTGTTATTTAGACCTGTATAGTATAGAAACATTAATGTGTTGTCCAGGACTGTATAGTATAGAAACATTAATGTGTTGTTTAGGCCCTTATAGTACAGAAACATGAATGTGTTGTCCAGGCCTGTATAGTATAGAAACATTAATGTGTTGTTTAGGCCTGTATAGTACAGAAACATGAATGTGTTGTCCAGCCCTGTATAGCATAGAAACATTCATGTGTTGTTTAGACCTATATAGTACAGAAACATGAATGTGTTGTCCAGGCCTGTATAGTATAGAAACATTAATGTGTTGTTTAGGCCTGTATAGAAACATTAATGTGTTGTTTAGGCCTGTATAGTACAGAAACATTCATGTGTTGTCCAGGCCTGTATAGTACAGAAACATTAATGTGTTGTTTAGGCCTGTATAGTATAGAAACATTAATGTGTTGTTTAGGCCTGTATAGTATAGAAACATTAATGTGTTGTTTAGGCCTGTATAGCATAGAAACAAATGTGTTATTTAGGCCTGTATAGTGCAGAAACATGAATGTGTTGTCCAGGCCATGAATGTGTTGTCCAGGCCTGTATAGTATAGAAACATTAATGTGTTGTTTCCAGGCCTGTATAGTATAGAAACATTAATGTGTTGTTTAGGCCTGTATGTATAGAAACATTAATGTGTTGTTTAGGCCTGTATAGTACAGAAACATGAATGTGTTGTCCAGGCCTGTATAGTACAGAAACATGAATGTGTTGTCCAGGCCTGTATAGTATAGAAACATGAATGTGTTGTTTAGGCCTGTATAGTATAGAAACATTAATGTGTTGTTTAGGCCTGTATAGTATTGAAACATTAATGTGTTGTTTAGGCCTGTATAGTATAGAAACATTAATGTGTTGTTTAGGCCTGTATAGTACAGAAACATGAATGTGTTGTTTAGGCCTGTAGAAACATAGGCCTGTATAGTACAGAAACATGAATGTGTTGTCCAGGCCTGTATAGTACAGAAACATTAATGTGTTGTTTAGGCCTGTATAGTACAGAAACATGAATGTGTTGTCCAGGCCTGTATAGTATAGAACCATTAAATGTATAGTATAGAAACATTAATGTGTTGTCCAGGCCTGTATAGTACAGAAACATTAATGTGTTGTTTAGGCCTGTATAGAAACATTAATGTGTTGTTTAGGCCTGTATAGTACAGAAACATGAATGTGTTGTCCAGGCCTGTATAGTATAGAAACATTAATGTGTTGTTTAGGCCTGTATAGTATAGAAACATTAATGTGTTGTTTAGGCCTGTATAGTATAGAAACATTAATGTGTTGTTTAGGCCTGTATAGTATAGAAACATTAATGTGTTGTCCAGGCCTGTATAGTATAGAAACATTAAAGGCCTGTATAGTAGAAACATTAATGTGTTGTCCAGGCCTGTATAGTATAGAAACATTAATGTGTTGTCCAGGCCTGTATAGTATAGAAACATTCATGTGTTGTCCAGGCTTTTATAGTATAGAAACATTAATGTGTTGTTTAGGCCTGTATAGTATAGAAACATTAATGTGTTGTCCAGGCCTGTATAGTATAGAAACATTAATGTGTTGTCCAGGCCTGTATAGTACAGAAACATTAATGTGTTGTTTAGGCCTGTATAGTATAGAAACATTAATGTGTTGTCCAGGCCTGTATAGTATAGAAACATTAATGTGTTGTTTATGTAGTTGTTTAGGCCTGTATAGTATAGAAACATTAAATGTGTTGTCCAGGCCTGTATAGTATAGAAACATTAATGTGTTGAATAGTACAGAAACAATGTGTTGTTTAGGCCTGTATAGTACAGAAACATGAATGTGTTGTCCAGGCCTGTATAGTATAGAAACATTAATGTGTTGTTTAGGCCTGTATAGTATAGAAACATTAATGTGTTGTCCAGGCCTGTATAGTACAGAAACATTAATGTGTTGTCCAGGCCTGTATAGTATAGAAACATTAATGTGTTGTTTAGGCCTGTATAGTACAGAAACATGAATGTGTTGTCCAGGCCTGTATATAGAAACATTAATGTTGTCCAGTATAGTATAGAAACATTAATGTGTTGTTTAGGCCTGTATAGTACAGAAAACATTAATGTGTTGTTTAGGCCTGTATAGTATAGAAACATTAATGTGTTGTCCAGGCCTGTATAGTATAGAAACATTAATGTGTTGTTTAGGCCTGTATAGTACAGAAACATTAATGTGTTGTCCAGGCCTGTATAGTATAGAAACATTAATGTGTTGTTTAGGCCTGTATAGTACAGAAACATTAATGTGTTGTTCCAGGCCTGTATAGTATAGAAACATTAATGTGTTGTTTAGGCCTGTATAGTACAGAAACATTAATGTGTTGTCCAGGCCTGTATAGTATAGAAACATTAATGTGTTGTTTAGGCCTGTATAGTACAGAAACATTAATGTGTTGTCCAGGCCTGTATAGTATAGAAACATGAATGTGTTATTTAGGCCTGTATAGAAACATTAATGTGTTGTTTAGGCCTGTATAGTACAGAAACATGAATGTGTTGTCCAGGCCTGTATAGTACAGAAACATGAATGTGTTGTCCAGGCCTGTATAGTACAGAAACATTAATGTGTTGTTTAGGCCTGTATAGTATAGAAACATTAATGTGTTGTCCAGGCCTGTATAGTATAGAAACATTAATGTGTTGTTTAGGCCTGTATAGTATAGAAACATTAATGTGTTGTCCAGGCCTGTATAGTATAGAAACATTAATGTGTTGTTTAGGCCTGTATAGTACAGAAACATGAATGTGTTGTCCAGGCCTGTATAGTATAGAAACATTAATGTGTTGTCCAGGCCTGTATACTATAGAAACATTAATGTGTTGTTTAGGCCTGTATAGTACAGAAACATGAATGTGTTGTCCAGGCCTGTATAGTATAGAAACATTAATGTGTTGTTTGGGCCTGTATATTACAGAAACATTAATGTGTTGTCCAGGCCTGTATAGTACAGAAACATGAATGTGTTGTCCAGGCCTGTATAGTATAGAAACATTAATGTGTTGTCCAGGCCTGTATAGTATAGAAACATTAATGTGTTGTTTAGGCCTGTATAGTACAGAAACATTCATGTGTTGTTTAGGCCTGTATAGAAACATGAATGTGTTGTTTAGGCCTGTATAGTATAGAAACATTAATGTGTTGTTCAGGCCTGTATAGAAACATTAATGTGTTGTTCAGGCCTGTATAGAAACATTAATGTGTTGTTTAGGCCTGTATAGTACAGAAACATTAATGTGTTGTCCCTGTATAGTATAGAAACATTAATGTGTTGTTTAGGCCTTATAGTACAGAAACATGAATGTGTTGTCCAGGCCTGTATAGTATAGAAACATTAATGTGTTAGTACAGAAACATCCAGGCCTGTATAGCATAGAAACATTCATGTGTTGTTTAGACCTATATAGTACAGAAACATGAATGTGTTGTCCAGGCCTGTATAGTATAGAAACATTAATGTGTTGTTTAGGCCTGTATAGTACAGTAACATTCATGTGTTGTCCAGGCCTGTATAGTACAGAAACATTAATGTGTTGTTTAGGCCTGTATAGTATAGAAACATTAATGTGTTGTTTAAGCCTGTATAGTACAGAAACATGAATGTGTTGTCCAGGCCTGTATAGCATAGAAACATGAATGTGTTGTTTAGGCCTGTATAGTGCAGAAACATGAATGTGTTGTCCAGGCCTGTATAGTACAGAAACATGAATGTGTTGTCCAGGCCTGTATAGTATAGAAACATTAATGTGTTGTTTAGGCCTGTATAGAAACATTAATGTGTTGTTTAGGCCTGTATAGTACAGAAACATGAATGTGTTGTCCAGGCCTGTATAGTACAGAAACATGAATGTGTTGTCCAGGCCTGTATAGCATAGAAACATGAATGTGTTGTTTAGGCCTGTATAGTATAGAAACATTAATGTGTTGTTTAGGCCTGTATAGAAACATTAATGTGTTGTTTAGGCCTGTATAGTACAGAAACATGAATGTGTTGTTTAGGCCTGTATAGTACAGAAACATGAATGTGTTGTTTAGGCCTGTATAGAAACATTAATGTGTTGTTTAGGCCTGTATAGTACAGAAACATGAATGTGTTGTCCAGGTCTGTATAGTACAGAAACATTAATGTGTTGTTTAGGCCTGTATAGTACAGAAACATGAATGTGTTGTCCAGGCCTGTATAGTATAGAACCATTAATGGGTTGTCCAGGCCTGTATAGTATAGAAACATTAATGTGTTGTTTAGGCCTGTATAGTACAGAAACATGAATGTGTTGTCCAGGCCTGTATAGTATAGAAACATTAATGTGTTGTTTAGGCCTGTATAGTATAGAAACATTAATGTGTTGTTTAGGCCTGTATAGTATAGAAACATTAATGTGTTGTTTAGGCCTGTATAGTACAGAAACATGAATGTGTTGTCCAGGCCTGTATAGTATAGAAACATTAATGTGTTGTTTAGGCCTGTATAGTACAGAAACATTAATGTGTTGTCCAGGCCTGTATAGTATAGAAACATTAATGTGTTGTTTAGGCCTGTATAGTACAGAAACATTAATGTTGTTGTATAGTATAGGCATTAATGTGTTGTTTAGTATAGAAACAAATTAATGTGTTGTTTAGGCCTGTATAGTACAGAAACATTAATGTGTTGTCCAGGCCTAGTATAGAAACATTAGGCCTGTATAGTATAGAAACATTAATGTGTTGTTTAGGCCTGTATAGTATAGAAACATTAATGTGTTGTTGTAGAAACATTAATGTGTTGTTTAGGCCTGTATAGTACAGAAACATGAATGTGTTGTCCAGGCCTGTATAGTATAGAAACATTAATGTGTTGTCCAGGCCTGTATACTATAGAAACATTAATGTGTTGTTTAGGCCTGTATAGTACAGAAACATGAATGTGTTGTCCAGGCCTGTATAGTATAGAAACATTAATGTGTTGTCCAGGCCTGTATAGTACAGAAACATTAATGTGTTGTCCAGGCCTGTATAGTACAGAAACATGAATGTGTTGTCCAGGCCTGTATAGTATAGAAACATTAATGTGTTGTTTAGGCCTGTATAGTACAGAAACATGAATGTGTTTTCCAGGCCTGTATAGTATAGAAACATTAATATGTTGTTTAGGCCTGTATAGTACAGAAACAATAATGTGTTGTCCAGGCCTGTATAGTATAGAAACATTAATGTGTTGTTTAGGCCTGTATAGTACAGAAACATTAATGTGTTGTCCAGGCCTGTATAGTATAGAAACATTAATATGTTGTTTAGGCCTGTATAGTACAGAAACAATAATGTGTTGTCCAGGCCTGTATAGTATAGAAACATTAATGTGTTGTTTAGGCCTGTATAGTACAGAAACATTAATGTGTTGTCCAGGCCTGTATAGTATAGAAACATTAATGTGTTGTTTAGGCCTGTATAGTACAGAAACATTCATGTGTTGTTTAGGCCTGTATAGAAACATGAATGTGTTGTTTAGGCCTGTATAGTATAGAAACATTAATGTGTTGTTCAGGCCTGTATAGAAACATTAATGTGTTGTTTAGGCCTGTATAGTACAGAAACATTAATGTGTTATTTAGACCTGTATAGTATAGAAACATTAATGTGTTGTCCAGGCCTGTATAGTATAGAAACATTAATGTGTTGTTTAGGCCTGTATAGTACAGAAACATGAATGTGTTGTCCAGGCCTGTATAGTATAGAAACATTAATGTGTTGTTTAGGCCTGTATAGTACAGAAACATGAATGTGTTGTCCAGGCCTGTATAGAATGTGTTGTCCAGGCCTGTATAGCATAGAAACATTCATGTGTTGTTTAGACCTATATAGTACAGAAACATGAATGTGTTGTCCAGGCCTGTATAGTATAGAAACATTAATGTGTTGTTTAGGCCTGTATAGAAACATTAATGTGTTGTTTAGGCCTGTATAGTACAGTAACATTCATGTGTTGTCCAGGCCTGTATAGTACAGAAACATTAATGTGTTGTTTAGGCCTGTATAGTATAGAAACATTAATGTGTTGTTTAAGCCTGTATAGTACAGAAACATGAATGTGTTGTCCAGGCCTGTATAGCATAGAAACATGAATGTGTTGTTTAGGCCTGTATAGTGCAGAAACATGAATGTGTTGTCCAGGCCTGTATAGTACAGAAACATGAATGTGTTGTCCAGGCCTGTAAAGTATAGAAACATTAATGTGTTGTTTAGGCCTGTATAGAAACATTAATGTGTTGTTTAGGCCTGTATAGTACAGAAACATGAATGTGTTGTCCAGGCCTGTATAGTACAGAAACATGAATGTGTTGTCCAGGCCTGTATAGCATAGAAACATGAATGTGTTGTTTAGGCCTGTATAGTATAGAAACATTAATGTGTTGTTTAGGCCTGTATAGAAACATTAATGTGTTGTTTAGGCCTGTATAGTACAGAAACATGAATGTGTTGTTTAGGCCTTTATAGTACAGAAACATGAATGTGTTGTTTAGGCCTGTATAGAAACATTAATGTGTTGTTTAGGCCTGTATAGTACAGAAACATGAATGTGTTGTCCAGGTCTGTATAGTACAGAAACATTAATGTGTTGTTTAGGCCTGTATAGTACAGAAACAAACATGTATAATGAACCATTAATGTTGTCCAGGCCTGTATAGTATAGAAACATTAATGTGTTGTTTAGGCCTGTATAGTACAGAAACATGAATGTGTTGTCCAGGCCTGTATAGTATAGAAACATTAATGTGTTGTTTAGGCCTGTATAGTATAGAAACATTAATGTGTTGTTTAGGCCTGTATAGTATAGAAACATTAATGTGTTGTTTAGGCCTGTATAGTACAGAAACATGAATGTGTTGTCCAGGCCTGTATAGTATAGAAACATTAAACAGTTAATGTGTTGTCCAGGCCTGTATAGTATAGAAACATTAATGTGTTGTTTAGGCCTGTATAGTACAGAAACATTAATGTGTTGTCCAGGCCTGTATAGTATAGAAACAGGCCTGTATAGTACAGAAACATGAATGTGTTGTCCAGGCCTGTATAGTATAGAAACATTAATGTGTTGTTTAGGCCTGTATAGTACAGAAACATTAATGTGTTGTCCAGGCCTGTATAGTATAGAAACATTAATGTGTTGTTTAGGCCTGTATAGTACAGAAACATTAATGTGTTGTCCAGGCCTGTATAGTATAGAAACATTAATGTGTTGTTTAGGCCTGTATAGAAACATTAATGTGTTGTTTAGGCCTGTATAGTACAGAAACATTAATGTGTTGTCCAGGCCTGTATAGTATAGAAACATGAATGTGTTGTCCAGGCCTGTATAGTACAGAAACATTAATGTGTTGTCCAGGCCTGTATAGTATAGAAACATTAATGTGTTGTTTAGGCCTGTATAGTATAGAAACATTAATGTGTTGTTTAGGCCTGTATAGTATAGAAACATTAATGTGTTGTCCAGGCCTGTATAGTATAGAAACATTAATGTGTTGTCCAGGCCTGTATAGTATAGAAACATTAATGTGTTGTTTAGGCCTGTATAGTACAGAAACATGAATGTGTTGTCCAGGCCTGTATAGTATAGAAACATTAATGTGTTGTTTAGGCCTGTATAGTACAGAAACATTAATGTGTTGTCCAGGCCTGTATAGTACAGAAACATTAATGTGTTGTCCAGGCCTGTATAGTATAGAAACATTAATGTGTTGTCCAGGCCTGTATAGTATAGAAACATTAATGTGTTGTTTAGGCCTGTATAGAAACATTAATGTGTTGTCCAGGCCTGTATAGTACAGAAACATGAATGTGTTGTTTAGGCCTGTATAGTATAGAAACATTAATGTGTTGTCCAGGCCTGTATAGTATAGAAACATTAATGTGTTGTAGGCCTGTATAGAAGAAACATTAATGTGTTGTTTAGGCCTGTATAGTATAGAAACATTAATGTGTTGTCCAGGCCTGTATAGTATAGAAACATTAATGTGTTGTTGTCCAGAAACCCTGTATAGTATAGAAACATTAATGTGTTGTCCAGGCCTGTATAGTATAGAAACATTAATGTGTTGTTTAGGCCTGTATAGTAGGCCTGTATAGAAACATTAATGTGTATAGTTTAATGTGTTGTCCAGGCCTGTATAGAATAGAAACATTAATGTGTTGTCCAGGCCTGTATAGTATAGAAACATTAATGTGTTGTTTAGGCCTGTATAGAAACATTAATGTGTTGTCCAGGCCTGTATAGTACAGAAACATGAATGTGTTGTCCAGGCCTGTATAGTATAGAAACATTAATGTGTTGTTTAGGCCTGTATAGTACAGAAACATTAATGTGTTGTCCAGGCCTGTATAGTATAGAAACATTAATGTGTTGTTTAGGCCTGTATAGTACAGAAACATTAATGTGTTGTCCAAATATTAGAAACATTAATGTGTTGTTTAGGCCTGTATAGTACAGAAACATGAATGTGTTTTCCAGGCCTGTATAGTATAGAAACATTAATATGTTGTTTAGGCCTGTATAGTATAGAAACATTAATGTGTTGTCCAGGCCTGTATAGTATAGAAACATTAATGTGTTGTTTAGGCCTGTATAGTACAGAAACATGAATGTGTTGTCCAGGCCTGTATAGCATAGAAACATGAATGTGTTGTTTAGGCCTGTATAGTATAGAAACATTAATGTGTTGTTTAGGCCTGTATAGAAACATTAATGTGTTGTTTAGGCCTGTATAGTATAGAAACATTAATGTGTTGTTTAGGCCTGTATAGAAACATTAATGTGTTGTCCAGGCCTGTATAGTATAGAAACATTAATGTGTTGTTTAGGCCTGTATAGTACAGAAACATGAATGTGTTGTCCAGGCCTGTATAGTATAGAAACATTAATATGTTGTTTAGGCCTGTATAGTACAGAAACATAATGTGTTGTCCAGGCCTGTATAGTATAGAAACATTAATGTGTTGTTTAGGCCTGTATAGTATAGAAACATTAATGTGTTGTCCAGGCCTGTATAGTATAGAAACATTAATGTGTTGTTTAGGCCTGTATAGTATAGAAACATTAATGTGTTGTTTAGGCCTGTATAGTACAGAAACATTAATGTGTTGTCCAGGCCTGTATAGTACAGAAACATGAATGTGTTGTCCAGGCCTGTATAGTACAGAAACATTAATGTGTTGTTTAGGCCTGTATAGTATAGAAACATTAATGTGTTGTTTAGGCCTGTATAGTATAGAAACATTAATGTGTTGTTTAGGCCTGTATAGTATAGAAACATTAATGTGTTGTCCAGGCCTGTATAGTATAGAAACATTAATGTGTTGTTTAGGCCTGTATAGTACAGAAACATGAATGTGTTGTCCAGGCCTGTATAGTATAGAAACATTAATGTGTTGTCCAGGCCTGTATACTATAGAAACATTCATGTGTTGTTTAGGCCTGTATAGTACAGAAACATGAATGTGTTGTCCAGGCCTGTATAGTATAGAAACATTAATGTGTTGTTTAGGCCTGTATAGTACAGAAACATTAATGTGTTGTCCAGGCCTGTATAGTATAGAAACATGAATGTGTTGTCCAGGCCTGTATAGTATAGAAACATTAATGTGTTGTTTAGGCCTGTATAGTACAGAAACATGAATGTGTTGTCCAGGCCTGTATAGTATAGAAACATTAATGTGTTGTTTAGGCCTGTATAGTACAGAAACATTAATGTGTTGTCCAGGCCTGTATAGTATAGAAACATTAATGTGTTGTTTAGGCCTGTATAGTACAGAAACATGAATGTGTTGTCCAGGCCTGTATAGTATAGAAACATTAATGTGTTGTTTAGGCCTGTATAGTACAGAAACATTAATGTGTTGTCCAGGCCTGTATAGTATAGAAACATTAATGTGTTGTTTAGGCCTGTATAGTACAGAATCATGAATGTGTTGTCCAGGCCTGTATAGTATAGAAACATTAATGTGTTGTTTAGGCCTGTATAGTACAGAAACATTAATGTGTTGTTTAGGCCTAGTATAGAAACATTAATGTGTTGTTTAGGCCTGTATAGTACAGAAACATTAATGTGTTGTCCAGGCCTGTATAGTATAGAAACATTAATGTGTTGTTTAGGCCTGTATAGTACAGAAACATTAATGTGTTGTTTAGGCCTGTATAGTATAGAAACATTAATGTGTTGTCCAGGCCTGTATAGTATAGAAACATTAATGTGTTGTTTAGGCCTGTATAGTATAGAAACATGAATGTGTTGTCCAGGCCTGTATAGTATAGAAACATTAATGTGTTGTTTAGGCCTGTATAGTACAGAAACATGAATGTGTTGTCCAGGCCTGTATAGTATAGAAACATTAATGTGTTGTCCAGGCCTGTATAGTACAGAAACATTAATGTGTTGTCCAGGCCTAGAAACATGAATGTGTTGTATAGTATAGAAACATTAATGTGTTGTTTAGGCCTGTATAGTACAGAAACCATGTGTTGTAGGCCTGTATAGTACAGAAACATTAATGTGTTGTTTAGGCCTGTATAGTATAGAAACATTAATGTGTTGTTTAGGCCTGTATAGTATAGAAACATTAATGTGTTGTCCAGGCCTGTATAGTATAGAAACATTAATGTGTTGTTTAGGCCTGTATAGTGCAGAAACATTAATGTGTTGTCCAGGCCTGTATAGTACAGAAACATTAATGTGTTGTCCAGGCCTGTAGTATAGAAACATTAATGTGTTGTTTAGGCCTGTATAGAAACATTAATGTGTTGTTTAGGCCTGTATAGTACAGAAACAAACATTAAGTACAGAAACATGAATGTGTTGTCCAGGCCTGTATAGTATAGAAACATTAATGTGTTGTTTAGGCCTGTATAGTATAGAAACATTAATGTGTTGTTTAGGCCTGTAGTAGAAACATTAATGTGTTGTTTAGGCCTGTATAGTACAGAAACATGAATGTGTTGTTTAGGCCTTTATAGTACAGAAACATGAATGTGTTGTTTCCAGGCCTGTATAGAAACATTAATGTGTTGTTTAGGCCTGTATAGTACAGAAACATTAATGTGTTGTCCAGGCCTGTATAGTACAGAAACATTAATGTGTTGTTTAGGCCTGTATAGTACAGAAACATGAATGTGTTGTCCAGGCCTGTTAGTATAGTATAGAAACATTAATGTGTTGTTTAGGCCTGTATAGTACAGAAACATTAATGTGTTGTCCAGGCCTGTATAGTATAGAAACATTAATGTGTTGTTTAGGCCTGTATAGTACAGAAACATTAATGTGTTGTCCAGGCCTGTATAGTATAGAAACATTAATGTGTTGTTTAGGCCTGTATAGTACAGAAACATTCATGTGTTGTTTAGTATAGAAACATGAATGTGTTGTTTAGGCCTGTATAGTATAGAAACATTAATGTGTTGTCCAGGCCTGTATAGAAACATTAATAGTACAGAAACATTAATGTGTTGTTTAGGCCTGTATAGTATAGAAACATTAATGTGTTGTCCAGGCCTGTATAGTATAGAAACATTAATGTGTTGTTTAGGCCTGTATAGTACAGAAACATAATGTGTTGTCCAGGCCTGTATAGTATAGAAACATTAATGTGTTGTTTAGGCCTGTATAGTACAGAAACATGAATGTGTTGTCCAGGCCTGTATAGTATAGAAACATTCATGTGTTGTTTAGGCCTGTATAGTACAGAAACATTAATGTGTTGTCCAGGCCTGTATAGTATAGAAACATTAATGTGTTGTTTAGGCCTAGAAACATTAATGTGTTGTTTAGGCCTGTATAGTACAGAAACATTAATGTGTTGTTCCAGGCCTGTATAGTACAGAAACATTAATGTGTTGTTTAGGCCTGTATAGTATAGAAACATTAATGTGTTGTTTAGGCCTGTATAGTACAGAAACATGAATGTGTTGTCCAGGCCTGTATAGTATAGAAACATTAATGTGTTGTTTAGGCCTGTATATAGAAACATAGAAACATTAATGTGTTGTCCAGGCCTGTATAGTACAGAAACATTAATGTGTTGTCCAGGCCTGTATAGTATAGAAACATTAATGTGTTGTTTAGGCCTGTATAGAAACATTAATGTGTTGTTTAGGCCTGTATAGTACAGAAACATGAATGTGTTGTCCAGGCCTGTATAGTACAGAAACATTAATGTGTTGTCCAGGCCTGTATAGTATAGAAATAGAAACATTAATGTGTTGTTTAGGCCTGTATAGTACAGAAACATGAATGTGTTGTCCAGGCCTTATAGTACAGAAACATGAATGTGTTGTTTAGGCCTGTAGTAGAAACATTAATGTGTTGTTTAGGCCTGTATAGTACAGAAACATAATGTGTTGTCCAGGCCTGTATAGTATAGAAACATTAATGTGTTGTTTAGGCCTGTATAGTACAGAAACATTAATGTGTTGTCCAGGCCTGTATAGTATAGAAACATTAATGTGTTGTCCAGGCCTGTATAGTATAGAAACATTAATGTGTTGTTTAGGCCTGTATAGTACAGAAACATGAATGTGTTGTCCAGGCCTGTATAGTATAGAAACATTAATGTGTTGTTTAGGCCTGTATAGTATAGAAACATTAATGTGTTGTTTAGGCCTGTATAGTATAGAAACATTAATGTGTTGTTTAGGCCTGTATAGTATAGAAACATTAATGTGTTGTCCAGGCCTGTATAGTATAGAAACATTAATGTGTTGTTTAGGCCTGTATAGTACAGAAACATTAATGTGTTTGTCCAGGCCTGTATAGTATAGAAACATTAATGTGTTGTTTATTATAGTACAGAAACATTAATGTGTTGTCCAGGCCTGTATAGTATAGAAACATTAATGTGTTGTTTAGGCCTGTATAGTACAGAAACATTAATGTGTTGTCCAGGCCTGTATAGTATAGAAACATGAATGTGTTGTTTAGGCCTGTATAGTATAGAAACATTAATGTGTTGTTTAGGCCTGTATAGTACAGAAACATGAATGTGTTGTCCAGGCCTGTATAGTACAGAAACATGAATGTGTTGTCCAGGCCTGTATAGTACAGAAACATTAATGTGTTGTTTAGGCCTGTATAGTTTAGGCCTGTATAGTATAGAAACATTAAATGTATAGTATAGAAACATTAATGTGTTGTTTAGGCCTGTATAGTATAGAAACATGAATGTGTTGTCCAGGCCTGTATAGTATAGAAACATTAATGTGTTGTTTAGGCCTGTATAGTACAGAAACATTAATGTGTTGTCCAGGCCTGTATAGTATAGAAACATTAATGTGTTGTCCAGGCCTGTATAGTATAGAAACATTAATGTGTTGTTTAGGCCTGTATAGTAGAAACATTAATGTGTTGTTTAGGCCTGTATAGTATAGAAACATTAATGTGTTGTTCCAGGCCTGTATAGTACAGAAACATTAATGTGTTGTCAGAAACATGAAGGTCCAGGCCTGTATAGTATAGAAACATTAATGTGTTGTCCAGGCCTGTATAGTATAGAAACATTAATGTGTTGTTTAGGCCTGTATAGTACAGAAACATATGTGTTGTCCAGGCCATAGAAACATTAATGTGTTGTTTAGGCCTGTATATAGAAACATGAATGTGTTGTTTAGGCCTGTATAGTATAGAAACAAACATTAGAAACATTAATGTGTTGTTTAGGCCTGTATAGTACAGAAACATTAAGAAACATTAATGTGTTGTCCAGGCCTGTATAGTATAGAAACATTAATGTGTTGTTTAGGCCTTATAGTACAGAAACATGAATGTGTTGTCCAGGCCTGTATAGTATAGAAACATTAATGTGTTGTTTAGGCCTGTATAGTACAGAAACATGAATGTGTTGTGTATAGGCCTGTATAGTACAGAAACATTAATGTGTTGTCCAGGCCTGTATAGTATAGAAACATTAATGTGTTGTTTAGGCCTAGTATAGAAACATTAATGTGTTGTTTAGGCCTGTATAGTACAGAAACATTAATGTGTTGTCCAGGCCTGTATAGTACAGAAACATTAATGTGTTGTTTAGGCCTGTATAGTATAGAAACATTAATGTGTTGTTTAGGCCTGTATAGTACAGAAACATTAATGTGTTTGCCTGTTATAGTATAGCCTGTGTTTAGGCCTGTATAGTGCAGAAACATTAATGTGTTGTCCAGGCCTGTATAGTATAGAAACATGAATGTGTTGTCCAGGCCTGTATAGTATAGAAACATTAATGTGTTGTTTAGGCCTGTATAGAAACATTAATGTGTTGTTTAGGCCTGTATAGTATAGAAACATTAATGTGTTGTCCAGGCCTGTATAGTACAGAAACATGAATGTGTTGTCCAGGCCTGTATAGTATAGAAACATGAATGTGTTGTTTAGGCCTGTATAGTATAGAAACATTAATGTGTTGTAGGCCTGTATAGAAACATTAATGTGTTGTTTAGGCCTGTATAGTACAGAAACATGAATGTGTTGTTTAGGCCTGTATAGTACAGAAACATGAATGTGTTGTTTATAGTATAGAAACATTAATGTGTTTGTCCAGGCCTGTATAGTATAGAAACATTAATGTGTTGTTTAGGCCTGTATAGTATAGAAACATTAATGTGTTGTCCAGGCCTGTATAGTATAGAAACATTAATGTGTTGTTTAGGCCTGTATAGTACAGAAACATTAATGTGTTGTCCAGAAACATTAATGTGTTGTTTAGGCCTGTATAGTATAGAAACATTAATGTGTTGTTTAGGCCTGTATAGTACAGAAACATTAATGTGTTGTCCAGGCCTGTATAGTATAGAAACATTAATGTGTTGTTTAGGCCTGTATAGTATAGAAACATTAATGTGTTGTTTAGGCCTGTATAGTATAGAAACATTAATGTGTTGTTTAGGCCTGTATTGTACAGAAACATGAATGTGTTGTCCAGGCCTGTATAGTATAGAAACATTAATGTGTTGTTTAGGCCTGTATAGTATAGAAACATTAATGTGTTGTCCAGGCCTGTATAGTATAGAAACATTAATGTGTTGTCCAGGCCTGTATAGTATAGAAACATTCATGTGTTGTATAGAAACATTAATGTGTTGTTTAGGCCTGTATAGTATAGAAACATTAATGTGTTGTCCAGGCCTGTATAGTATAGAAACATTAATGTGTTGTCCAGGCCTGTATAGTATAGAAACATTAATGTGTTGTTTAGGCCTGTATAGTATAGAAACATTAATGTGTTGTCCAGGCCTGTATAGTATAGAAACATTAATGTGTTGTTTAGGCCTGTATAGTATAGAAACATTAATGTGTTGTCCAGGCCTGTATAGTATAGAAACATTAATGTGTTGTTTAGGCCTGTATAGTATAGAAACATGAATGTGTTGTCCAGGCCTGTATAGTATAGAAACATTAATGTGTTGTCCAGGCCTGTATAGTATAGAAACATTCATGTGTTGTTTAGGCCTGTATAGTACAGAAACATTAATGTGTTGTCCAGGCCTGTATAGTATAGAAACATTAATGTGTTGTTTGGGCCTGTATATTACAGAAACATTAATGTGTTGTCCAGGCCTGTATAGTACAGAAACATTAATGTGTTGTCCAGGCCTGTATAGTATAGAAACATTAATGTGTTGTTTAGGCCTGTATAGTACAGAAACATGAATGTGTTGTCCAGGCCTGTATAGTATAGAAACATTAATATGTTGTTTAGGCCTGTATAGTACAGAAACAATAATGTGTTGTCCAGGCCTGTATAGTATAGAAACATTAATGTGTTGTTTAGGCCTGTATAGTATAGAAACATTAATGTGTTGTCCAGGCCTGTATAGTATAGAAACATTAATGTGTTGTTTAGGCCTGTATAGTACAGAAACATTAATGTGTTGTCCAGGCCTGTATAGTATAGAAACATTAATGTGTTGTTTAGGCCTGTATAGTACAGAAACATTAATGTGTTGTCCAGGCCTGTATAGTATAGAAACATTAATGTGTTGTTTAGGCCTGTATAGTATAGAAACATTAATGTGTTGTTTAGGCCTGTATAGTATAGAAACATTAATGTGTTGTTTAGGCCTGTATAGTATAGAAACATTAATGTGTTGTTCAGGCCTGTATAGTATAGAAACATTAATGTGTTGTTTAGGCCTGTATAGTATAGAAACATTAATGTGTTATTTAGGCCTGTTAGTATAGAAACATTAATGTGTTGTCCAGGCCTGTATAGTATAGAAACATTAATGTGTTGTTTAGGCCTTATAGTATAGAAACATTAATGTGTTGTCCAGGCCTGTATAGTATAGAAACATAATGTGTTGTTTCCAGGCCTGTATAGTACAGAAACATTAATGTGTTGTCCAGGCCTGTATAGAAACCAGGCCTGTATAGTATAGAAACATTAATGTGTTGTCCAGGCCTGTATAGTATAGAAACATTAATGTGTTGTTTAGGCCTGTATAGGCCTGTATAGAAACATGAATGTGTTGTCCAGGCCTGTATAGTATAGAAACATTAATGTGTTGTTCAGGCCTGTATAGAAACATTAATGTGTTGTTTAGGCCTGTATATATACAGAAACATTAATGTGTTGTCCAGGCCTGTATAGTATAGAAACATTAATGTGTTGTCCAGGCCTGTATAGTATAGAAACATTAATGTGTTGTTTAGGCCTGTATAGTATAGAAACACATTAAGAAACATTAATGTGTTGTCCAGGCCTTTATATAGAAACATTAATGTGTTGTCCAGGCCTGTATAGTAGAAACATTAATGTGTTGTCCAGGCCAGAAACGAAACATTAATGTGTTGTTTAGGCCTGTATAGTATAGAAACATTAATGTGTTGTTTAGGCCTGTATAGTACAGAAACATTCATGTGTTGTTTAGGCCTGTATAGAAACATTAATCAAATCAAATGTATTTATATAGCCCTTACTACATCAGCTGATATCTCAAAGTGCTGTACAGAAACCCACCCTAAAACCCCAAACAGCAAGCAATGCAGGTGTAGAAGCACGGTGGCTAGGAAAAACTCCCTAGAAAGGCCAAAACCTAGGAAGAAACCTAGAGAGGAACCAGGCTATGTGGGGTGGTCAGTCCTCTTCTGGCTGTGCCGGGTGGAGATTATAACAGAACATGGCCAAGATGTTCAAATGTTCATAAATGACCAGCATGGTCGAATAATAATAAGGCAGAACAGTTGAAACTGGAGCAGCAGCAAAGTCAGGTGGACTGAGGACAGCAAGGAGTCATCATGTCAGGTAGTCCTGGGGCAGGCCTGTATAGTATAGAAACATTAATGTGTTATCCAGGCCTGTATCGTATAGAAACATTAATGTGTTGTCCAGGCTTGTATAGTATAGAAACATTAATGTGTTGTTTAGGCCTGTATAGAAACATTAATGTGTTGTCCAGGCCTGTATAGAAACATGAATGTGTTGTCCAGGCTTGTATAGAAACATTAATGTGTTGTCCAGGCTTGTACAGGAACATTGTGTTGTCCAGGCCTGTATAGTATAGAAACATTCATGTGTTGTCTTGGCCTTTATAGTATAGAAACATTCATGTGTTGTCCAGGCTTGTATAGAAACATTAATGTGTTGTCTAGGCCTTTATAGTATAGAAACATTAATGTGTTGTCCAGGCCTGTATAGTATAGAAACATTAATGTGTTGTCCAGGCCTGTATAGTATAGAAACATTAATGTGTTGTCCAGGCTTGTATAGAAACATTCATGTGTTGTCCAGGCTTGTATAGAAACATTAATGTGTTGTCCAGGCTTGTATAGAAACATTAATGTGTTGTCCAGGCCTGTATAGTATAGAAACATTAATGTGTTGTCCAAGCTTGTATAGAAACATTCATGTGTTGTCCAGGCTTGTATAGAAACATTAATGTGTTGTCCAGGCTTGTATAGAAACATTCATGTGTTGTCCAAGCTTGTATAGAAACATTCATGTGTTGTCCAGGCTTGTATAGAAACATTAATGTGTTGTCCAGGCTTGTATAGAAACATTCATGTGTTGTCCAAGCTTGTATAGAAACATTAATGTGTTGTCCAGGCTTGTATAGAAACATTAACGTGTTGTCCAAGCTTGTATAGAAACATACATGTGTTGTCCAGGCTTGTATGGAAACATGAATGTGTTGTCCAGGCTTGTATATAAACATTAATGTGTTGTCCAGGCTTGTATTGAAACATTTATGTGTTGTCCAGGCTTGTATTGAAACATTAATGTGTTGTCCAGGCCTGTATAGTATAGAAACATTAATGTGTTGTCCAGGCTTGTATAGAAACATTAATGTGTTGTCCAGGCTTGTATTGAAACATTAATGTGTTGTCCAGGCTTGTATTGAAACATTAATGTGTTGTCCAGGCTTGTATTGAAACATTAATGTGTTGTCCAGGCTTGTATAGAAACATTAATGTGTTGTCCAGGCTTGTATAGAAACATTAATGTGTTGTCCAGGCTTGTATTGAAACATTAATGTGTTGTCCAGGCTTGTATTGAAACATTAATGTGTTGTCCAGGCTTGTATTGAAACATTAAAGTGTTGTCCAGGCTTGTATTGAAACATTAATGTGTTGTCCAGGCTTGTATAGAAACATTAATGTGTTGTCCAGGCTTGTATAGAAACATTAATGTGTTGTCCAGGCTTGTATTGAAACATTAATGTGTTGTCCAGGCTTGTATTGAAACATTAATGTGTTGTCCAGGCTTGTATTGAAACATTAATGTGTTGTCCAGGCTTTTATTGAAACATTAATGTGTTGTCCAGGCTTGTATTGAAGCATTAATGTGTTGTCCAGGCTTGTATAGAAACATTAATGTGTTGTCCAAGACTGTATAGTATAGAAACATTAATGTGTTGTCCAGGCTTGTATTGAAACATTAATGTGTTGTCCAGGCTTGTATAGAAACATTAATGTGTTGTCCAGGCTTGTATAGAAACATTAATGTGTTGTCCAGGCTTGTATTGAAACATTAATGTGTTGTCCAGGCTTGTATAGAAACATTAATGTGTTGTCCAGGCTTGTATTGAAACATTAATGTGTTGTCCAGGCTTGTATATAAACATTAATGTGTTGTCCAGGCTTGTATAGAAACATTAATGTGTTGTCCAGGCTTGTATTGAAACATTAATGTGTTGTCCAGGCTTGTATAGAAACATTAATGTGTTGTCCAGGCTTGTATTGAAACATTCATGTGTTGTCCAGGCTTGTATTGAAACATTCATGTGTTGTCCAGGCTTGTATAGAAACATTAATGTGTTGTCCAGGCTTGTATTGAAACATTAATGTGTTGTCCAGGCTTGTATAGAAACATTAATGTGTTGTCCAGGCTTGTATTGAAACATTAATGTGTTGTCCAGGCTTGTATTGAAACATTAATGTGTTGTCCAGGCTTGTATTGAAACATTAATGTGTTGTCCAGGCTTGTATTGAAACATTAATGTGTTGTCCAGGCTTGTATTGAAACATTAATGTGTTGTATTGAAACATTAATGTGTTGTCCAGGCTTGTATTGAAACATTAATGTGTTAGTATAGAAACATTAATGTGTTGTCCAAGACTGTATAGTATAGAAACATTAATGTGTTGTGTTGTATTGAAACATTAATGTGTTGTCCAGGCTTGTATAGAAACATTAATGTGTTGTCCAGGCTTGTATAGAAACATTAATGTGTTGTCCAGGCTTGTATTGAAACATTAATGTGTTGTCCAGGCTTGTATAGAAACATTAATGTGTTGTCCAGGCTTGTATTGAAACATTAATGTGTTGTCCAGGCTTGTATAGAAACATTAATGTGTTGTCCAGGCTTGTATAGAAACATTAATGTGTTGTCCAGGCTTGTATAGAAACATTAATGTGTTGTCCAGGCTTGTATTGAAACATTAATGTGTTGTCCAGGCTTGTATTGAAACATTCATGTGTTGTCCAGGCTTGTATAGAAACATTAATGTGTTGTCCAGGCTTGTATTGAAACATTAATGTGTTGTCCAGGCTTGTATAGAAACATTCATGTGTTGTCCAGGCTTGTATAGAAACATTAATGTGTTGTCCAGGCTTGTATTGAAACATTAATGTGTTGTCCAGGCTTGTATTGAAACATTAATGTGTTGTCCAGGCTTGTATTGAAACATTAATGTGTTGTCCAGGCTTGTATAGAAACATTAATGTGTTCTCCAAGACTGTATAGAAACATTCATGTGTTGTCCAAGACTGTATAGAAACATTGTGTTGAAAATGTTTTGCATAGTCAACTTACACATACATTTGAAGTCGGAAGTTTACATACTCTTAGGTTGGAGTCATTAAAACTTGTTTTTCAACCACACCACAATTTTGTGTTAACAAACTATAGTTTTCTTAAAACTGACTATCCTACCAATCCTTGACTTCGGCGATGTCATTTACAAAATAGCCTCCAACACTCTACTCAGCCAATTTGATGCAGTTTCTCACAGTGCCATCCCTTTGGTCACCAAAGCCCCATATACTACCCACCACTGCGACCTGTATGCTCTCATTGGCTGGTCCTCGCTACATATTTGTCGCCAAACCCACTGGCTCCAGGTAATCTACAAGTCTTTGCTAGGTAAAGCTCTGCCTTATCTCATATCACTGGTCACCATAGCAACACCCACCCGTAGCACGCGCTCCAGTAGGTATATTTCACTGGTCATCCCCAAAGCCAACACCCCCTTTGGCCGCCTTTCCTTGCAGTTCTCTGCTCCCAATGACTGGAAAGCTATGCAAAAATCACTGAAGTTGGAGGCTTATAGTAAAAATAAAGAAAAACCCTTGAATAATAAGTAGGTGTGTCCAAACTTTTGACTGGTACTGTAGATTTACCCCCAAAAGAAATACTAGTTGTCACGGAGAAAAGCACCAGGAATGGATAGCTCTAACTCAGAATTCTATTTAACATTTTGGGACTAGTAGTACCCATATTTACCCAGATGACAACACATTTCACTCAATTCGGTGCTTCTCAGTTCCATGTATGAAACGTATCTCAGTTATATAAATACCAGGAGAATCTGGAGAGTCCACTGCTGACTCCAGACCCAGACATTTTATCAATTGCGACAATAAAATAATAACAAACTCATAAGCAATAGAATGGCAAACGTTTTAAAAGACAATTAAACAGGGCTTATTAAAAATAGACAATAGACACATAAAGTGTCATGTTTCAATGTAATACCGTTCCATGTGCTATTTCACAGTTTTGATGTCTTCACTATTATTCTACAATGTAGAAAATAGTAAAAACATAAAGAAAAACTCTTGAATGAGGTGTTTCCAAACTTTTGACTGGTGCTATAAAAATATATATATTACACACACATTCAAATACAAAAACACAGTCATGAGAAGCAGAAATAGAACATCACAAATCACCTAGTTAAAAAGTTACATTCCTCCACAAATAAGTCCCCAATCAATACTTTAAATTGCCTGTACTGCACTAGAACATCAAGATGAAATGTATTTTAGATTTTGTTCCAGCAATACGGTGCATTAAAACTAAAAGCAGATTTACCTAGCTCAGTGGAGAGAGTTAACCAATCCTGTGAATGGGTTAGGCAACTCAGGTGTCGATACTTCAACAGCAAAGTTAGACAAGACGGAAGTTTATGAAGTAGGGCCTTGTAAACCAAAAGGAAGTCATGTGGAGATGTATGGGTCTTTAGCGAAGTCCAGCCAACCTTTTTATACGGGATGCGGTGATGAGTATCACAACGGTTAAGTTGAGTTGATTGGCTACAGGCAACTTCTAACTGCTACGTGTCCTTTATGTTGGGTTAGTGTGTACTGTGTGCTTCGTTATTATATTCCTACAGGGAACACTGGGCATGAGTCTTATAGGGATGATTGTGTTGTCTGTTGTTGATTCCTGTAGGGAGGAGGTGTGTCCTGGACACGGTTATGTCACCAGGATTCGTACTGTGTTCAACCCTAGCCAGACAGTTACACACCTGACTCAGACTGCGCCATGACCCAGCGACAACACTGTGTCCACGCACGCACTCGCACACACACACAAACCTTGTCCCTAAGCACCTTGTCCCTAACACCATCTCAAGCAAACACACACACACATTTTCTCGAACACACGTCCTAATGCATCAACATCTCGCAGATACACACACACACACACACACTGTGCACTGTCCTTACAGACCCTCTCAAACGTGCACACAGATGGTCATGACTTTTTTGTTCTCCTCTGAGACTTCTGCTTTCTCTTTCCTCACATTCACCTTTTCTATTTTTCCATCGTCGTTTCTTGCTGTTTCTGTTTTCATCTCTCTAACAGACTATGACCAGTACAGGCCACTGGCGTCCACAGATGCCTGTTTACAGTGGCCAGGGTCAAACTGACCGCTAATAGCGAATCGATGCCGACAGGACAAAAAGACACGCAACGCTGCATCCTATGACTCAGCCCAGCCAGGTCGGTATTTCACGTCCATCCATGTCTGAGTACGTTGGGAGATGGTGTGGAAACCGGCCACTTGGGTCAACAGTGAGCGCTGTTACCTTCAAGTAGGTTTCGGTTTTGATAGGGTGTTGTGGATGGCGATGGGTGTAGGCATCTGTCTCTGGCTCAAAAGGTTGCATATTTTTGTTTTAAGCCTATCCCAAACCAAACCCTTACCTTAAACATTGAGAGTTAATGCCTCAACTTAACCCTAACCTTAAAAATTGAGAGTTAATTCCTAAACTTAACCTTAAACATGTTTGGAACAACTTCGAAATTTGAAGTTTGAGAAACATGGATGAACGTCTATTCTGACTTGAGTCTGTGAGAGCTTGTTGCTCAGCCAGCATCCTTAAGATGCTGGACACTGTATCACAGGCGCTAAGATTTAGAACCAATGCAAGACCACTCCCCCGTCCCTGTGATCTAGACGACATGGTGAAGTGGCCTTTTCGTCCTACCAGAAGGCTGAAGCATTGCTACATCTTTGTGGGCAAAGCATTTCTTGTACTATTGCCCTCGTATCTGTGATCCTCACTTACAAGGTCATCACAGACCTACAGTCTGCGCTCGACTGCTACGATCTTTCACGGTTCCGAAGGACAGGACGGAACCGGGAAAAAGGTCATTCCCCTATAATTCTACGTTGTCTTAGAACGAGATGCAAAACAGTTTAGAACCGGAGGAGAGGGTATCGTTTGTTGAGTTTAAAGCTCTGGTAGAGGACAATGCTTGTGATTGTTTTTAAAGTATTGTATTGTGGCCTTTGTATAAACACGCTGACTACTTCCTGTTGACCTCTTGGCCAGGTCCCCCTCGTAAAGGAGGTTTCTTAGCTCAAAGGTATTTTCCTGGTAAATAATACACCCTACTGCATCTACCAAGAACATCTCCCTCTCTGCTCTCAAAAACCGCCTCCTTCTCTCACACACACGCGCACGCACGCACACACACACAGGACCCTCTCCAAGTCTAAATAATCTGTCTGGTTTTTGTCTGTGTGCCACCAGGCGTGTGTTCTGATGAACTATCCTGTTATTTCATGGTGTCCTTTCCTCTACCCCTCTACTGGGAGACCCTGGAAGCTTATAATTCAAATGAAGATCATTAACTAACTACTTTAGGCCATTCCATAACTTGTTTATAACATGCAGTCATAACTTCTAAATGACTAATAAAATAAAGTTGCTCCTTTAAACACGGGAACACTTGGGAGGGCGGCTAAACCAGTTTCATTTAAACATGTCAAAGAAGGTTGATAAGGTCATAGAAGTATTTATCCTTGAAGTTCAAATGATGGCTCTCTGGCTCAGTGGAGTCTGAGATCGCCCTGCAGGGCTTGAGTTGAGAAGTAAAGCTCAAGGTTTTAAACCTCGGATTATTACTGGTCCCACTGACTGGATCAATGCCCGTTCCCCAGCACAGGCCCAACAAGGAAAACAGATGCACCTCAATATGTTGAAAACAACCATAGATCATAGAGAGAGGAGTGCAGGCAGAGCACATCATATAAACACATGAACACTTGAAGCAAAGCCTACTCCGATAACATTAGCAATGAGACCGAGAGAACGCAGAGGAGACAAAGACAATGATAAGAGGATTCTCAGGGGAGGAGAGAGGGTGGGAAAGTTCTACAGATACAGGTTCAGAGGGAGAATGGGGGGAGATGGGGAGAGAGATATATATATCACATGCTGTATCCTCACTGTTAGGGATGCAGTCCAGCTCTCTCCCAATATTATTTATTAATTCCTCTGTTCCTCAAGAATTACCTCCATTAAATATCCTATAAACCCACTTACAGCAGCCATCCTACTGGCTAGTGCATAGACTGTATCTATCGTTTAACTTAACATATACAATTCTAGATTCTGGACGGTATTATTTCAGAATCCCCCTACATTCCCCAGGTCAAGTTGATGAGCTCCAGACAGTCTACAAGGTCAATTAAAAAATATATATATTCTTGGGGATCAATAAAAAGGGTCAATATTATGAGGGAAACCAACACTGTGAGGGGAAACCAGCACTGTGAGGGGAAACCAACATTGTGAGGGGAAACCAGCACTGTGAGGGGTAACCAACATTGTGAGGGGAAACCAACATTGTGAGGGGAAACCAACATTGTGAGGGGAAACCAACATTGTGAGGGGAAACCAGCACTGTGAGGGGAAACCAACACTGTGAGGGGAAACCAACATTGTGAGGGGAAACCAACATTGTGAGGGGAAACCAACATTGTGAGGGGAAACCAACACTGTGAGGGGAAACCAGCACTGTGAGGGGAAACCAACATTGTGAGGGGAAACCAACACTGTGAGGGAAAACAACACTGTGAGGGAATCCAATACTGAGGGACACCAATACTGTGATGGAACCCAACACTGTGAGGGAATCCATCACTGTGGGGGAATCCAACACTGAGAGAAACCAACACTGTGAGGGGAAACCAACAGTGTGAGGGAAACCAACAGTGTGAGGGAAACCAACAGTGTGAGGGGAAACCAACAGTGTGAGGGGAAACCAACAGTGTGAGGGAAACTAACAGTGTGAGGGGAAACCAACAGTGTGAGGGAAACCAACAGTGTGAGAGAAACCAACAGTGTGAGGGGAAACCAACAGTGTGAGGGAAACCAACAGTGTGAGGGGAAACTAACAGTGTGAGGGAAACCAACACTGTGAGGGAAAACAACACTGTGAGGGAAAACAACACTGTGAGGGAATCCAATACTGAGGGACACCAATACTGTGATGGAACCCAACACTGTGAGGGAATCCAACACTGTGAGGGGAAACCAACACTGTGGGGAAACCAATACTGAGGGAAACCAACAGTGTGAGGGACACCAACAGTGTGAGGGAAACCAACCGTGTGAGGGAAACCAACAGTGTGAGGGAAACTAACAGTGTGAGGGAAACCAACAGGGTGAGGGGAAACCAACAGTTTGAGGGAAACCAACAGTGTGAGGGAAACCAATAGTGTGAGGGAAACCAACAGTGTGAGGGGAAACCAACATTGCGAGGGAAACCAACAGTGTGAGGGAAACCAACCGTGTGAGGGAAACTAACAGTGTGAGGGGAAACCAACAGTGTGAGGGAAACCAACCATGTGAGGGAAACCAACCGTGTGAGGGAAACCAACAGTGTGAGGGAAACCAACAGTGTGAGGGAAACCAACAGTGTGAGGGAAACCAACAGTGTGAGGGAAACCAACAGTGTGAGAGAAACCAACATTGCGAGGGAAACCAACATTGCGAGGGAAACCAACAGTGCGAGGGAAACCAACATTGTGAGGGGAAACCAACATTGTGAGGGGAAACCAACATTGTGAGGGGAAACCAACATTGTGAGGGGAATCCAGCACTGTGAGGGGAAACCAACATTGTGAGGGGAAACCAACATTGTGAGGGGAAACCAACATTGTGAGGGGAAACCAACACTGTGAGGGGAAACCAGCACTGTGAGGGGAAACCAGCACTGTGAGGGGAAACCAACATTGTGAGGGGAAACCAACATTGTGAGGGGAAACCAACATTGTGAGGGGAAACCAACACTGTGAGGGAAAACAACACTGTGAGGGAATCCAATACTGAGGGACACCAATACTGTGATCGAACCCAACACTGTGAGGGAATCCATCACTGTGAGGGAATCCAACACTGAGAGAAACCAACACTGTGAGGGGAAACCAACAGTGTGAGGGAAACCAACAGTGTGAGGGAAACCAACAGTGTGAGGGGAAACCAACAGTGTGAGGGGAAACCAACAGTGTGAGGGAAACTAACAGTGTGAGGGGAAACCAACAGTGTGAGGGGAAACCAACAGTGTGAGGGGAAACCAACAGTGTGAGGGAAACTAACAGTGTGAGGGGAAACCAACAGTGTGAGGGGAAACCAACAGTGTGAGGGGAAACCAACAGTGTGAGGGGAAACCAACAGTGTGAGGGGAAACCAACAGTGTGAGGGGAAACCAACAGTGTGAGGGAAACCAACAGTATGAGGGGAAACTAACAGTGTGAGGGAAACCAACTGTGTGAGGGAAACCAACACTGTGAGGGAAAACAACACTGTGAGGGAATCCAATACTGAGGGACACCAATACTGTGATGGAACCCAATACTGTGAGGGAATCCAACACTGTGGGGAAACGAATACTGAGGGAAACCAACAGTGTGAGGGACACCAACAGTGTGAGGGAAACCAACAGTGTGAGGGAAACTAACAGTGTGAGGGAAACTAACAGTGTGAGGGAAACCAACAGGGTGAGGGGAAACCAACAGTTTGAGGGAAACCAACAGTGTGAGGGAAACCAATAGTGTGAGGGAAACCAACAGTGTGAGGGGAAACCAACATTGCGAGGGAAACCAACAGTGTGAGGGAAACCAACCGTGTGAGGGAAACTAACAGTGTGAGGGGAAACCAACAGTGTGAGGGAAACCAACCGTGTGAGGGAAACCAACCATGTGAGGGAAACCAACAGTGTGAGGGAAACCAACAGTGTGAGGGAAACCAACCGTGTGAGGGAAACCAACAGTGTGAGGGAAACCAACAGTGTGAGGGAAACCAACAGTGTGAGGGAAACCAACAGTGTGAGGGAAACCAACATTGCGAGGGAAACCAACATTGCGAGGGAAACCAACAGTGCGAGGGAAACCAACATTGCGAGGGAAACCAACAGTGCGAGGGAAACCAACAGTGTGAGGGAAACCAACAGTGCGAGGGAAACCAACATTGCGAGGGAAACCAACAGTGTGAGGGAAACCAACCGTGTGAGGGAAACTAACAGTGTGAGGGGAAACCAACAGTGTGAGGGAAACCAACCGTGTGAGGGAAACCAACCATGTGAGGGAAACCAACAGTGTGAGGGAAACCAACAGTGTGAGGGAAACCAACCGTGTGAGGGAAACCAACCGTGTGAGGGGAAATCAACATTGCGGAAAGTTATTTCACTTATATAAGTTATATTCAGCCCCTGTATTTGAATGTTGTCATTAAGAAACGTGTATCTGCTTAGTGCTGATCAGCCCCGTTATAAGGATCGGCTCTCCTCTTCATCCTTCTCCTCCTCTTCTGCACGTGATTACACATATGAATCAGCATTAGTTCAACCCAACACACACACACACACTTTGCTCTATCCCGTTTCAGTTATGCCCTTCTGCTCCTCACGAATCACTGGCAGGACCTTCCAAATACCCAGAAAGAGGGAGCGAGGGAGAGAGATGAGAAAGAAGGGTACGAAAGGAGTATTAAGGTTGGATATGAAGATAAAGCCAATTGGTTCTTCACTCAAATTAGTGAACATGAGCATTAAGGCATAGACACTTCATTAGCAGAGAAAGACGGGGGAAGAGAGAGAGGAGAGGGGGGAGAAAGAGGAATAAGAGGTTGTTTAATTCCTCCTGAGCCCTCAGACTTATGGTCAGGGGTCGACTGAAGGAACATGGGAAAAACAGATAGTGAATCATTTCAACACAGATAGGTCATAACACACACAGACACACACACAGTGCGTACCTTCTGTCACTGTGTTTGGCCTTCTGTCACGGTAATCAGTTCAGAGTTTCACTGCTTGAACCACGAAAACCCTCTGGCTGAGCAGAGATTCAACATGACTAACTACACACACACACGCTCCATATGACTGTGCCAAGATAAGGTGTGACACGTGACGATGTGCCTCATGCTTTAGGCTTCTGGCCTTTTGCTGCACCTGCTCTCCTGAGTGCGTGTGTGTGTGTGTGCGTGTATGTGTGTGCGTGTCTGTCCTTGTTTGATATTATTTACTTGGCTCATCGCTCTCTAACGACTTTTGTTGACCATAATATTGCAAACACAATTGTGTTACAGAAAGCCAAACCGCCTCCTTAGCTGGACCCAAAGACATTTCCAACACATTTTGCATGACAGATAGTCTGGAGCCTCCAAAAATAACATGAATAAAACCAAAATGTTACATTTGTTTTTGTTGGTCCAAAAAAATCTTTAAAGCAAGCCTACAGCTACCGAAGCAAAGAATAACATATTTTGATTGACGCTAGTGTCATGACTTTGGCCTGGGGGATAGGTTTATGACAGTCATAAATACCTCTTCCCCCTTTTTCCTCTCTCTACCCTATTGAGGTTACATTTGCAAAACCCTTGGTTAACATAGAGATTCTGGGAACATCAGAAGGTGGGGGGAAATTAACTATATTCTGGCAATGCGACCAATTGAACATATGCGGTGGTACTTAATGAATAGGATGTCAGTTCGGTTGTCATCTGAGACATTCTCATCAATGATAAGATGACATAAACTCTACAGTGGAAAGTCTACACATCAGAGTTATCAGATTCACATGGAATTGTTGTTCAATTTAAATGTTTGAATATGAAATGATTCGTGATGGGATGAAATGTGATTTTAACTTCTAAAATGTGAAATTTGGTTTTTCAGAAGACAGGGCTCTACTCAATCAGTGGTCCGCCCCTGTGAAGGGACATGGGCTATACAACTTTTCAAACACGCCCTCCTCCCCCTTCCTTTATGACGACAATATAACCTCCTGTTCCGAGGACGTGAGGATGATGGTCCTATGTTAGAATGGTTCAGATAATAACTACGGAACGAAGCCAACATCAGCGTGAGCTTTGGTTGCGAATGGTATGAACTTTGAACTCTTATTCACTACAGAAGTGATACCTCCTAGCCGTTGAGTTAGCAACAGCAGATGCAAATGAGGGTTAGGAAGGAACAGACAGAGTATCCCGTCTATCACACAACGACGTTACTACAACGTATTCAATTGACAACCAGAGACATTCTTCAAAGGACTCGGTTGGGCAACACGGCCTTCCATCTACCACCAACTTGCAGCTCAGAGTAAATATTTATTGCATTTTCCTTTTCCAAATGGGCGGTAATTTAGCACGCATAAAATACTGTATTTACGATAGCACAGATTCTTCCCTTTGTTCCTCAGTCTTCCCGCTCTTTCACTCAAACCCAGCCCCTTTTCTTTTGTGTAACAAGCTGTCATATCTGTTCCGCCGACTAGCGCCGTTTTCCTTTATGACGTAATTTGTAATCAAGTTATGGTTTAATTATGTGTATGTGTAATTCTGTGTGATTAGTTAGGTATTTAGTAAATAAATAATTAAACCCAATTTTGTATTGCTTGTTGTATTGCTTGCGTGCAGATAACCAAGAATTTACAACTTTCAGATGAGACTGAATTAAGATGACGATTAATATTGACTGCTATTGATGTAAAATATTACTAGGTCTTTAAGAGTTTATTCGGAAGATAACAGCTCTATAAATATTATTTTGTGGTGCCCGACTCTCTAGTTAATTACATTTACATGATTAGCTCAATCGGGTAATATTAATTACGGAGAAATTATTTTATAGAATAGCATGTCATAGCACTTAATTCGGCATAGCCAAAGACACGACACTGGCAATAACCCTATCACACATGATTGAATTAATATCAATGACATAGTGTGTATCACACAGTCACACAAACACAGTTCAGATTTTCACCATATGTGTCACTTGAAATCAGTGGAGGTTGGTGGGAGGAGCTGTAGGAGGATGGGCTCATTGTAATGGCTGTAATGGAATAAAGTCAAACATGTGGTTTCCATATGTTTGATACTGATACACAGTACACCATGAGTACAGATCAGATGCCACACACACACACAACAGAATCCTCACTGAAACACACATGGTGGATAACTACAAACACACATCGCAAACCACACACAAATATGAAATGCACACGATACAAAAGGAAAATAGGATTATGAGGGAGAGAGAGAGAGAAAGAGAGAGTGTGAGAGAGAGAGTGTCAGAGAGAGAGAGAGAAGAGAGAGTGAGAGAGAGTGAGAGAGAATGTCAGAGAGAGGGAGAGAGAGCAAACAAAACCACCCAAGGACTATTACCATCATCCAGAAACACACATTCATCCAGTCAGCAGAGGGATTTTACTGCTGTTTTGAACAGAAGGAACAGACAAAAGTGATGAAATGAGGGTGAGACAAAGCGGTGAAACAAAACAGGCAGAAACAAAAGTCTAGCCGGGCCCATTGTGGACCCCAGGGGGAAGCTGATGGAATACCTCTCTATTCTCTCTCAGACTGGCGAGGTGGAATCAGCACAAACGTCTCACCCTGCCATTTTGGGTTTGTTCAGGATGCGTCCCGTGCCTGGGAATGGAGACGCCTTAAGACGCGTTTCTCCTGTGGAAAAAGATTCCTGAACACGTTTATGCGGATGCAACACAGAACACACAGCCACACTGTGTACAGTTGGTGCTCCATTTGATGTGCTACGTTTGCCTTGCCTTGCACTGCAGCAAAACGCGTCAAATGGTGTTCCCCAACTTTCCCTCCACCGCAAGCCCCTGTGCTTCTCCTTGCTTGCTCTCTTCAGCAAGAGACTGGGAGCAGAGCAGGCATGAGCACACACACACACACACACACACACACCTTGTGTGCTGGGGGGGACAGTGATAGCCTGTGACAGCTCAGAACATGATGACATGGCCAGCAGTCACAGCACATGCAGTGTGGGAAATCCCCATGAAATACATATAACAAACAGAAGACCAGAAATCCCCAAAAGGTCAAACGCTATTTATAGGAGGTTTAGGGTTAAGGTTAGAATTAGGTTTAGCTAGGGTTAGTTTTAGGGTTAGGTTTTTGGGTTATGGGTAGGGGTTAAGTAAAATAGGATTTTGAATGGGACCGAATTGTCTGTCCCCACAAGGTTAGTTATACAAGACTGTGTGTGTGTGTGCGTGTGTGACAATGTACCAAGCCGCGTGTAAGTGAATCGGGCAGAGCTTGGCGCCTCGGCTACCTTCTAAAGTGGCAGGATGGATATTCCATGTACCCTGTCAATCTGGGACACTTTGCATAGAAATACTTTGCACAGAAATACACACATACAGGCAGCAGGATTCTCAAAGAGAGAAAAATAGATGGGAGAGGGAATAAGGAGGGGGGGGAAGAGTGAGAAACACCTTATAGAGGGACTAAGAGGGAATTGAATGGAGAGAGGTAAGATGTCTGGTTAGACTGTAAACTCTCCTTCCAGACTCACATTAAACATCTCCAATCCAAAATGAAATCTAGAATCGGCTTCCTATTTCGCAACAAAGCATCCTTCACTCATGCTGCCAAACATACCCTCGTAAAATTGACCATCCTACCGATCCTCGACTTTGGCGATGTCATTTACAAAATAGCCTCCAACACTCTACTCAGCGAATTGGATGCAGTCTATCACAGTGCCATCCACTTTGTCACCAAATCCCCATATTCTACCCGCCACTGTGACCTGTATGCACTCGTTGGCTGGCCCTTGCTTCATACTCGTCGCCAAACCCACTGGCTCCAGGTCATCTACAACAAGTCTCTGCAAGGTAAAGCCCCGCCTTATCTCAGCTCACTGGTCACCATAGCAGCACCCACCCGTAGCACACGCTCAAGCAGGTATCACTCACTGGTCACCCCCAAAGCCAATTCTTCCTTTGGCCGCCTCTCCTTCCAGTTCTCTGCTGCCAATGACTGGAACGAACTGCAAAAATCTCTGAAGCTGGAGACTCATATCTCCCTCACTAGCTTTAAGCACCAGCTGTCAGAGCAGCTCACAGATCACTGCACCTGTACATAGCTCATCTGTAAATAGCCCATCCAATCTACCTCATCCCCATACCGTATTTATTTATTTATCTTGCTCCTATGCACCCCAGTATCTCTACTTGCACATTCATCTTCTGCACACCCTACCACTCCAGTGTTGAATTGCTATATTGTAATTACTTCACCACCATGGCCTATTTATTGCCTTTACCTCTCTTATCCTACCTCATTTGCACATGCTGTATATAGATTTTTCTACTGTATTATTGATTGTATGTTTGTTTATTCCATGTGAAACTCTGTCTGTTGTTGTGTGTCAAACTGCTTTGCTTTATCTTGGCCAGGTAAGAACTTGTTTTCAACTAGTCTACCTGGTTAAATAAAGGTGAAATAAAATAAAAGATGGATAGAAGAGGGACAGAGAGAGAGAGACAAGGATTCAGCTCGTTTGGGTATAATAGAACAGTCGTAAGAGTTTGTCTAGCGTGATATGAATCAGGAGTCCAAGACCCCCTCAGTGGCTTGGCACCCTCATGGCATTGTTAGTACCCCCCTAACAGTGCTCGAGGGTCTGCCCTATGGAGTACTGTGACGTCACACCACTTACATCACATCTTGAAATCCAGCATGACAGCAACAGTTGACATCAGTTACTGTACTTAGAATTAACGTTTCCTTCTTTGGGTAGATGCACACACACACTCCAATATTTACGGGCTCAACCAAATGTATAGCATAGTATGGCATAAAGAGACCAATCTATGACATAGGAAATAGACAGAGACAGGAAAAGTGTTTGTGTGAGGGACCAACCGAGGAATCCGAGGTCGTTCCGTTCATGTGTCTTCAAATAAGCACAACTCCGCCGCTCCTCTCCCCTACAACAAATCCAAGCGCAGCCCTGAGGACATGCCACCAATCAAGAAACAGCTAGAGGATTTACAGCAAATCAGTGAACAGCTTTAGGAGAGCCAACCAACCAGAGATTCAAAGCCAAAATCTTATGAGTTGGACCGGTAATTGGAAGCTGCAAGTTAAACTAATGTTAATTTCTCCATGTGTGACACAGAGATAATGTGTGGTAATGCTGCGATGGCGCATCAGTTTGAAGGACAACATTATGCGTGCCTGTATCTGTCTATGTGTGTGGCTGAATCTGAATAAGAGAGAGAGAGAGAGAGAGAGAGAGAGAGAGAAAGAGAGAGAGAGAGCGAGAGAGAGAGAGAAAGCGAGAGAGAGAAAGCGAGAGACTGAGTGGGAGAGGATGTGAAACATAGTGCTCAGTGAATTCAATCAGCTTTAACTGGAGAGAGGCAGAAAGGCAGAAATCCCATATCTCTTCCATTTCATTACTCTGCGAGGGGTGGAGGATGGTTTGGAGGAGGGGATGGGCGGTGGTCACAGTGGAGGAAAGCGGAAAAGAGAGGTATTTAGGGTGAAGGACGTGGGAAGGGTTGCCTCTCCTCTGCTTAATGTTCTGAGTCATCATTTAGACCAAAGGGCATCTGATTCAATTAAACTTGAACTCCCAAAATAAACTCTCGGATTCGCTCTCTTTCATCTCTCTTGGTTTCTCACGCTTCTGTCACACACACACACTCTCTCTCTCTCTCGCACTCCCGCTTCGCTGTTCGGGAATCAACTGTCAATGTAATGCCGCGGCATAATTAGTGAAAGTGGTACAGTTGATAGAATGTTAATCTGCTGATAGAATCCTCATATTTACACCCGGTTCTGGTCAGGGCTGAGATGCATCTCTCTGTATATAGAAATAAACCTGCTGTTATCAGTTACTCTCTCTCCATCCACATACCACTCACTCCCCCTCTCTCTACCCTCCCTCTGCACATCCCACGACACAAGGCAAGTGTCGCCTGTGTGTTTAGGTCCGTCTGCATCTGCGAGCCCAGTGGAATGTGCGGCGGGTCAGATGAATCCCGACAGTATCTCTGTAACAGACAAGAGTTGTGAGCTCCGGTTCCAAAACAGGCCCAACGCACCAGTGTGGCGTGAAGGGACAATGTGCAGAACGGATCTCGTTAACTCTCCATACATCAGGTTACTTCGACTCGGGGCATGAAGTGTGGAATAATAACCGTCTCTCTCTCTCTCTGACTCTCTCCTCAGAATCCACATAGTTTTTTTTTTTACCCTAACACTATACAGCTAACTCAAATTGTGATGATTAGTTGATTATTTGAATCAGCTGTGTAGTGTTAGCGTGCATCCTTTGGGGTCCCGAGCACAGAGTTTGGGAAACGCTGCTGTAGCTGCTGCGTCATCATGAATCAGACAAAATATGAAGGAGAGTAAAAAAAATTAAAAGGTGAGGCAGGCAGAGCGAGAGAAAACAATGAGGCAGCAGGGTGAAATCAAGAAAAATGGAGAGGGAGAATAACGAGAGTGGAAGAGAACTAGAAGATAGACAAGGAAGAGAGAGTAAATGTCTGCAATGAACGAGACTAAAAGAAGTGAAAGTAATCCTGTATGGTCACGTTATGCAGGTCAGAGGGCACATTGCCTGGAGACAGTCTGCCGAGAGACACTCAATGGACAATCAGACGACAACCCCCTCCATGTGATGTAGCTAACAGGCGTGTGCTAGGTAACTAACACCACAATGATGTACTGTATATCAACCCTGGATTGCTGATGCTATGCATTGGCCATTGAGGCTTTGAAGCCACTGGCCGGTTCTATCAGCACTCCCCATTAGAGGCAATCCTTCATAGGAATGAATGGAATTCTACAGTATTTCAATGACAGTACAAAATAACATGTATTTAAGTATGTTGTACCTCTTAAAATCTTTTTTTTTTAAATTTTATACTTGAAGGAAAATGTTATTTTTTTAGCTCACAATTTAAAGTATGCATTAAGGTATCTGTAATAAAATAAATGTGGCAAAAATGTTATGTAGACATAAGTATAACTTCCAAATATTTTTACAATGGAGGCACAGTAGCATCGACATAGCGCCCCCTATCAGTCATCCAGTGTGCATATCAATCATTGGTTCACACTAGTTATTGTGATGATCATTGCACGTCTCATTGGCCAGACTGGAAATGTACTATTCCTTAAAGTGTCAAACGCATATCCTATCCTGCCTTCGAGGACTTGATCTAGTGCCAAATCCTTAACAAACCCCTAAACTTCTAACTGGAAGGGTTACTGATCTGAGGATTTTAACATTATCACCACCATTGGTCAATTGTACACAAGGTCCAACCGAAATGTGATTTCAGCTTTTAACCCAACCCTTCTGAAAGACACTTGTTGAGAGGTGCGGGGGAATGCCACACTGGGCGCGGTCGTTGGCGGTTTAAGGGCCTTGTTTAAGGGTACAACTGCATGTAGGATTTCATACCAGCAACCCTCCTGTTGCCAGCTCACTTGGCGTTAGATTTTTGTCCCCCGTCGGACCCGGGATTTGATACCAGAAACCGTCCGGTTGCTCGACCCTTCAATTGAGACCCATCCCCTCTGTAAAATAAATCGTGCCTTTCAAAGAACAGTGACGCCCCCTGTTGGCAGTATGCAGTCGTTACGGTTGAAGCCTAAATACAGAAAGCAAGTCACCATCTATTGGAGAGAAGAAACACAGCAGAACTACTAACGGCTAAAAGCAGCAGGTGGTCCGTGGGGTAAGGAAATCACCTTCCCGGTGTTGACAAGCATGGAAAATCGTCGGGAAATTGACGGACCGCGTTCCGTGGTGAGAGGCGATAGGACGCCCAGCTTCTACTTTGGAAGTTCACTCTGCCATCGTTTGCTCTGGCGTTTCCGCTCTACATATGAACCAGACAGATCAGTGTATCATGTATTTTATTAATTAACCACCACGTAAAGTCTAACATCCAGAACAGACTAATCAATCCAGCACAATCAAACCCAACTGCATCACAGCTCATAATTCATTTTTAAAAAACGGTCCAAAAATGTGATAAAAAAAAAAAAAAGTTAATATCAAGCCTTTTATTTGGTATACAGATATTAATATATTTATACAGTATATAACACATGTGCCACTGCAAAGTCAGACAAACTAATCATCTTTTAAGGAACAAAAATAAAGATAAAAATAATGAGAAACTTCAGAGGAATACAGTGAAGCGTGTCGTCGTGGTAACAATGACCAACAGGAATGATGAGGTAAACTGCCAGGCAGAGAAACTAAACAAAAAGCAACTAGTTCAGGCTACAGAGAGGCAGCGGAGTGGCATGGGCCCTTAAGTGTCAGCTACATGTGGATACCCAAGTCTAAACACACAAATACATGATCGGAGACTAACTAAAAATACAGTCTCTCATACACACAAACCCAACGCTGGCACATACCAGCGGACAGGAATCATATGTGTGGACATTGGCTTGTGCGCACACACCCACCCACCCTCCAGCGGGTTCCGCTGAGGGACATCCAGAGCTAGAGAGACACAAGGGGGCTGGACCAGAGGGAATGGAGTGTGAGGATGAAGAGGACAGAAGGGAAAGAGGGCTAAAGGAGAGATGGAGGGCAGAGTTAGAGGAGGCTGAAACACTTCAAAAAGAGATTGAAAGTGGAGTGAGGGCAGTAGTTACAGGAGGAGGAAAAGAGATGCAGGGGAGGGGAGGGGGGGGCCAGTGCTAAAACTGTTTGACAGTCAGTGGTTGTCTCCCCCTGGTGGTCACTCTGAGTCTCGCTGGACCTCAGAGGCATCAGCCCGACAGATGGGACACGTCCTGTTAGCCTGGAGCAAGAGACAACCAGAGAGGGAGACATAGTCCGTTAACATGCAGGGATGACTTGTTCATTACAGGAGAACTTCAGATAATATATATATATATTTCTTTTTTCAAGAGGGCGCTTCAGTTGGATCAAGAACTAGGTATGAAGACATAAGATGTTTCACAGTATCTAGAAACGTGTGTTTGCAAACTACACAGAAAGAAACGTTAAAAGCAACATGAAAAATATATATACATTTCGCCAACCTTGGCTTTATACCTGTTCAGATAACACTCCAGCTGGCAGTTTGTTACCAACTCAGAAGTAAACTGAACAAAAATATAAACGCAACATACAACAATTTAAAGAGTTAACTGAGTTACAGTTCATAAGCAAATTGGAAGAAATTCATTAGGCCCTAATCAAAGTATTTCACATGACTTGGTATACAGATAGCTTAAAAAATATATTAAAAAAGGTCCGTGGATCAGAAGTCCAGTCAGTAACTGGTGCGACCATCGTTCATCTCAGGCAGCGCGATACATCTCCTTCGCATCGAGTTGATTGTGGCCTGTGGAATGTTGTCCAACTCTTCAAATGTTGTGAAAGGTTGCTGGATATTGGCGGGAACTGGAACACGGTCATACGCGTTGATCCAGAGCATGGAAGAGCTGACACCTTTTTCAGCTTCCAGGAACGGTGTACAGATCCTTGCGACACGGGGCCTTGCGTTACCGTGCTGAAACATGAGGTGATGGCGGCAGATGAATGTCAACGACAACGGGCCTCAGGATCTCAGCACGGTATCTCTGTGCTTTCAAGTTGCCGTCGATAAAATCCAATTGTGTTTATTCTCCGTAGCTTATGCCTGCCCATAACCCCACTGCCATTATTGGGCACTCATGTTCACAACATTGACATCAGCAAACCGCTCTCCCACATGAATAAAACGCAGTCTGCCATCTGCCCGGTACAGTTGAAACCGGGATTCAGCCATGACGAGCACACTTCTCCAGCGTGCCAGTGGCAATCGAAAGTTAGCATTTGACCACTAAAGTCGGGTCAAGAACCTGGTGAAGACCACAAACACAGGTTTCTGAGTTTGTGCAGAAATTCTTCAGTTTGTGCAAACCCAGTTTTGTCAGGTGGCTGGTCTCAGACGACCACGCAGGTGAAGAAGCCGGATGTGGAGGTCCTGGGATGGTGTAGATGTGGTCTGCGGTTGCGAGGCCGGGTGGACGTATTGCCAAATTCTCAAAAACGATGTTGGAGGCAGCTTATGGTAGAGAAATTAACATTAAATTATCTGGCAACAGCTCTAGTGGACATTCCTTGCCGTCAACACACCAATTGCACGCTCCATCAAAACTTAGAGACAGCTGTGGCATTGTGTTGTGTGACAAAACAGCACACTTTAAAGCTGACTTTTATCATCCCCAGCACAAGATGCACCTGTGTAATGGTCATGCTGTTTAATCAGCTTCTTGATATGCCACACGTGACAGGTGGATGGATTATCTTAGCAAAGAAGAAATGGTCACTAACAGGGAGGTAAACAAAACATCTGCTCTAAAATTGGAGAGAAATACGCTTCTTGTGCGTGTGGAACATTTCTGGGATAATTTATTTCAGCTCATGAAACATGGGACCAGCACTTTACATGTTGCGTTTTATATTTTTGTTCAGTGTAGTTGATTGTGCTTCGTGAAATACTAGAGTGAGAGACTCACCCGGAGCCACTTGTCGACACACTTCCCGTGAAACTCATGACTGCAGGGCAGAACTCGCAGCAGCTGACGAGACTCAAAGTCACTCATACACACCACACACCTGCAACACAACTTCATTACAACATTTCAACAAAACCACCAGCTGTATACTCGTCGAGGAGGATAGCATCCTCGGTTCTGGTAGGTCCAGGGGAAGTACTCACAGCGTCTGTTCTGATTGGTGGTTGTTGGGGTTGAACCTATAGGAAGGCAGCTGCTCGATGTCTCCCTTAGTCAGTCCTCGGAGTTTGGCCTCTCCCAGACGCTCGGCCAGGTTGAGAAGAGCCTCGTAGTTCTCCACCTCGCCGTCATCTACGTCCAGCTCCAGGCTGATGGCAGGGCCTGTAGGCTGGACTGGCAGCATAGAGCTGACAGACAGGGAGAGAAACTCACTTACCTACAGACACTGCGCATACACAGCTCATGTGACAGAGTACAAAAGAGCTTGACTGTATTCGCACAAATACGCTATGCCACAAGAGTCGGCTACTTCCAACCAATAGGGCAGAGTCTCCCGATTGTCTAAGTCTAAGCTACAACACCCATGATGTAGAGCTAGAGATGAATGAGGACTTACAGGAAGTAAGGCAGGAAACTGGGGTGGTAAGGCGAGGGTGGCAGTGGCTGCTGGGAGCGGTAGCGTCGTCCAGGGATACGCCGTGGCATGAAGTTAGGATACGACTGAAAGGGAGAAATAATTACTGGATTTCATATGACCAACTGAAAAAACATCCAACACAGGACTTTTAAATTAGTTACAAGATAATGATGCAACAATCCCTCTGGTGTTGCATGAAAGGGTTACAAGATAATGATGCAACAATCCCTCTGGTGTTGCATGAAAGGGTTACAAGGTAATGAGCAGAGGCAAGAGACACTCACCACTCCAAAGAACTCCTGTGGCAGAGGCTCATGGGAGAGGAAATGGAGCTGAGTGGAGTGGGGAGGCAGGCCGGGGTGGGCCGCAGGGGGGTAGTGTAGACCCGCCCCTAACGACAAGTGCTCCCCCAACAGCTCCACGTCATTCTCTATCCTCTGTAACGGCTAGGGTAAAAAGAGCGAGAGAGATGTCATTAATGAGCTTCAAATGGCGTGTAATGCTAGACTGAACACACACGCGCCGCGCCCTCCCCCATTTTGTAAAACCCTAGCGCCACTCACCGATCTGGCCTGCTGTGTGGGGTAGGATCCAAACTGTCCGGGCTGGGGGATGTGAGGGGGATGGTGGGACAGGTGGGGAGGGGGCAGGAGAAAGGTGGGGTCACTGGAAAGCAGAGAGGGGAACGGGTAGGGCATGGGCAGATGTTGCACAGAGCACGTCTGCAGAACCTGAGAGAGAGCGAGAGAGAGAGCGAGAGAGCGAAAAATACCATATTACATTATGATTTCATCTCTCCTTTATACAAAGTGTATTGGTTGCAGATGTTATAGCAGGTGCGGTGAAATGCTGGTGTGTGTTACTAGCTCCTAACAGGGCAGTAAAATGCTGGTGGGTGTGTTACTAGCTCCTAACAGGGCAGTAAAATGCTGGTGGGTGTGTTACTAGCTCCTAACAGGGCAGCAAAATGCTGGTGGGTGTGTTACTAGCTCCTAACAGGGCAGCAAAATGCTGGTGGGTGTGTTACTAGCTCCTAACAGGGCAGCAAAATGCTGGTGGGTGTGTTACTAGCTCCTAACAGGGCAGCAAAATGCTGGTGGGTGTGTTACTAGCTCCTAACAGGGCAGTAAAATGCTGGTGGGTGTGTTACTAGCTCCGAACAGCTCCTAACCAATCCAAACATGACCAGTAACCCAAATGCAATCTATGACCCAAATGCAATCTATGAGTACATGCACCAAAAATATATACTAGGAATGATATACAGCAGTAGATGTACTACAGTGAGCTGTGGAGAAACAGTAAAGGAAACAGTCCTGAGTAGATACACAAAAGGCTCCAATTATTGACACCCACGACTAAGCTGCATTACATACACATGGATATGAACACACATACTGATGGAAAACAGGGTGAGAAGGAGGTACAGTGCCTTCAGGAAGTTCACACCCCTTGACCTTTCCCACATCACTGGCCTACACACAAAACCCCATCATATCAAAGTGGAATTTTTCACATTATTTTTTGAATTCATAAAAAATGAAAATACAACAAACTGTCTTGAGTCAATAACCATTCAACCCTTTTGTTTTGGCAAGCTTACATAAAAGGTGATGAGTCAAATTGTGTGTTAAGAATTCACATAAGTTGCATGAACTCACTGTGTGCAATAGTGTTGAACATTATTTTTGTATTACTACCTCATCTCTGTAACCCACATACACAGATAATTGTGAGGTCCCTCAGTTGAGCAGTGAATTTCAAACAGAGACTCAACCACAAAGACCAGGGAGGTTTTCCAATGCCTCACAAAGGGCACCGATTGGTGAAAAAATAATAAAAAGTAGCCATTGAATATCCCTTTGATCACGGTGAAGTTTTTAATTACACTTTGGATGGTGCTGCAACACACCCAGTCACGACAAAGATACAGGCGTCCTTCCTAACTCAGCTCCCGGAGAGGTAGGAAACCATTCAGCCATTTCACCATGAGGCCAATAGTGATTTTAAAACAGTTAAGAGTTTAATGGCTGTGATAGGAGAAAACGGAGGATGGAACAACAACATTGTAGTTACTCCACAATACTAACCTAAATGAGTGAAAAGGAAGCCTGTACAGAATACACATATTCCAAAACATGCATTGTTTGCAACAAGACAATAAAGCAGTGGTTCCCAAACATTTTATAGTCCCGTACCCCTTCAAACATTCAACCTCCAGCTGCGTACCCCTCTAGCACCAGGGTCAGCACACTCAAATGTTTTTTTTGCCATCATTGTAAGCCTGCCACACACACACACACACACACACACAATACATTTATTAAACATAAGAATGAGTGAGTTTGTCACAACCCGGTAACAAAGGGCTCTTATAGGACCAGGACACAAATAATATAATAATCAATCATTTAGCTCTTTATTTAACCTTCTTACATAAAACCTTATTTGTTCATCAAATTGTGAATAACTCCACACTGGTTAAGGAGAAGTGTGTGCTTGAAAGGATGCACATAATTCTGCAATGTTGGGTTGTATTGGAGAGTCTCAGTCACAAATCATTTCCCACAGAGTCCGTACCTGTATTTAGTGTTCATGCTAGCGAGGGCCGAGAATCCACTCTCACATAGGTACGTGGTTGCAAAGGGCATCAGTGTCTTAAAAGCGCGGTTTGCCAAGGCAGGATAGCGCAGCCCTATCCAGAAATCTGGCAGTGGCTTCAATTGAATTTAATAATTCACAGAAGCGCTTGTTGCAATTTCGATGAGGCTCTCTTGTTCAGATATCGATAAGTGGACTGGAGGCAGGGCATGAAAGAGATAACGAATCCAGTTTGTGTGGTCCGTTTCGAGAAAGTACCTGCGTAATTACGCACCCAGCTCACTCAGGTGCTTCGCTATATCACATTTGACATTGTCCGTAAGCTTGAGTTCATTTGCACACAAAAAAAATCATACATCATGGAAAGACCTGTGTGTTGTCCTTCTTAATGCAGACAGAAAAGAGCTCCAACTTCTTAACAATTGCCTCAATTTTGTCCCGCAGGTTGAATATAGTTGTGGAGAGTCCCTGTCAATCCTAGATTCAGATCATTCAGGCGAGCAAAATTATCGCCCTGATAAGCCAGTCGTGTGAAAAAAATCGTCACCATGCAAGTGGTCAGACAAGTAAAACTTGTGGTCAGTATAGGAGGACTTTAACCTCGTCTCTCAATTTTAAAAAGTGTCAATACTTTCCCCCTTGATAACCAACATCTCAGCACCCCCAGCAGCAACTTGCCCAAGCCCCACCCCTGCTTCTCCTTCACCCAAATCCAGACAGCTGATGTTCTGAAAGAGCTGCAAAATCTGGATCCCTACAAATCAACTGGGCTAGACAATCTGGACCCTCTCTTAAAATGATTTGCCGAAATTGTTGCAACCCCTATTACAAGCCTATTTAACCTCTTTCGTATCGTCTGAGATCCCCAAAGATTGGAAAGCTGCCGCAGTCATCTCCCTCTTCAAAAGGGAGAGACACTCTAGACCCAAACTGTTATAGACCGATATCCATCCTGCCCTGCCTTTCTAAAGTCCTCGAAAGCCAAATTAACAAACAGATCACCGAACATTTAGAATCCCACCGTACCTTCTCCGCTATGCAATCTGGTTTCCGAGCGTGTCATGAGGGCACCTCAGCCACATTCAAGGTCCTAAACGATATCATAACCGCTATAGATAAAAGACAATACTGTGCAGCCGTATTCATTGAATTGGCCAAGGCTTTCGACTCTTAGCAGACTCAATAGTCTTGGTTTCTCTAATGACTGCCTCGCCAGGTTCACCAACTACTTATCAGATAGAGATCAGTGTGTCAAATCGGAAGGCTTGTTGTCCGGACCTCTGGCAGTCTATGGGGGTGCCACAGGGTTCAATTCTCAGGCCGACTCTTTTCTCTGTAAACATCAATGATGTCGTTCTTGCTGCTGGTGATTCTCTGATCCACCTATGCAGACGACACCATTCTGTATACATCTGGCTATTCTTTGGACACTGTGTTAACAAACCTCCAAACGAGCTTCAACACCATACAACACTCCTTCCGTGGCCTCCAACTGCTCTTAAATGCAAGTAAAACTAAATGCATTCTCTTCAACCGATTGCTGCCCGCACCCGCCCGCCCGGCTTCACTATATGGAAGGTTTTGACTTGACTTAGAATATTTGGATAACTACAAATACCTAGGTGTCTGGTTAGACTAAACTCTCCTTCCAGACTCACATTAAACATCTTCAATCCAAAATTACATCTAGAATCGGCTTCCTATTTCGCAACAAAGCATCCTTCACTCATGCTGCCAAACATACCCTCGTAGAACTGACTATCCTACCGATCTTTGACTTCGGCATTATCATTTACAAAATAGCCTCCAACACTCTACTCAGCAAATTGGATGCAGTCTATCACAGTGCCACCCGTTTTGTCACCAAAGCCCCATATACTACCCGCCACTGTGACCTGTATGCTCTCGTTGGCTGGCCCTCAATACATATTTGTCGCCAAACCCACTGGCTCCAGGTCATCTATAAGTCTTTGCTAGGTAAAGCCCCGCCTTCTCATCTCACCATAGCAACACCCACCCTTGGCACGTGCTCCAGCAGGTTTTTTTCACTGGTCATCCCCAAAGCCAACACATCCTTTGGTTGCTTTTCCTTCCAGTTCTCTGCTGCCAATGACTGGAACGAATTGCAGAAAAAAAAGAAAAAATCTGAAGCTTGAGTCTTATATCTCCCCCTCTAACTTTAAAGCATCAGCTGTCAGAGGAGCTTACCGATCACTGTACCTGTACACAGCCAATCTATAAATAGCACACCCAACTACCTCCTCCCCATATTATTACTTACCTTCTTGCACTCCAGTATCTCTACTTGCACATCTATCACTCCAGTATTAATGCTAAATTGTAATTATTTCACCTCTATGGCCTATTTATTGCCTTACCTCCCTAACCTTATTACATTTGCACACACTGTACATAGATTTTTCTATTGTGTTATGTTTGTTTGTGTGTAACTGTGTTCTTGTCGTCGCACTGCTTTGCTTTATCTTGGCCCGGTCGCAGTTGTAAATGAGAACTTGTTCTCAACTTGCTTACCTGGTTAAATAAAAGGTTAACCTGTTCAACCTATGGGGGCGCTATGTCATTATTGGATAAAAAGACGTGCCCGTTTTAAGTGCAATATTTTGTCACGAAAAGATGCTCGACTATGCATGGAATTGACAGCCTTGGAAAGACAAAACTCTGACGTCTCCAAAACTGCAAAGATATTATCTGTGAGTGCCCCAGAACTAATGCAACAGGCGAAATCAAGATGAAGTTTCATACAGGAAATGCCCCAGATTCTGAAGGCGCTGTGTTCCAATGTCTCCTTATATGGCTGTGAATGCGCCAGGAATGAGCCTGCGGTTTCTGTCTATTCCCAGAGGTGTCTGCAGCATTGTTACGTGTTTGTAGGCATACAATTGGAAGATTGACCATAAGAGACTACATTTACCTGGTGTCCCGCAGGTCCATGCGCGTTCCATTTCTTCAGAAGAGAAAGTAAAATGCCACGATGGATTTTATCGTCGATAGATATGTGAAAAACACCTTGAGGATTGATTCTAAACATCGGTTTGCCATGTTTCTGTCGATATTATGGAGTTAATTTGGAAAAAAGTTCGCGTTTTAATGACTTAATATATATATTTTTTTTTTCCCTCCCTAAATGTGATGAACAAAACGGAGCGATTAGTCGACACAAATAATATTTTTTGTAAAAACGGAACATTTGCTATCTAACAGAGTCTCCTCATTGAAAACATCTGAAGTTCTTCAAAGGTAAATGATTTTATTTGAATGCTTTTCTGGTTTTTGTGGAAAATGTTGCATGCTGAATGCTAACGCTAAATGCTACGTTAGCCATCAATACTGTTACACAAATGCTTGTTTTGCAATGGTTGAGAAGCATATTTTGAAAATCTGAGATGACAGTGTTGTTAACAAAAGGCTAAGCTTGAGAGCAAATAGATTAATTTCATTTCATTTGCGATTTTCATGAATAGTTAACGTTGCGTTATGGTAATGAGCTTGAGGCTGTAGTCACGATACCGGATCCGGGATGGCTCGACGCAAGAAGTTAAATAAAAAAAGATATAAAATAAAAGCAGCGCACTTCTGTACGCTGTAAAAGCGTTCCATGGTCGCTGCCCATATCATTGCATGGTGCAGAAGATTCACGAGAGTTCAGGGGCCTTCTTCGGTGGATGCTGCAATGTACCCAAGTGGCCTCGGGAGCAACTGCTTGCACGCACGTTACCACTCCACTAGGTCTTCCTGTCATGGCTTTTGCGTCATCAGTACAGATACCAACACATCTTGACCAACAAAGTGCATTTAATGTCACAAAGCTGTCCAGTAGAAATATCATATATATCATGTTATCCAGGTTTCCAGTGGTTTGCAGAAGAGGATGTCTTCCTTAATTGACCCGCCATAAACGTAACGGACATACCAGGAGCTGTGCCAGGCCCATCACGTCTGTTGACTAATCCAGCTGTAAAGTATACAATTCACTGGCTTGTATGCGAAGCAGTAATTGTTTCAAAAACATCTCCTGCCATGTCACTGATGGGTCATGAAACAGTGTTGTTTGATGAAGACATTGTCTGTATAGTTTTGGCCTTTACCCCCAGCATTGTCCCAGCAGCAAGAATTAAGTCCTCCATAACAGTATTTGGCTTGCCTGTCATAGCCAATTGGTAGCTCACCATATAAGACGTTTGTAGCCCCTTCACATTAATGGTATCTGTTGCTTTTATTACATGTCTTACTACACAAAAGTAGTCTTTATTCTCACCCAAACTCATGTGGCTTATTTTTTTAAATTTTAATTGTTATGTTTTGTTTCTAAATGTCTGTGCAAGAGTGAAGGTTTCCCATGAGATAGTAACGGTTAATGCGATTGGATGTTAATTATTTGACATGGCATTATTTTGCTTAACACTAGATGGTTAAAAAAAATATTTGGCAGTGAAACGAGGCTACTCAGGCGAAAGAAAAAACCTCACCCAAATGCATTGCCCCATTGGAAAACATAAATGTATGTAAAAAAAAATTAAAAAAATGTGAATCATATTTTTATTTGGCGTACCCCCGATGGCATTACCTTAGTTTGGGAATAGTTGCACTAAAGTAACAGCAAAAAAATGTGGCAAAGCTAATCACTTTTTGTCCTGAATACAAAGTGTTATGTTTGGGGCAAATCCAATTCAAGACATTACAGAGTACCACTCTCCATATTTTCAAGCAAAGTAGTGGCTGCATCATGTTATGGGTATGCTTGTAATCATTAAGTGAGTTTGGTGTGAGTTTTCCAGGACTAGTGAGTTTTCCAGGACTAAAAAAAAAACACAGAAAGAGTTAAGCACAGGCAAAATCCTAGAGGAAAACCTGCTTCAGTCTGCTTTCCACCAGACACTGGGATATTAATTGTATTGTTCTGTTAAAAGGTCAAGGCCAAATCTACACTGGAGTTGCTTACCAAGAAGACAATGTTTGAGTGGTAGAGTTCATTTTGACATAAATCTCCTTGAAAACCCCTGTCAAGATCTGAAAATTGTCTAGTAATGATCAACAACCATTTTGACAGAGCTTAAAGAATAATGGGCAAATATTGCACAATCCAGGTATGGAAAGCTCTTAGACTCACCCAGAAAAACTCAAAGCAGTGATTTCTGCCAAAGGTGCTTCTACAAAGTATTGGCTCGGGTGTGAATACTTATGCAAATTAGATATTTATGCATTTTCAATATAATAATATTTCTAAAAAACATGTTGTTTTCACTTTGTTATTATGGGGTAGTGTGTGTAGATGGGCGAATTATTTTGTGTTAATCAATTTTGCAATCGGGCTGTAACAACAAAATGTGGAATAAATCAAGGGGTATAAATACTTTCTGAAGGCACTGTACATGAAGTAGGCATACGATCAGTGTCAAGAGTATCAAAGAGATACAAGTCAGACAGTCAGGCTAGTTGAACTCACAGATGGAGGGACACTGCAGACAGGGTAGTGCTGCCCACTAAAGACCACCGAGCATGCTGGGAGCTGCTGGGGGGCCGAGTGGGAGGGCAGGCCGGGGGGGCCGCCAGGGGGAGAGACTGGGTACGACACCTGAGCAGAAGTCAAAGGTCAGAGTTCAAACAACCACACTACCTGAACTCCCACGTAGAAGGATTAAGGATTACCCTAATCAAATTCAATAATGCTCTATTGACAACTGTAAAAAGCAGCTTCCTGTTTCCTCACTGACCTGGTCATGGAGGTCCAGCACCATACTGCTCTGCTGCTGAGGGGGTGAGGCTGGGGGTGTGGGTGCATCAGCCTGGGGGACAGGTTAGCAGGGTGGTGGAGGGGGCGAGGGGACAGGTTGGGGGTGGTAGGGGCGTTCCTCAGGCTGGTTATAGGGGTAACTCTGAGGGGGACGGGGTGGCGGTAGTTCTCATCCTGAAGTCCTGCAGAGAGGCTGTGGTGGGGGTGATGGTGCGGGTTGTGGTAATGGTGGTGGTAGTGGTGGTGATGAGGGTGAGGGTGGGGGGATGGTGGTGGGGAGACGGTCACGGCGGCCTCGCTGGCGTCTCATTGGAGGACTGGGGGGGGGGATTCAGAAGTCAGTCTCTTTCTACCAAACATCCTCATCACAACAGATAATGTCCAGAGGAAAAATTACTCTACAATGATGCTGAACCAATTTTAACATTTAACACACACACTTACCTGCGGCGGTTGCGGACAGGAGTGTGGCATCGCTCTGGCATGTAGTGTGGGTGTGGTCTGCGACTGGGTGGGGGTGGGGCCCAGGTAGTGGGGGTGTGGGGTAGCTCCCAGGGGCGAATGGGAGAAGATGGGGTGGGGGGAGGGGCAGAGCTTAGATCTATCATAGACTGCTGGGAAAGACGCTGTCGCTTAGGGCTAGGACTGTCCTCCATCTACAGAGAGAGAGAGAGCGAGAGAGAGGATACTTTTTTTTAAAGTAGAACCGACAGAGAACTACTTTGACGATATTAAAACAGAATTATACATCAAAAACACCAAATTCACAATTTTATGAACAAAACGCAAATTCATAAGGTTTAAAAAAAATAGCATTTTTAGCAAAATAGGACCTGACGCAGAGTAGGGTACTGTTGGCAGAATAGATGGATGCAGTTTAATATAAATTCACCATTAACATTTCTTGGTAGTCCAACAAAAATTGCTCTCTGGTCATAAATCACAGCTGGTACATTGTTTGCTGCTTACAGCCATTCATACAGATACACGGTTTCAGGTAAATCAATATTTGACAACAAAAAAAACAAGACAAAATGAAGGCCAATACAATCAAACAAGCGAGGGCATCACAAGTCTATCATAACGTGGCTAATAGGCTAGCTTATCTATTCATGTAGCCATTTATTTAGTAAGCTAAAAGCACAGAGGCAAGCAAGCTAACTGTTGGAAGGATGTCAAGTCACCAATGAGTGGGTGAGTGGCCAACTTCCCCCATATACATTTTTCAATGGCTGCAGCTAAAGATATTGGTGTCATTTGGTTAGCTAGCAAGAAATGTGAATCATTTGGCTGGTTAGCCAGGCTGAACTTAAAAACGACGTATCCATAGTTCGCATATCTCTCGGTTGTAAAATGTATTTGTCATCGATCAAACGGGCTGGAAAGTTCCCATTGAGTTGTCAAAACCTGGGTTGGGACAGGCATGCATTGGCAGGCAGGCTACCATCATTCCCCATCATTTATCAGTGCAATTTTGACAGCCAAATACAAGCTGAGAAAGTTTGAGTAGGTTTGTCCACTGTTAGCGTTAGATTTAACCTCATCTTGTTCTAGCTAACAGTTGTTGATCTAATAGTCAAAGGGAGGAGATCCCTTCCTGTTCATGGTTTGATCAATAGGACTGTACATTTCCCAAATGGAAGACGACTCTGTGGTATTTACATACAGTACCAGTCAAAAGCGGACACCTACTCATTCAAGGGTTTCTTTATTTTGTACTATTTTCTACATTGTAGAATAATAGTGAAGACATCAAAACTAAATGGAATCATGTAGTAAGCAAAAAAAAGTGTTAAAACAAAATATATTTTATGTTTGTGGTTTATCAAAGTAGCCACCCTTTGCCTTTGACAGCTTTGCATTCCCTCAACCAGCTTCACCTGGAATGCTTTGAGAACATATGCTGAGCACTTGTTGGCTGCTTTTCCTTCACTCTGCGGTCCAACTCACCTCAATTGGGTTGAGGTTGGGTGATTGTGGAGGCCAGGTCATCTGATTGAGCACTCAATCACTCTCCTTGGTCAAATAGCCCTTACACAGTCTGGAGGTGTGTTTTGAGTCATTGTCCTGTTAAAAAGAACGAAGTCCCACTAAGTGCAAACCAGATGGGATGGCGTATCGCTGCAGAATGCTGTGGTAGCCATATGGGTTAAGTATGCCTTGAATTCTAAATAAATCATGACAGTGTTACCAGCAAAGCACCCCCACCACCTCCTCCATGCTTCAAAGTGGGAACCACACATGCGGAGATCATACATTCGTTCACCTCTGCGTCTCACAAAGACACAGCGGTTGTAACCAAAAACCTCAAATTTTGACTCATAAGACAAAGGACAGATGCCCAACAGTCTAATGTCCATCGCTCGTGTTTCTTGGTCCAAGCAAGTCTCTTCTTATTGTTGTCCTTTAGTAGTTGTTTCTTTGCAGCATTTAACCATGAAGGCCTGATTCACACAGTCACCCCTGAACAGTTGATGTTGAGATGTGTGTTACTTGAATTATGAAGCATTTATTTTGGGATGCAATTTCTGAAGCTGGTAACTAAAGAACTTATCCTCTGCAGCAGAGGTAACTCTGGGTCTTCCTTTCCTGTGGCGGTCCTCATGAGAGCCAATTTCATCATAGCGCTTGATGGTTTTTGCAACTGCAGTGGAAGAAACTTTCAAAGTTCTTGAAATGTTCCGTATTGACTGACCTTCATGTGTTAAAGTAATGATGGACTGTCATTTCTATTTGCTTATTTGAGCTGTTCTTGCCATAATATGGACTTTGTATTTTATCAAATTAGGGCTATCTTCTTTATACCACCCCTACCTTGTAACACAACAACTTGGCTCAAACGCATTAAGGAAAGAAATTCCTGAAATTAACAAGGCACACCTGTTAATTGAAATGCATTCCAGGTGACTACCTCATTAAGCTGGTTGACAGAACACCAAGAGTGTGCAAAGCTATCAAGGCAAAGGGTGGAGACTGAAGAATCTGAAATATATTTTGATTCGTTTAACCCTTTTTTGCTTACTACATGATTCCAGTGTTATTTCATAGTTTTGATGTCTTCACTATTATTCTTCAACTTGAATGAGTAGGCGCGACCAAACTTTCGACTGGTACTATATGTGCAAAAATCCAGTCAGGTGTATTTTGTGGCTTTTGGCAAATGCTTTCTAATGATCTAAAGTCGTGCTGTTGCTACTGCCTGTAAACAGTCTAGTTCAAAGTGAGTGATGGCAGTCCCTTGTGGCAAATGGCTTATTTGCATATAGGCCTACTGTAGCTCTGATTGGCTATGGTGCTACAATCTGTGTAGCCTGGATAAGACTGCCATTTTTATTTGGTTTTATTTACTGCACTGTCTTAATTGTCCAAATGCACAGCCACTTTCCCACTCTATATTGCTATAAAAATGTTTACTCTACATCATTCCCAAACATTCTATGAAAGTTTGACACAGTGAAAATGACCATATCTATGTGCCCGCTAGACAGAACATGTTCAAAAAAATTAAAAAGCATCATATTTTTATAAGATTTCATGCTGCTAAAACACTGTCAGTTCCACTTTAACACCATGCTACAGCATTCCAGCTGTCCTGGTACTAGGTGTAATAGGGAAAGGGAAATATACTCACCTTGTCCCGCTCATCACTGCAGACGTTATCAGGGTGGAAGTGAAGGACACCTATAGGCCAGAGAGATAATAACCGGAGGGTCAAACCAGGCAGTAGGCTATACAAAGACTCAAGAGACCTGGACGGGCCTGGTTAACATATACAGCAGCAGTCATGCTCCTTTTAACCCTCTCTGCAATTACCATCCGTAGAGAAAGTAGCAGCCCAAATTATATTTAAACTTTGAGGGAACATATACACACTTGGTATAGCTGGATAAAGTCTGCTCAGTCTAGGTCTGAATGTGTCTTAGTGGCTTTGAATGGCCTGGTTTAAAAATCAGACAATGTTCTGTCTTCCACTGACAAGAGGGAGAACCATGCTCTCGACAACGTAACAATCTCTCCGATCTCGCATTTAAAACTACCCCCTCTGCTGCCTCACAGACACACTACAATATTACACAGACACACACTCCAATCTTTCACAGGCAGATGCCCTTGAACTGCGCTGACGGAGTTTCCTGAAAACCAAAAACACCCCCTCCCCTCTCCCACCCCCAACTAGCCCCCCTCAGTCTCTTCAGAAAAAAAATCAGATCGGAGCGCGCTCCTCTCCCAGCGCTCCTCTCCCTGCGACGCCACAGCTCTATGAAGTCGAGGGAGACTGACAGCTCAAAGACGCGCAGCCAGTGACAGCAGAACAGAAAAGAGCAGCCAGGCGACTGGCGCTCAGCTCCGACAGGGAGGGACACAGAGATCCAGACACTGAGCCGTGTGATGTGCCATAGGGGAAGGATTGGGCCGGGTTGGGTGACGTTTGCCAGGTTATATAGGCCTTCGTCCTAGTATCTGGGCCTCGGTACAGAAAGGGCACTTATTTGAGCCAGTGGCAGCATGATTCGTACAACCCTGGCTCCGGGATTGAGCCACAAGGCCAAAACATGCAGTCAGTCTGTTCGAGCTCAGACCAAGGGAGAGAAACAGTGGTGAAATGAAGTCCCATATTCAGCACCTCCAAATCCAGTAGACACATTCCCCTGAAAGTAATGTTAAGAGGCGTGACATGCCAAGAGCTCTGCTCACAGCACACTAAACCAAATACGCTGTAACCCACACACACACACACACACACACACACACACACACAGTACTCAAGAGACATCTGCTTACAGCAGGGAGGAGGATCAAACAGCTGGGAGATACAGAATTTCAGTCATACCCATAAATCCCTCTTTGTAGTGCGTCAGTGTGTGTTGGCAAGTGAGCCTAATGTGTGTAGGTTTGTGTAGCCTAATGTGTGTAGGTTTGTGTAGCCTAATGTGTGTAGGTTTGTGAGCCGCACAAGTGTGGAGCCAGGTGTGTCTGTGCGTGCACATATTCCTCTGTGTGGGTTATTTATTAGGTCCGGATGGCGGGCAGAGCTATTACAAAAGCTCTTCATTAAAAGCTTGCATTCATTCATATGCCTTTCTGCCTCGAGGTAATCCAGTCTGTTCTAATGGTATGTTTCCTCAGAGCAAAGTTTTCATAATCTCCGGCTGTCGGCTGAACAGCCGATAACAGACTCATTGTCAGCCAGCTACTTTTTCCACTTCATAAATTAACTGGGCTTCTTTCCATTTAAAAAGTTTCAATTCGCTAGTCAGAGAAGTCTGTATAGCCTTCTCCCGCTAGAATGAACGACACGCAACTTCTATGGATGAACGATAGGACGGCGCCTGTCAATCACAAAGTCGAGCGATGACAGGGAACCACTGCTGTTTTTGTCAGTCTGCTGTCTGTCCCGACTCTCGGCACCCGTGTTATTTTTGTGCGCTGGAGTTGGCTGCAGTCAAATTTATTATTTTTCATGGAGGGAGCGCATGATGCTTCATCTCCTGTGAGAGTGAATTTACACATCCCACATCAGTGATAATAATGGAGTTGAAATCCACTCATCTTTTTGAGGCATTCATTTAATTTCTTTGCATGTTTCATAGGCCTACGGCCAGCCACAAAGTCGGGGCGCATAGGCTGTTCACGGTTATTTGAGCAAACAGTTTACATTTCAAGAGTTTAAAAAAAAAAAGTGTAGAACTGACTGAATAAAGTCAATCTCCTATATCCCATTACTAATCCTAAATCCAGTGGTGGTGGCGATATCGTCATGTTAATGATGTCACCGTAATGGACTGTGGTTCAATTAACCGATGGCCGATTTCAAGTTTTCATAACAATCAGAAATCTGTATTTTTGGGGCGCCGATTTTGCAGATTAAAGAAAACAAAATGTTATACCTTTATTTAACTAGGCAAGTCAGTTTAGAACACATTCTTATTTTCAATGACGGCCAAGGAACGGTGGGTTAACTGCTATGTTCATTGGCAGAACAACAGATTTTCACCTTGTCAGCTCGGGGGATGCAATCTTGCAACCTTACAGTTAACTAGTTCAACGCTCTAACCACCTGCCTCTCGTTGCACTCCACAAGGAGACTGCCTGTTAAGCAAATGCAGTAGAAGCCAAGGTAGGTTGCTAGCTAGCATTAAACGTATCTTATAAAAAACAATCATTATCACTAGTTATAACTACACATGGTTGATGATATTACTAGTTTATCTAGTGTGTCCTGTGTTGCATATAATCGATGCAACGCTGGGGGATGATTTAACAAAAGCGCATTTGCGAAAAATAGCACACATGTTGGACGGCTGTACCTAACCATAAACACCAATGCCTTTCTTAAAATCAATACACAGAAGTATATATTTTTTAACCTGCATATTTAGCTAAAAGAAATCCAGGTTAGCAGGCAATATTAAGCAGGTGAAATTGTGTCACTTTTCTTGCTTTCATTGCACGCAGAGTCAGGGTATATGCAACAGTTTGGGCAGCCTGGCTCACTGCGAACAAATTTGCCAGAATTTTATGTAATTATGACATAACATTGAAGGTTGTGCAATGTAAAAAAATATATTTAGACTTAGGGATGCCATCCGTTAGATAAAATACCGAATGGTTCCGTATTTCACTGAAATAATAAATGTTTTGTTTTCAAAATGATAGTTTCCGGATTCGACCATATTAATGACCAGAGGCTCGTATTTCTGTGTGTTATTATGTTATAATTAAGTCTATGATTTGATAGAGCAGTCTGACTGAGCGATGGGAGGCAGCAGCAGGCTCGTAAGCATTCATTCAAACAGCACTTTTGTGCGTTTTGCCAGCAGCTCTTCGCAAGCACAGCGCTGTTTATGACTTCAAGCCTATCAGCCTAATGGCTGGTGTAACCGATGTGAAATGGCTAGCTAGTTAGCGGGGTGCGCGCTAATAGCGTTTCAAACGTCACTCGCTCTGAGACTTGGAGTAGTTATTCCCCTTGCTCTGCAAGGGCCACGGCTTTTGTGGAGCGATGGGTAACGCTGCTTCGAGTGTGGCTGTTGTCAATGTGTTCCTGGTTCGAGCCCAGGTAGGGGCGAGGAGGGGGACAGAAGCTATTCTGTTACACTGGCAATACTATAGTGCCTATAAGAACATCCAATAGTCAAAGGTATATGAAATACAAATGGTACAGAGAGAAATACTCCTATAAATACTATATTAACTACAACCTAAAACCTCCTACCTTGGAATATTGAAGTTCTGAGCAAGGAACTCAAACGTTAGCTTTTTTTACATGGCACATATTGCACTTTTACTTCTCCAACACTTTATTTTTGCATTATTTAAACCAAATTGAACATGTTTCATTATTTATTTGAGGCTAAATTGATTTTTATTGATGTATTATATTAAAAGTTCAAATAAGTATCGTTGTAATTGTCATTATTACAAATGTAAAAAAATAAAATGGCAGATTAATCGGTATTGGCTTTTTTTGGTCCTCCAATAATTGGTATCGGCGTAGAAAAATCATAATCGGTCGACCTCTAGTACTAACGCAATTAGTTGTGCAATTTAGTTTGTGTGTTTCTTGTTTGAAGTACAATATAATGTATGCACTCACTACTAAGTCTCTGGATAAGAGTCTGCTAAATGACTCAAATGTAAATTAGAACGTACCAGAGCCAACCAAAAAGAGCTTGTTCTAAAAATAAAAATGTAATGACGTGCGTCCTCTCTAATGCCCAGGAAGCTCCGGTTCAAAACACCCATTACACAGCTTTGCAAGCGTAATGTCAAAATACTTTCGTTGCTCACAAAATAAGGAGTTTCAAAGAAACCATCTTCATTTAGTCCCGTCACAGCCAATATATACATCCCAAAAATGTCTAAATATCTATTTTACAAGAAACCCAAAAATTGCCTCTTCAATTTATTGAGCTGGTACTGTATATGCAGTAATCTATTCTACTGTATTTTAGTCAATGCCACTCCGACATTGCTCCTCCTAATATTTGAATATTACTTAAATTATTTTACTTTTAGATGTCAATCAAATCAAATGTATTTATACAGCCCTTCTTACATCAGTTGATATCTCAAAGTGCTGTACAGAAACCCAGCCTAAAACTCCAAACAGCAATCAATGCAGATGTAGAAGCACGGTGGCTTGGAAAAACTCCCTAGAAACGCCAAAACCTAGGAAGAAACCAGGCTATGAGGGGTGGCCAGTCCTCTTCTGGCTGTACGTCGACAGATGTGTGTATTGTTAGATATTACTGCACTTTTGGGGCTAGGAACAAGCATTTCACTACACCCACAAGAACATATGCTAAATATGTGTATGTGATCAATATAATTGTATTTGAGCGGTTGTTGACATCTGACCTGTGTGTGACAGTAATTAGTGATTCATGCATTGGAGGTGTGGAATATTTTTTTTTAATTCTCCAGTTGCTTGGAAAATTGTCAACAGTCCATACTGCCTGTAACATGGGTGTAAATAAAGAGTTGCACAGCAAAACTGCATATTTTGTGAGTAACAAAATTACTTTTTACATAATTGCAGAGCTGTCTAATGGGAGTTTGAATAGGAACTTCCTGGGTTTTAAAAAGAATACGTTGACATCTCGAACGCAAGTGGAACCCACAAAACACTACTGGGTAACACAGATAGAATTCCCTGTATATAAAACAACAAAATTGCGAAGCGCAAATAGTGAGCATCTATTCTTGAAATCAATTTGGGCTATCAATTCAAAAACATAACCCCACGTGCTAATTTACCATGTCCAAAACTGTCTCATTCAGCTCCCATTTGTCCAAAGCTCCCATAAAAATGCTCTTTGGAGACAGTATGAGCCATCTTTCAATAATTGAAATATATGAATGTTGTTTGGAAATGTAGGCAATTTATTGATCAAACAGGCAGTTCAGGCCTTTCACAAAAGCAGTGAGGATGCTACTAACAGTTTCTGTCCATACCCCTCAGTCACCTGACTACAGACAACACTGGATGGATGAGAAAATATTTTCAGACAAACAGCTAGAACCCTGCACTGAAGATACATGTTATACAGCTAAGAGGAACACCACTGTTTACATGTCAAGCCTGACACCTGCTAAATTACATGGTACACTCATCCATGCACGAGGTGTGATGTATCCAGATTAGTAGGGAAAAGGGAGGGAGCCGTTGAAGCTTACCAGTGCCGGGGTGTCTGTGTGTTCCATGCGAAGCGTGGCGTTGCGCCCCGCTAGACAGGTAGTTCCCCTGGGTGTGCTGGTTCTCTGTATAGCTGCGCGCTGTGTGCGGAGCCCAGCCGGTGTTGGTCTGTTGCGGGTAGTTCACCCCGATCCCTCCGCTGGCATTCATGTTCCCGTTGTTGATTGCGTTATTGCCGTTGCCACTACCGTTCATGCCATAGTGAAAAAAACCTGACCGTGACCGCGACCGAGTCCTCGGGGGGTCCATGGCTGAAGGGGGCGGTGGTAGGTGGACGTAATGGAGGTATCTGGGCGAGATGGAGGTTTGCCGTAGCCTACTTCCCTCGCCTTGCTATCTTCCTTCGCACGAAACGCTCGGTTTGGGGCGTAGGTACAACTGGAAGCAGCGGGTATTCGAGCCGTCCTCTCTACGGTCGTTCGTGCAGTCTCTTGGTCTGTGTTGCGCGTCGCCGTCAGTCAAAAACGTTCCAAATATGGATTTATTATTTTATCCCTATAGGAGGTCAATTTGGTATATTAGTTTGTTCGGTCAGAGCAATGCACATAATGAAAACATCCAAAACAATCCAGATAGGTACATAACACAAATATTTAGTGTATATGTATCTGGGCTGTACCCGTTTCGGTTTTTCTATTGTCTCATATGAAGCTTGCCTGCCTACTACTGGCTTTCTAGCTACTTGTCAGTGAGAAATGACACACGCTCGCCAGAGTTCCACATTCAGTTACACTATTTGATGGTTGGATAATGTTAACGCACAACTGATATTAAAGTAAATAATATTACTACAACTGTAGCTACCTAGCCAGCCAACGAACTTAGGTTGTTGCTATTTAACGTTAGCATATTAGCGGGCTAGTTAACGTTAGCTAATAAACCACAGCTCAGAAATGCAGTCTGCTAACGTTAGATACATTTGTAATATTCCCCATATTACAATTGGTAACCCTCCACAAATTCTATATGGCAAACTAGCTACGTTTTTTTGCTACTAAATTGTTAGCTCAACCCGTCGTTGTCTACGTTAGCGAGCGTATTGCTAACAGGAAAGCTAACGAGCTAGAAAAACAATTTAACTAGCTAGCGGCCGAGATGCGTTGCTAGAATTTCAGCTCATTGTTGGCAAACATGCTGCTAACCTTTTCAGGCGGTGTTGGTTGATCCCAGATAGAAGCGGCCGAATGCCTTGTCTGATCTTCAGAGAATGTTGGTCTTCGTCAGATTTAAATCCCCACCACGCATTGTACATTCACTGTTGAAGCTGATGTTTTCTCTATAGATGTCAGTGTGGAGCGTAAGTGGATATCAATCAATGGGGATGTTAGCATCTCTGGTCAGACCACTCTAATCGAGCACAGAAATATCTGAAGACGCATTTCTTGCAATGTGCAAAAATCATCAGAGTCCTCGAGTAAATTTATTTGAGTATTTGTTCGATATAAAACGAGTGGTGTCTTTTCAGGCCATATTATTGATTATCCCGACAACAATCGATCACTGCGTTGATTAACTATGTCTGGTAAGCGAGGGGGAGGAACCAACCAAATAAATAATGTAGTAGTCTTGTTTCAGTATTTGGTATTGTGAACGAATCGGTATAAAGAAAATAAAGACATCGCCCTAGCCTAATGCTTTATTTGTCAATCATTCAAGTAGGGTGAATACGTTAAAAATATATATTTGTTTAACCTTTCCTATACTCCAACAGTGTCCTGCAATGTCACAACCCAGCCATTTCTACCAAAAAGAATAAAACCCACATTTGTTCATAAAAATTGACTAAAATTCTCAAGACACTCATCAGCTATTCAAACATAATGGAATACAATATAAACACAACATCTGTTTTCTTATAAAATTCGCACCCTATTTTTGGGGGAGAGGAGGTAATCATTCATGGGTCCCAAGTCATCACCGGGGTACAGGTACCCACGCTTCAGCCCTCCTCTCTTCTTCCACCACTCTGCTTCTCTATTCTTCCTACTGCTCTCTTTACTTCTGCCCTTCCTACTCCTCTCCTCACTCTTGCTCTCCCTCCTTTCCTCACGGCGTCTCTTCTTATGAGGGGTAGGTATGGGTTCTCTGTGGGGGTTCTTAAAGTGGTCCCTGGTGTAAACAACCTCGTCTGAGCCCCATTTGGTCGTCCCAACCGCCCTCCTGGCTTGGGCCTCTCTCCTCAGCTTCTTCACCTCCCGTCTCTCCCTGCGTCTCTCCGGCCACGTCTTCCTCCTGCCCTCCAGGCTTCTCCTCCTCCCTGGAGCTGGGGAGGGCCGCTCCTCTTCACTACTGCCCCCTGGTGTCTCGTAGGTCCTCTGGTGCTCTAACAGAGGCATGAAGCCCTCCACCCTTAGCTCTGGAGACAGCATGCAAAACACATTCAACAACAAATACAATACATGCTGCGACACATTTGTGTGTTTGTGTGTGTGGTGCATCACCTCTGGCTTTTCTGTGTATCCTGGTGTTCAGTTTGACGATGTCCTGCTTGTTGTCGTAGTGACAGACGTAGGGGAGCGAGGCAAACGTCCCACTGATCATCCTCCTCTGAGTACACTCCTGAAAGAAGGGGGGAAGGGTGAGCAAAAAATACAGAGGGAAAGGGAGATAGAGGGACAATAAGTTATTTTTTAAAGGACAAACAGAGAAAGGAATAAGAGAAAGAAAGAGAAACAGAGAAAGACAGACACCGGATGTAGATGGTCTCACATGGCCGAGGTGTCCTCTCCTGGAGCAGTTGTAGCAGTGAGCGGTGTGTCTGCAGTGTTTGTGGGTGTGGTCAACGTGTGGCCTGAGGGGAACCTCCTGCTGAGTCTAAAGCAATAAGACAAAACAGTCAGGGGACATGTTCCAATATTTTAATAATTCACCCTTCCTCCCTCCCCTCCTTTCCATGGTCACTCACTGTGAAGTGGAATTGTCTCCATGTATCCGGACAAGCCTTGGAAGGACACAGAACACATTAACTCAACACAAAGACACACACATGAACACATACTGTACATGCTCATGGCTACATGCAAATACACACACAAACACACATAAACGCACATAAAGGCTTGTGGTAAACACACACTCACATCTGATAGGTGGCCAGCCATCCCACAGCGGTGGCAGTGCTGGTTCCAGAAAGGGGGTTCAGGGCAGGGCTGGTACCCGTGTGAGGGGAGCCCACAGCTGTGGCAGTGCCGGCCTGGACAGGCCCTCTGGACATGGCCCTGGAGCCCACACAACACACAGGTGGGTCGCCTCTGTTTACAGAGAAACACAACGTGAGCCGTGTTGGAGCACGTGTGTCTGTGTGTGTGTGTGTGTGTGTGTGTGTCTTACCCTCGGGGTGGTACAGCCCTTGGCCAGGTGTCCAGTCTTGTTGCAGTTGTGACAGGTGAGACTCCGGTCAGAGGTGAAATAGCGGTATGGGCGTGGCTGGTTTTCACAGGACCGGAACAGGACAGAAACAGGATAAAGAATCGTTTGAACAAGCCAATCCTCTGAGACCTGAGGGCTTCATGAAGACTAAACTGACCTAAACTCCAGAGTAGTGATAACTAATGATAGTAGTACCTTGTCCTTCTCTATTATGGCCCAGTTGTGTTTGAGAGCATATTTTGCATTCAGTTCTTCATCTGTGAGAGAGACAACAAGCATAGCGCCTTTATAACACATGCAAACCATTGTGTCCAAACAAGTCATTGATATCCATATACTGCTGCTCTGTGTCACAAATATGTATCTCTACGAGGGATACATTCAAATACGTAGAGGATAATCAACGAGAGGCTATGTGTTCTATGGAAAACAATGGCGCGCTAGCGGAGTGGAACTGACCTTCCACAGAGTTGGATTATTTTACAGAGAACGCAGAGTCCCGAGTTGATTATCCCTTTTAAACTATGGCAATAATTTAACACATTTGCTGCTATAAATGTATTAATTTGCAGGTAGAAATGTGTTCAACATTCACTGAAGTAGCTAGCAGGTTTCCTAGATATCTAAAGTAGTTGTCTTGGTAACCAAACAGACTTGCTAGTTTAGCTAACCAAACCATAAGTTCTAGCTTGCTATTATGAAAATCCAATACAACAATGCCTATAATGTTTTAAAATCAACATTATCAAATATAGAACATCTAAGAAAGAACTAGCTGGCCTCCCGAGTGGCTCAGTGGTCTAAGGCTATGCCACTAGAGATCCTGGTTCGAGTCCAGGCTCTGTCGGCCGCGACCTGGAGAACCAAGGGGTGGCGCACAATTAGCCCAGGGTCGTCTGGGTTAGGGGAGGGTTTAGCCGGCAGGGATGTTCTTGTCCTATCGCGCACTAGCGACTCCTGTGGAGGACTGGGCGCAGTGCACGCTGACATGGTCGCCAGGTGTACGGTGTTTCCTCCGACACATTGGTGCGGCTGGCTTCCGGGTTAAGCGGGCATTGTGTCAAGAAGCAGTGAGGCTTGGCTGGGTTATGTGCCTCTCCCAAGTCATATGAGAGTTGCAGCGATGGGACAAGACTGTAACTACCAATTGGATACCATGAAATTATAAAGGGGTAAAAAAATATATATAAATAAAACGTAAACCTTTATTTTTATTTTTTATCAACTAGTCATTGAATTCTACTGTGCTGATATACCGTGGCGTTACAGGGAAATAATGCACTCTCTAGCCAACCTTCAAGCCAATCAGAAACTAGTATTCAACAATGGAATAAATCAATATAACATCCATAGACCTCAATCTGAGTAACTCCTTAAGTCTGTGGAATTATCCATCTCCTGAACTTTTCTGTCTGAGGAACTCTCATCTGCAGAACTCTGTCAAGTGTTAAACTGTATGGTCCTCACCCTCTGTTCCAGAATGCGACTCTGAGCTGCTGCTCCAGTACCCCAGGTTGAGCTGAATGTCCCCATCTCCCTCCTGCTCCTCTCCTCCCAGGATCATCCACTCCTCTAGGACATCATCATCATACTCCAGGTCCAGGACCTGCTCTGAGTGGAGGTTTAGCCTGGAGTTCGGGCTTGGGCTGCTGTCCAGTGGCGACACGTCCCGTAGAGCCCGGCCAGACGAGAGAGGGAAGGCCAGAACTAGGGGAGAGTTTCCTCCAGTGGCCTGGGGAGCTCTCGGTGAGCTGGACTGTTTGTACTGACTAAACCCCAGCTCACCTTCTGAGCTACTGGAGGCCTCGATGTAGAATCTGTTGTCTTTATTACCACCCTCTTCCTCATCATTCTGGTGGCCCATCATCATCACACTCTGATGGGAAGGTGTGACAGATCTCCCTGTTTAAAACACAACACCACACAGTCAACAAAATGTGGCAAATTTGTATGGTCCTTTATACCAACCTCAGTACTATCAACGTAGCTAACTAAACTACAGCTGTGTAAATATTATAGCTTTGTGTTTCGCCAGTCCGTTGACTTCCATCACCGGCAGACGTGCCACAACTTGTCCTGCTGGCTGAAAAACACATTGTCTGTGTCATTTCATCCTGCCTCCTCTCCAACACCCAGAAAGCTCCAATTCAACCTCCCATTAGACAGCTCTGCAAGCGTTATAATGCCAAAATACATTTGTTAAGCACAAAATACGTAGTTTCGCTGAGCAACTATCTTCATTTGATGTAGACCTTTTTTGGAAGTACATACTGGCTGTAACGGGTGTAAATTAAGAGTTCCTGTTTCAGTCATGTCTGGTCACGTTCGCGTGGGTCAAACAAAAACCCTAATGATTGGTTGACAATAGATCCTCCCACAAAAAAGATAAATAGTAATGGCGTCTTTTTGTAGGCACTCCGCCATGGTTCGTTGGACAAAGCCTATTGGGAAATTAATGGCGTTTTTGAATAAATGCCAAAAATGAGGTCTGTGGTAAACACAGGCTTAGGAGATTTGATATGTTTTGTTCTATGAGATAATATTCATCAGCTAACATCACTTTTTGTGAATTTAAGCATTAATATAATTTTAAAAAGCACATAAAGGCTTCATAATTAATCAACTTAATGTTAACTGACTGATATTATCTCACAGAACAAAATGTATAAGATCTCCTAAGCCTGTGTTAACATCAGACATTATTTTAGGCGTTTATCAAACCTGAGGTAACTCATTTCCGAGTTTTAGGACTACAAGCTGGCGAGCTCTATGCAAGGCGATGGCCTAGGATAATTAATTTTTTATTTTGTACATTTAACCTTTATTTAACTAGGCAAGTCAATTAAGAACAAATTCTTATTTTACAATGACGGCCTACCACTGCCAAACCCTCCCCTAACCTGGACGACGCTGGGCCAATTATATGCTGCCCTATGGGACTCCCAATCACGGCCAGTTGTGATACAGCCCGGGATTGAACCTGGGTCTGTAGTGACGCCTCTAGCACTGAGATGCAGTGCCTTAGACCACTGCGCTCGAACGCACCCAATGCTAACTAAAATTTGAATCTCACGACTAAAATTTAAACCTGACCAGGTGACAGGTAGCCTAGTGGTTAGAGCGTTTGACTAGTAACCAAAAGGTTGCAAGATCGAATCCCCGAGCTGACGAGGTACAAATCTGTCGTTCTGCCCCTGAACGAGGCAGTTAACCCACTGTTCCTAGGCCATTATTGAAAATCAGAATTTGTTCTTAACTGACTTTTTAAATAAAAACTTCATTAGTAAATTATAGCGACACATACCAATTAGTGAATTTAGCTTCTGACATTTTTCCAACAGACGTCAGCTAACTAAGTTACTATTTCATTTCTCATCTTCTTTTGTAAATTATAGCTGACATTAGCATTCGCGAATTTAGCTGCTGACATTATTCCAACTAACGAGACACCCAGCTGACGTTACTGCATTCCATGATTTTGACATCAATTGATTTGACATCATTATCTTATTTTATTATTATTTGTCTATGATTTTTGTTGTTAGCTTATAGGTTATTCAGTGTTATTTACAACTGTAACTTAACGTTACTATTTAATTTGTGCTGACAGTGTCCTCGTGTAGCGTACTGCTAACTTACCGCGATGGCTTGTTAAAAGTCCAATAAAAATGTAAAATGGGAGAGTTATGAAATAGTGTATTTAAAATATGTTATCTATCTAATTTGGTAATCCAGTTTGCTATCACTTTTAGCTAAATGGGAAGTTGATTTACCAACCGTTTCAGTGTTGGACAGACTTCGGGTAATAATGTTCCCGGGGTTTCCCCACCCCTTACATTTGGCTGGACAACAAAAACATCCACATGCTGTCGAGGGGTTTGAAGCCGTCACTTGTCCCGGTAGGAGAAGTTGCACCTGAACCGCAGGCGACCTGTCCTTCACAAAAAAGTTTAGTTTTTCAAAACAATGTGATGCCTTTAATAAATTCTAAATTATATTTCTGGGCCCATGATAAAAAACTCATATAGGCCTAACTTTGTGTTTATATTCAATGTATTCATACATCACACAAAATCATTCTTAAAGGTCCAATGCAGCTGTTTTTATCTAAGTTTCAAATAATTTATGGGTAACAATTAAGTACCTTACTGTGATTATTTTAAATTAAAACTGCTTCTCAAGCAAGAATTTTGTAAGGACTGTCTGGGAGTGGTCAGAGTGGTGAGGGGGAAACTGAAAATTAGCTATTATTGCCAGAGAGGTTTGGAACTCTCTTTCTTGTTGGTCTATTAACCAATTTACCGCCTGGTGATGTCACCAGGCAGGCCAAAACTCCATCCTACCAAAAAAGGTGAATATTTCAGACAGTCTTTTCAAACAGCTTTTACACTAAAAGGGCCTTATCATCATTTTCACAATTTCACAGTATTATTGCAACCTCATAGTGTGGAAGTACAGTGCATTCGGAAAGTATTCCGACCACTTGACTTTTTCCACATTTTGTTACATTACAACCTTATTCAAAAGTTGATTAAATACATTTTTTTCCTCGTCAATCTACACACAATAACCCATAATGACAAAGTGAAAATACTTTTTTAGACATTTTTGCAAATGTATTAAAAATAAAAAACAGAAACTTGTTTACATAAGTATTCAAGAGATTTTTCTAAGAGACTCGAAATTGAGCTCAGGTGCATCCTGTTTTCATTGATCATCCTTAAGATAGTTCTACAACTTGATTGGAGTCCACCTGTGGTAAATTAAATTGATTGGACATGATTTGGAAAGGCACACATCTGTCTAAATAAGGTCCCACAGTTGGCAGTGCATGTCAGAGCAAAAACCAAGCCATGAGGTCAAAGGAATTGTTAGTAGAGCTCCAAGACAGGATTGTGTCGAGGCACAGATCTGGGGAAGGGGACCAAAACATTTCTATAGCATTGAAGATCCCCAAGAACACAGTGGCCTCCATCATTCCTAAATGGAAGATGTTTGGAACCACCAAGACACTTCCTGGAGCTGGCTGCCTGGCAAAACTGAGCAATCGGGGGAGAAGGGCCTTGGTCAGGGAGGTGACCAAGAATGTGATGGTCACTCTGACAGAGCTCCAGAGTACCTCTGTGGAGATGGGAGAACCTTCCAGAAGGACAACCATTTCTGCAGCACTCCACCAATCAGGCCTTTATGGTAGAGTGGCCAGATGGAAGTCACTTCTCAGTAAAAGGCATGACAGCTCGCTTGGAGCTTGCCAAGAGGCACCCGAAGGTCTGATGAAACCAAGATTGAACTCCATGGCCTGAATGCCAAGTGTCATGTCTGGAGCAAACCTGGCACCATCCCTATGGTGAAGCATGGTGGTGGCAGCATCATGCTGTGGGAATGTTTTTCTGCAGCAGGGACTGGTTGACTAGTCAGGATCGAGGGAAAGATGACCGGAGCAAAGTACAGAGATCTTTAAAAAGAAAGGAGAGGACCAAGGCACTCTTCATATAATTGAAAGGCCTTAATTTGTATGGCATGTTAAATATTTATTTTTGATGACCAATTTACCCCTTTTACCAAAATCTACTATTGTTTACCTTAGCAGCGCTTCCCTTCCTCATTTTTTTTCTACAGAGAGATCCTGGTTCACCTTCCAACAGGACAACAACCCTGACAACGCAGGTGTGGCTTTGGGACAAGTCACTGAATTTCCTTGAATGGCACAGCCAGAGCCCAGACTTCAACCCGATTGAACGTCTCTGGAGAGACCTGAAAATAGCTGTGCAGGGACGCTCCCCATCAAACCTGACAGAGCTTGAGAGGATGTGAGAGATGAATGGGAGAAACTCCCCAAATACAGGTGTGCCAAGCTTATCGTGTCATACCCAAGAAGACCTGAGGGTGTAATCGCCCAGGCACTTTAACAATGTACTGAGTAAAGGGTCTGAATGCTGATATAAATTAAATCTTTCAGTTTTTTATTTGTAATAAATTTGCACACATTTCTAAACCTGTTTTTGCTTTGTCATTATGGGGTATTCTGTGTAGATTGATTAGGGGGGAGGGGCAATTTAATGTATTTTAGATTAAGGCTGTAATGTAAGAATGTGGAAAAAGTTAAGGGCCTTCACTGGACCTCAAATAAGATGATTGAGTGTCTAAAAGAAACAAGTCCATGGTACCAGACCATGGTAAGATAGATTTGGTTGGGGGGCCCCACACCTCGCAAAAAAAACATTTCGGTGGCCCCCCTCTTGATGGCAGAGAAACATTTTAGTACATTTCCTGCAATTATACACATTTTGCCATGGGGCAGAAAGAATAGAAAATCTGCAGTTTCCTGCAGCTCTACCCATTTTGCCATGACTTAAGACATGTTAATATATCTGAGTGACAATGACTAACAAAATCAAGGGGGTCCCCCTAGAGGTCAGGGCCCCAGGGCACGTGCCCGGTCTGTATTCGGGCATGATTACTACAAGTTTACATAGCTGGCTAGACTAGTTACCGATCTAAAAATTGTTAGCTGACATCGATGGCTAATTGAATGACATAAGAGAAACTGCTGATGCACAACCACATTTTTCTTAATTACACCTGGTGTATTCTACTATTCTTTCTCTCAATAGTAAGTTGAGAGACTGAGTTCCAAAAAAAGAAGGAACAAAAACTTAGCATGCCCCCTAGCATCCAGGGCCGGCCCTTAATGGTACAGAAACAACCAGGGCAACATTCTGTACTAAGGCTACTTCACACGGCCACCATATCATGCCTGATGTCTGCAATCTTATACAGAATTCAAGGAAAAACCACAAGCACACACAATGGTGTTGAATGTAATGTATGTAACACTGCACAACAGACCAATAACCTGGAAGTGACACGACGTGTTAAACCCCACGCTCAAATAGACCAGGGACAATAGGGTGTAGGTGAGCCACCACAACACTCACAGGAGGAGCCAAAGGATCTGGAGGAGCAGGGATTCAAATCAAATCTAACTTTATTTGTCACATCCACTGAATAAAACAAGTGTAGACTTCACCGTGAAATGTTTACTTACAAGCCCTTAACTCTCCTTAAACTGCGTTATTGGTTAAGATAATATTTACCAAAGTAAAATAAAAAATACAAATAAAATGATTAGTTCTTTTTTGAACTACTACGTTTTTCATAAATAAATACAACAACAAAAATATAACACAATGACATAACAATAACGAGGCTATATACAGGGGGTACAGAGTCAGTGTGCGGGGGTACAGGTTAGTTGAGGTCATTTGTACATGTAGGTAGGGGTGAAGTGACTATGCATAGACAATAAACCATGAGTAGCAGCAGTGTACAAAACAAATTGAGGGGGGTCAATGTAATAGTCTGGTGGCCAGTCTTATGGCTTGGGTGTAGAAGCTGTTAAGGAGCCTTTTGGTCCTAGACTTGGCGCTCCTGTACACTGTAGCAGAGAAAACAGTCTATGACTTGGGTGACTGGTTCTCTCTGACAATTTTATGGGCTTTCCTCTGACACCACCTAGTATATAGGTCCTGGATGGCAGGAAGCTGTTCCCCAGTGATGTACTGAGCCGTACGCACTACCCTCTGTAGCACCTTACGGTCAGATAACCGAGCCGTTGCCATACCAGGCTGTGATGCAACCAATGGTGCAGCTGTATAACTTTTTGAGGATCTGGGGAACCATGCCACATTTTTCGGTCTCTTGAGGGGGAAAAGGTTTTGTCGTGCCCTCTTCACGACTGTCTTGGTGTGTTTGGACCATGATAGTTTGTTGGTGATGTGGACACCAAGGAACTTGAAAGTCTCGACCCGCTCCACTACAGCCCCATTGATGTTAATGGGGGCCTGATCGTCCCGCCTTGTCCTGTAATCCACGATCAGCTCCTTTGTCTTGCTCAGATTGAGAGAGAGCTTGTTGTCCTGGCACCACACTGCCAGTTCTCTGATCTCCTCCCTATAGGCTGTCTCATCGTTGTCGGTGATCAGGCCTACCACTGTTGTGTCGTCAGCAAACTTAATGGTGTTGGAGTCATGTTTGGCCACACATTCGTGGGTGAACAGGGAGTACCGGAGGGGACTAAGTACACAACCCTGAGGGGCCCCAGTGTTGAGGATCAGCGTGGAAGACGTGTTGTTGTTACCACCTGGGGGCAGCCCGTCATGAAGTCCAGGATCCAGTTGCAGAGGGAGGTGTTTAGTCCCAGGGTCCTTAGCTTAGAGATGAGCTTCATGGGCACTATGGTGTTGAACGCTGAGCTGTAGTCAATGAACAGCATTCTCACATAGGTGTTCCTTTTGTCCAGGTGGGAAAGGGCAGTGTGGAGTGCGAAAGAGATTGCTTCATCTGTTGACCTGTTGGAGCGGTATGAGAATTGGAGTGGGTCTAGGGTATCCTGGAGGATGCTGTTGATGTGAGCCATGACCAGCCTTTCAAAGCACTTCATGGCTACCGACGTGAGTGCTACGGGGCGGTAATAATTTAGGCAGGTTACCTTCACTTCCTTGGGCACAGGGACTCTAGTGGCTTGAAACATGTAGGTATTACAGACTCAGTCGGGGAGAGGTTGAAAATGTCAGTGAAGACACTTGCCAGATGGTTGGCGCATGCTTTAAATTAAGTACACGTCCTGGTAATCCATCTGGCCCCGTGGCTCCCATCAGCTACTGAGAGCATTATCACACAGTCATTCAGAACAGCTGGTGCTCTCGTGCATGCTTCAATGTTGCTTGCTTCGAAGCGAGCATAAAAGGCATTTAGCTCGTCTGGTAGGCTCACGTCACTGGGAAGCTCGCGTCTGGGTTTCCCTTTGTAGCCTGTAATAGTTTTCAAGCCCTGACACATCCGACAAGCGTCGGAGCCGGCGTAGTAGGATTCAATCTTAATCCTGTATTGATGCTTTGCTTGTTTGATGGTGTGTCTGAGGGCATAGCGGGATTTCTTCTAAGTGTCCAGATTAGTTTCCCGCTCCTTGAAAGCGGCAGCTCTAGCCTTTAGCTCGATGCGGATGTTGCCTGTAATCTATGGCTTCTGGTTGGGATATGTACCTACGGTCTTATTGATGAAGCCGATGACTAAGGTGGTATACTCCTCAATACCATTGGATGAATCCCGGAATATATTCCAGTCTGTGCTAACAAAACAGCCCTGTAGCGTAGCATCTGCCTCATCTGACCACTTTTTTATTGACCGAGTCACTGGTACTTCCTGTTTTAGTTTTTGCTTGTAAGCAGGAATCAGGAGGATCGAATTATGGTCAGATTTGTCAAATGGAGGGCGAGGGAGAGCTTTGTATGCATCTCTGTGTGTGGAGTAAAGGTTGTCTATATTTTTTTTACCTCTGGTTGCACACGTGACATGCTGGTGAAAATGTTGTAAAACTGATTTAAGTTTGCCTCCATTAAAGTCCCCGGACACTAGGAGCGTCGCTTCTGGATGAACATTTCCTTGTTTGCTAATGGCCTTATAGAGTTGGTTGAGTGAGGTCTTAGTATAATAATATAGATGAGAACTCTCTTGGTAGACAGTGTGGTCTACAGCTTATCGTAAGGTACTCTACCTCAGGCAAGCAATACCTCAATACTTTTTTAATATTAGACATCACGCACCAGCTGTTGTTGACAAAAAGACACACACCCCCACCCTTCGTCTTACCAGATTGTATAGATACTAGTGTCCAGATAAGTCCAGGCAGAGAGAGACCATCGTGCTGGGCAATATTAAAGAGATATGGGAAATAAGGTCAGGATTATAGAACATAACACTTTTAAATCTAGTTCGATAACACTTTTAATATTGGTTTATAAAATGGATCTGGCCGCAGTTTGGGAGGAGTTGGAGAGGGGAGCAAAGCTGGTTTGGTTGGTCTGATGGGTGATACATTTCCAGATGTGTCAGAGATTCAGGATGTTCTTTGTCTGCAATCTCCCAAAGGTGGACATGACTTCTGGGAAGAGTGCAGTTTGAGGAACACAGTCAGTCATGTGCTCATCTAATGACATGATCTCGATCTATCCAGTTGTGTATTTCCCCCCAACGGTTTAAATACAATTCTTCATTGTTAATGGGAAGAACTGGTTTGTATACTCATTGGAGGGCAGTGGTCGTTAGGCGACACATCCGGAAAAACAAAGTCAATTTTGGGAAACAGTCCAACATAAAGCACACTTCTAAAAAAATAAAGCAAAAGGAAAGTGATTATGCGGGTGCGTGTGTATGTGTGTGCGCGTGCAGGCGCTTGCGCGTGTCAGTCCCGGGTCAAAGTGCTAAAGGGCGCCCTACCTAGTGGTGGTACATTTCCCTCAGTAAGCCACTACACTGCTTCCTCAGTCCCTATACTGACCGAGGACTGAGGGAGAGAGGAGACGATAAGCTAAATCAATGAATCACACAAAATTATTCTGCAGGAGTAAATCGTGAATCGTTCCAGTGGTGGACTAGGTCACAGAGGGCTATCTCAGGGACCCAATTGGTCTGGGTTATAGTGAACTGAACTAGAACGAACCGACCTGACTTGAACCCGGGAATAAGTAGGATCATGGCAGAATCTCCTGTAGGGGTGTACAAGAGGAGGGACACCATCACAGCTCTACCTCTGTACTATTCAGGACACCTGCTGAAGAAATACACTGGAGAGAAAGTAAGGAGGTAGAGAATGGTGGAGTGGGAATAAGGAATCGTAGAGAGAGAATGACAGACTGTAAGCACGAGGGAGAGAGGAGAGAATGAAAATGATAGTGAATTTATCAAAGTTAGATTTAGAATTAGGTATGTTTACTGTATCAAGTAAAGCTGTTGGGCATGTCTCTGCTCGTATAGAGTAGTGGACTTCCTTTTGATTCTGGTTTGACAATTTCCAGGACTTCAAGAAATGTTATGGAGAGCTCCGTGGATCTACAATCTTTCTGTACACAGACCAGATGCACGACACAGTAAGAGAATAGCTGCATTCATCTACTCTCTCAGTTTTATTGTACTTGAATCAAGTATTGGAATCGATCTATGGCTTGACTAATCGGATATGCAATTTCCTGTCAGTACTCAGAGAAACTGGACCTTCAGATGTTGAAGTCGATGGTGATGGATGCTCCCTATCAAAAGAACAGGTCGACCATCTACACTCTCACCCTGTCCAATGAAGAAGTGCAGCTTAAGGTCATTTATGTTACATTCGGTCATATTGCTGACACTACTATACATAATGTCTTACTGGCAAATAGTCATATAAAATGTGTTGTGCAATAGTGCAGCCATAACAGGCATCTGGGGCAGGAGTAATAACTGTTGATATCTGATGTAGGTGGATAACCCCAACACAGGAGAGGAGTGGAGAGGTTTCATCATGACTGTGGCCACTGTAAGTATAACACACACACACACACAGTCACCGTTAAATACTTATTTTGACCCACATTCCTTGGAGGTAAGTATCAAGAGAGCATTTCCAGATTAAACTAAAGAGCAAAGCAAGCTTGCAATTTGTTTCACTGGTGCGTGATTACAGGCAGAGAGAACAAATATAAACCTTAGTATTATGCATCTTTTGTGGATGATGATACTGATGATGATGATGTGCCCTGCAGAGGGAGATCCCCAGTAAGCTGCAGCTGCTCCCAGGTCAGATACTGAGGCTGGAAGAGGTTCTGTCTGAGGAGCAGAAGAGACAGGTGGCCTGTTCTCCTCTGTTTACCACCACCTACCCTATCCATCCCTCCTCCTCCCTAGGCAACACATATGACAACACCCTCAATGGAATCCCCCTGTGAGTATTGTCGTGTTTCGGTTCCTTTTTATATATTAAAATGTATTCTTCTCTCTGTCTCCTCTCAGCCTCTTTTCACTTCCTCCCTCCAGCTGTTTCTTCCCCGTGTCTCGTCAGAAGGCAGAGAAGATGTTGAAAGAGAACACAGAGTACGGCAACATCATCCTCCGTCCCTCGACCGACAACACTAACTACGCCATCACCTTGAGACAGGACAATCCCAGGTCTTGAGCTTTAACACCTTACCCCCGAAGCCTGACCTTTAACCGCAGACACCAACGCCCTGTAACTCCTGTTACTTACAGACCTCAAGTATTTCACCATCCACTAAACAAACCTGTATTGACAACAGCAGCCTTACCCTCTAAGAAAACAGTGTCTGTGGTTGAGGGAGTAGAGAGGAGACATTCTGAGTACTCTTAAGACTTACCGGACTCTTTCTATCTTTCAGTGGCCCGGTGATGAAGAGCTACAAAGTGCTTTCCATAGACACAGGCTTCGTCATAGAACTCAATTCCCCGGTGAGTCCTGCTCCTCCAGCCGGACTCTCATCCTATCAGGATGGGCTCAAAACATAGCACTGATATGAAAGACGACACTCCATATAAGCTCAGTGTCTTGACAGTCTGTCAAGTAGTTTTTTGTGAAATGACATGTTTGTCGTATGCCTGCCTCCAATATGAGGTAACTTCCTAATGCATCTGTTTCATCAGGTGACTGTCCCTTCCCTGGAGGCGGTGCTAGACCACTTCCTGATGGAGACAGAGTTCCGTCTGCAACCATACCTGGTTCCGCAGACCTACGACACCTGCATTGGTGAGAGAGCATCATAACTCCACAAATAACTTGATACACCTCCAATGCTCCCTCAAAAACATTTCAGCACTGAGCAAATTTCAGGTCTGCTGAGCGCAAACTTGAATGTTGTGAAAATTCTGTGCAACTTCCAGGGTGCGTTCACTGTAAACACCGAGGCTGTACCCGCTTTAATTTACAGTTTTAGACAGTGGTCAACTAGGCTACTGTGGCTATTTGATCAAAAGGTAGGCCTACCAGAGTGGCCTACCATCAAAAACAATGGAGAAAATGGATCCCATAACATTTGGCCATGGAAATAGCTGTTCTATCATTCAGCCTACAGTAGCAGCCAATGTGTGGTGTTCAATGTAGGCCTACATTCCATGAGACTTTTGAAAAAAATATGTAGGGTTTAACATTAACCTGTTAATCCACTTTTACTTCAGACAAGGTGACTGCAAATGTTGTGTTTGATGCAAACAAACCACTTTACAAAATACAATGCATTATTATTCCAATACCATTATTACAGAAAATCTGATAAATTATGCTGCCCTCTGCCTATTGGATATTTATCTTATTCAAGCCTGTCTCAAAATACAACACTGCCTCTTTAAGACAAAAAAGCTCTTTACCTGACTTGCTTTTCAAAGATGTCTAGAAATGTACATATTTTGTGCTCTTGTAAGAAGCAAATCACTCCACCATTGCTGACTTACAAATGATCTATAACTGGGCTAAGAACTCACTAACTAGCAAGGGATATGAACAAATGTGCACATGTGGTTACATGCAGCTCTCACTTTGATCTCAAAACAAGCAAATCTACTCAGAACCGCTCATGTTGTAAACACAGTCCAGTTCAAAGTGAATGGCACAGATCCATATATGGCAATGGCCTATTTGAATACAGGCCTACTGCATCTCTGATTGGTTACAGCGCACCCGTCTGTGTAGAGTACCAGCTGAGTTGTGCCTGTCATTGCAATAGAATCCAACTCCGGTGCGTTCTGCCTACAACAAAGTCTCTTGCATACCGTAGTTTTGTATAGTAAGTTTAGCATCATTCATTTTGTTTTGGTATGTTGCATTGAAAGTGGCCATTACTGCATTGATTCGATCATAGTACAGGCCAATGTTAATTAAATAAGGGGGGAAATCTAGAAAGTTGAGTAAAGTTCAATCTCGTGCTTCTCTGCGCAGACTGATATTTCTTCTGTGCAGCTCCCCCGGGACACACACACAGCTTAAAGGGAACATTGTTCACCACTTAAGGCTAAACCTATCCCCGTAATGATCATATCATTTCTCCTGTATCATACAGTGTAACTTGTGCCCATCAGAGCTGCCACCCGAAAAGCCCACTTTGCCATCCAAAACAGTCCCGAGGGCAAGAGTGGCACCGATGATCCACACACAGTCCCCGGCGGGGGACATCCCTCCCTCCTATCCCATACCCCTAATTCCAACCAAAGCCACAGAGGCAGGGAATGAATATCAGGACGCAGATGACATATCAGGTGTGTCTCAGTAAGCTTCAGAGCATCAGTGTGTTTACAATCGATGTGGGTGAAGTCCCAGACTTGTACTTTAAACTTCTCTTCTGTCTGTCTCTACTCTCCAGGCCCCGAACCTAAAGATCTGCATCAGGAGCTTCGCATAGCAGTACAGAGGAGGAAGGAACAGATCTACACTGGGTCACCATTTTTACGCCCTATACAAAAATAACACGCCCCAACAGCAGTACCGTCAAACTGTCACAGAGGAAAACGGCCTCCAGTGTAATCTTGTCTAAATCCCCACGTAGCTACGTCATCTACTGTATCTAGCATGGTTTTATGTCTGACATAAATAGGTGAGGCACTATACAAGCAGGGGACTTTGTACCATCAAGTCCCAATGGCAAGGCAACATTCTGATAATCCTCCGTGTGCCAACGGGTGAAGAACGGGCTTCAGTGAATGACATCTAATTCAAACTACTTTTACAAATAAGCCCCACAAATAGAGAAACGAATCACGTTTAAACTGTAGTGATATGTAAATATCGTCTTGTTTGTATTGTTTGAATCATGCTGGCTTTTTAAAATTTTATTTTTTACAGCTCATGCTTCTCTCGAGTTGAAAATAACAACGTTATATACCGGTAGATTCTGTGTAATATCATTTTGCATAAAAATTAACACTGGCCTAGATGTCTGTGAATGGTTCATCTTTACACACACATTCAGCAATGGACTACCACACCAATGCTTCAGGGACATTGAGTAAATGTATTTTCCAAGTCACACGCAAGAGTCAACCAACATAATTCTGTTTCAAACACTATAACATCATTTTTTTCAATACTTATCTAATATAAGCAATTTTTTGTATCATAGGTCAAAGGTTAAAGGATTTTTATCAGTCAAAATAATGACAGCAGGGTTGTGAAAAAGCAAAATGCAAAGTGATGTTAACGTTTCCCTCTTCATCCATCCAAAAGTATCTGCTCTCAGAGCCTCAGTGCTAGTTTGACAACCTCTCCCCCTCTCATTCCCACTGGACAGGCGACAGCAAATATGGCAATTGCCCACAAAGCAGTTTCCACCCTATTGCTTTTACCCACCTTGCGGCCAGTACCATGTCTAACTCCCTCCAACCCTGAATACTGTACCCGTACTACTTCAGTGCCCCAGTAAGACATCAAATAAACAATAAAATAATTTCACATTGCAGGATAAAAAAAAAAGCAATAAATTAACACGTTTGTTCCTCAATCCTCTGCCGTCGCCGTGGCTACTTCTCTAAGAGCGAAAGCTGAAGGATCCTCTCCAGCTCCTCCGCTTCCTGCTGCCTCACCCTGTAACAGGAAACATAAGTCAATTGGCATAGAAACTGGAAGTCAATCACCTAAAATCCTTTTCCTTCCATCCTATTAATGCCCCTCTCCATGACTATGTTCAAAATTTCTAGGATGGGTTCCTCTCCTCATCCTCTTGTCAGAGAACAATGGCTGAACAAAGCAAGAAAACCCCTCTCTCTCTCTCACCTGTCCATTTTTTCCTGCTCCCTGCACGAGAGTTCCATGGCGATGCGTAGCTGCTCGTCAAAGCTGTTCACCACAGAAAACGCTCCCGGCATCCGGGGCTCAGCCACTGAGCTGTAGGAGGGAGGGGAGTTGGCTCCGGGGTCCGACGGAGAGACTGACAGGGGAGATGCGGGATCTCCTTCCTCACCACCAGCCAATGAGATCGACATGGACTCCTGGATCACCCTATCAGAGAGAGGTAGCGGGAGGACAGTTTAAAAAGGCCTTGTAATACATAATACAAGCCTTGTAATACATGATCTAACATGGACAAGGGGAAGGGGAAATGGAGGTAGGATTTCTCACCTCTCCAGCTGAGAGTCGTCCTCATACAGTGGTGACTGTATGTGCCCAGAAACAGGACGACTGTTAGTCAGAGCTTCCCATATAGTCACCTACAGAGAGAGGCATTATTATGCATGTCTTGTACTTACTGAACTTCCATGGCAATCATGAAAATCTGAAGCTGATAAATATCTAAGATATGGATCAATGACTTATATTAAACAATGGATTTGCCAGCTCTAAAAACACACTTATTTCCTGTCTCACCTGGTCGCTTTCTGTCCCTGCATCCAATAGGCTCTGCTGGATGGCAAACTGCAGCAAGTTATCATCCTCATCTCTCATTGGCTCGCTGCGGCCCGGACCAAGAGTGGTGTAGTCCGGGGGTGGTTGAAAAACAGAGGGGTCCACCTCGCAGTGAAAGGGAGGGGGGGCCTGCCCTGCGAGCAGATGGACGCGGAGTTAGCGTGTGTGTGTGTGTATATATATATAGTTGAAGTCGGAAGTTTACATACACTTAGGTTGGCGTCATTAAAACTCGTTTTTCAACCACTGCAAAAATGTCTTGTTAACAAACTATAGTTTTGGCAAGTCGGTTAGGACATCTACTTTGTGCATGACAAAATATTTTTTTTGTAACAATTCTTTAGAGACAGATTATTTCACTGTATCACAATTCCAGTGAGTCAGAAGTTTACATACACTAAGTTGACTGTGCCTTTAAACAGCTCCAGAAAATCATTTGAGAAAATACGAGGTGTACCTGTGGATGTATTTCAAGGCCTACCTTCAAACTCGGTGCTTGACATCATGGGAAAATAAAAAGAAATCAGCAAAGAATTGTAGACCTCCACAAGTCTGGTTCATCTTTGGGAGCAACTTCCAAATGCCTGAAGGTACCACGTTCATCTGTACAAACAATAGTATGCAAGTATAAACACCATGGGACCAAGCAGCAGTCATACCACTCAGGAAGGAGACGCGTTCTGTCTCCTAGAGATGAACGTACTTTGGTGTGAAAAGTACAAATCAATCAAAGTACAAATCCCAGAACAACAGCAAAGGACCTTGTGAAGATGCTGGAGGAAACGGGTACAAAAGTATCTATAAAAAGAGTCCAATATCAACATAACCTGAAAGGCCGCTCAACAAGGAAGCCACCCCTCCAAAACCGCCATAAAAAAAAGCCAGATTACAGTTTGCAACTGCACATGGGGAAAAGATGGTACTTTTTGGAGAAATGTCCAATGGTCTGATGAAACAAAAATAGAACTGTTTGCCATAATGACCATCGTTATGTTTGCAGGAGAAAGGGGTAGGCTTGCAAGCCGAAGAACACCATCCCAACCGTGAAGACCGGGGGTGGCAGCATCATGTTGTGGGGGTGCTTTGCTGCAAGAGGGACTGGTGTACTTCACAAAATAGATGGCATCACGAGGCAGGAAAATTGTGGATATATTGAAGGAACATCTCAAGGCATCAGTCAGGAGGTTAAAAGTTGGTCACAAATGGGTCTTCCAAATGGACAATGACCACAAGCATACTTCCAAAGTTGTGGCAAAATGGCTTAAGGACAACAAAGTCAAGGTATTGGAGTGGCCATCACAAAGCCCTTGTGGGCAGAACTGAGTAAGCATGTGTGAACAAGGAGGCCTACAAACCGGACTCAGTTACACCAGCTCTGTCAGGAGGAATGGGCCAAAATTCACCCAATTTAAATGTGGAGAGCTTGTGGAAGACTACCCAAAACGTTTGACCCTAGTTAAACAATTTAAAGGCAATGCTACCAAATACTAATTGAGTGTATGTAAACTTCTGACCCACTGGGAATGTGATGAAATTAATAAAATCTGAAATAAATCCTACTCTATACTATTATTCTGACATTTCACACTCTTAAAATAAAGTGGTGATCTTAACTGACCTAAGACAGGGAATTTTTAATAGGATTAAATGTCAAGAATTGTGAAAAACTGAGTTCAAAAGTAGTTGGCTAAGGTGTATGTAAACTTCCGACTTCAACTGTATGTATGTATGTATGTATGTATGTATGTGTGTATATATATATATATGTGTATGTGCGTGCGTGCTTACCAGCCTCGGGGGCCTCCTCTGGTGTGTGTACAGTGACAGAGCTGACAGGCTCATCACAGCCACACAGGTTACTGAAGGTCACTCTAGCATTCAACACATGGAACAGAGGGATCTCTGAGAGAGAAAGAAAGAGAGATGTATGGGTAAACCACTTCTCTAATCTTTTTGGCTCTATAACAAATAATAAAGAGCAAAAACATATACAGGATCAAATACAAATCTTAGAATCAACTATTAAAGACTACCAGAACCCACTGGATTCTCCAATTACCTTGAATGAGCTACAGGACAAAATAAAAACCCTCCAACCCAAAAAAGGCATGTGGTGTTGATGGTATCCTTAATGAAATGGTCAAATATACAGACAACAAATTCCTATTGGCTATACTAAAACTCTTTAATATCAGCCTTAGCTCTGGCATCTTCCCCAATATTTGGAACCAAGGACTGATCACCCCAATCTACAAAAGTGGAGACAAATTTGACCCCAATAACTACCGTGGGATATGCATCAACAGTAACCTTGGGAAAATCCTCTGCATTATCATTAACAGCAGACTCGTACATTTCCTCAATGAAAACAATGTACTGAGCAAATGTCCAATTGCCTTTTTAGCAAATTACTGTAAAACAGACCATGTATTCACCCTGCACACCCTAATTGACAACCAAACAAACCAAAACAAAGACAAAGTCTTCTCATGCTTTGTTGATTTCAAAAAAGCCTTAGACTCAATTTGGCTTGAGGGTCTGCTATACAAATCGATGGAAAGTGGTGTTGGGCGGGTAAAACATAGAACATTATAAAATCCATGTACACAAACAAGTATGGGGTTAAAATAGGCACACATTTCTTCCCACAGGGCCGTGGGTGAGACAGGGATGCATCTTAAGCCCCACCCTCTTCAACATATATATCAACGAATTGGCGCGGGCACTAGAAAAGTCAGCAGCATCCGGCCTCACCCTACTAGAATCTGAAGTAAAATGTCTACTGTTTGCTGATGATCTGGTGCTTCCGTCACCAACCAAGGAGGGCCTACAGTTGCACCTAGATATTCTGCACAGATTCTGCCAGACCTGGGCCCTGACAGTAAATCTCAGTAAGACCAAAATAATGGTTATCCAAAAAAGGTCCAGTCGCCAGGACCACAAATACAAATTCCATCGAGACACCATTGCCCTAGAGCACACAAAAAAACGATACATACCTTGGCCTAAACATCAGCGCCACAGGTAACTTCCACAAAGCTGTGAACGATCTGAGAGACAAGGCAAGAAGGGCATTCTATGCCATCAAAAGGAACATAAAATTCAACATACCAATTAGGATCTGGCTAAAAATACTTGAATCAGTCATAGAGCCCATTGCCCTTTATGGTTGTGAGGTCTGGGGTCCGCTCACCAACCAAGAATTCACAAAATGGGACAAACACCAAATTGAGACTCTGCACGCAGAATTCTGCAAAAATATCCTCTGTGTACAACGTAGAACACCAAATAATGCATGCAGAGCAGAATTAGGCCGATACCCACCAATTATCAAAATCCAGAAAAAAGTCATTAAATTCTACAACCACCTAAAAGGAAGCGATTCCCAAACCTTCCATAACAAAGCCATCACCTACAGAGAGATTAACCTGGAGAAGAGTCCCCCACGCAAGCTGGTCCTGGGGCTCTGTTCAAACACAAAAACACCCCACAGAGCCCCAGGACAGCAGCACAATTAGACCCAATCAAAATCATGAGAAAACAAAAAGATAATTCTTTCCAATGTTTCAAGTAATTAACAAAGAAACAGAGCACACTAGAATGCCAGAGAGTACACAGTGTCAGATTATCTGACCACTGTGACTGACCCAAACTTAAGGAAAGCTTTGGCTATGTACAGACTCAGTGAGCATAGCCTTGCTATTGAGAAAGGCCGTCGTAGGCAGACATGGCTCTCAAGAGAGGACAGGCTATGTGCACACTGCCCACAAAATGAGGTGGAAACTGAGCTGCACTTCCTAACCTCCTGTCCAATGTATGACCATATTAGAGACATATTTCCTATCTACTGTGTGAAATTCCAGTGTGCCATCACAGCAGCAAGATTTGTGACCTGTTACCACAAGAAAAGGGCAACCAGTGAAGAACAAACACCATTGTAAATACAACCCATATTTATGCTTATTTATTAACCCTTGTGACCCTTAACCATTTGTACATCGTTAAAACACTGTATATATATATACGTAATATGACATTTGTAATGTCTTTATTGTTTTGAAACTTCTGAATGTGGAATGTTGAATGTTTAATGTTAATTTGTATTGTTTATTATCTACCTCACTTGCTTTGGCAATGTTAACACATGTTTCCCATGCCAATAAAGCCCATTGAATTGAATTGTAGAGAGATGTGAGGTGGCAAGGGTGAAGAGAACGGAAATCTTCAAACTCTCGTCACTTTGTTTCAGCCTAAATTGTAAAGCGCTTCCTTTTTCTTCTGATAGCACCTCCTCCTCTCAATGTCCTCTCTCTGGGACTGTCTGTTTCAGATCCTGACCCCAGCCTAGGAGGTATGGCCTAGGGGGCAGTTTAGGTATTAAACCTCACCTATTTTGACAGGGAAGCCGGGGGGCAGGCTCAGGGTGATGAAATCACGTAGTTTGGCAAAGTGGGCGTTAGAGATGGCCATTAGGTCAATGATGGGCGTGACCTGCTCAGCCAATGACAGAGGGTGAGCCTCACTCAACCACAGATGGGCCTTAAACCTAGAGACAGAGCGCGAGAGAGACACTTGCATTAAACATGGTGGTGATATTGTGCTTGACTGTGCGTTTGCTATGGTTATCCCAGTTCTCTGTTGCCACAGCAACAGTGGTACCTCTGGACCTTGCTGGTGAGCTCCACAGGGCGTCCGATGTCTCGTTCGTTGAGTTGGAACTCTGGGTCAAAGTATTCCTCAGCTGTGATGGCTGTGGGGTTATGGGGGCTGGCATACTGACACACATTACTCTGAGAGACATGGGGAGAGACAGACACACCAATGAGCATGTCCATCTGTCAATCCATCAAAGCACCTATCCACCACATACAACTTGAGGTGATGGTGTGTCTTTGAGAAACTCACCCCATTATGAGCGGTATGCTGCTCAGCTATCCCCAGGAAGGACTGAAGAGGAGTCTTGGTGCCTGGGAGGACAGGAGGGTTAGAACCACACTGTGGGTGTATGTATACTATGAACAAATTAAACATAAGAGTGTTCTGTGTACCTTTGCTCTTGGACTTGTCCTGGTCTGACAGGTGCTCTGTTCTTGACCGAGTCACCAACTCCACATTAGTGGCGCTGTATACCTGAAACAAACCAAAGAAAAAAGTATTTTAAATGCCAACAAACTCTATTTTTTTATGAGAAGCATTTTTAAAGTCCAATAGAGTCTCTGGGCTCACCTTTGCTTCGTAGCCGCTGACTGCCTCACTCTTCTCAGACCGCCAGCCCCAAATGCCAGACTTGTTCCTGTGCAGTAAAGAGCAGGAGAGAAGCATAAGGAGAGAGACCAGGTAGGTGAGTATCTTGGCTGTGTGTGTGTTTGTGTGTGAAGTAGCTACCTCTTGAAGGCGATGTGTGTGTGTATGTGTGTGTGTGTGTGTTACCTCTCGAAGGCGATGTTGCGTGTGTTGAGGTGTGTGGAGACGATGGGAGAGGTGAGTCTCTGGGCAGTGTTCTCCTGGGTGGGCAGCATGGCAGCCAGGAGAGATGGGGCATCCCGCGGGGAGAGAGACAGAGGCTCGGTATACACTACCTGCTTGTCATGGTCCACCTCCATCACCATGGCACCATTCTCTATGGAAACAACACATTCCCATGGAGACAAAACACACATCACCATTCAACCGGTAGCTATGGAAACAACACAAACCACCATGAGGCTACTACGCATTCCAAAACAGAAATGCAACAGATGAAACGCAGTGTGGAATAACTAGCCATATCACCTGTGTGTCATACCTTCGCCCTTAAAGATGTAGCTGCGACGGCCCTTGAGCCAGGTCATGTGCTCGAAGCCCAGCAGAGTGGTGTCAACCCGCAGACACGAGCCACTCTTCCACACACGGTACACATCACTGGGACACACCTTGGAGACCAGGGGTACTGAGCGAGGAAAAGAGGGGGAGATGGATGGGGAGAGGGGGACAGAGAATTTGTGGCATTAATACCACTGCAAACATTTCAGTGCATCACAGTGACAGTAGAATTGGGAGCTAATCCTCTGTGGGGTGCTGAAACCGACCACTGGGAGAACATCGGAAACTCACCCCAACTGGTGAACTCCCATTTCATCTCCACGTAAAAATCCCGGGCCTGAAAGACGGGAGTGTGTTTCAGGTATATCTGATTGACAGGTGTGTTACCTTTGTGTGTTTTTTGTGGATGAACTGAAGACTGCAAATTGTTTTTCTTTAGTTATTTCAACCTTTATTTACCAAGGCAAGTCAGTTATGAAAATTCTTATTTACAATGACGGCCTAGGAACAGTGGGTTAACTGCCTTGTTCAGGGTCAGAACGACATATTTTTATCTTGTCAGCTTGGGGATTCGATCTAGCAACCTTTCGGTGTGTTACATTTACATTTTAGTCATTTAGCAGACACTTTTATCCAGAGTGACTTACAGGAGCAATAAGGGCACCGACAGATTTTTCCCTTAGTCGGCTCGGGTATTCAAACCAGCAACCTTTCAGTTACTGGCCCCAACGCGCTTAACCGCTGCGCTACCGGTCTTACCAGTCTTAGCTTGTTGAGCAGTTCTGGGATGCCAGCCAGTCTCTCTGTGGCTCGCTTGAAGTCCCTGTACTGCAGCACCAGCTGACAAAGCTCGGGGTCCCCTGTGCTCACTGCCTCCTGCAAAACTGGACATAGGGTCATTCCATTTGATTTCAATCACTTTTTCACCGCACCCCCTATTGACTTTAAAATTTTCCATGTACACTTAGGCATGGTAGAAGTGGTCGGAAAGTAACTGTTTGTACCTAAATGCCAAAACATTCAGGAGCAAGAGGAGTTCAAAGTTGACCCATTTTGCATACCCCACAACACCATGAGACATCCAAGTCTTCATCACTGGAAAATATTAACGGTTGAGTTTGAAATCATTTTTTAAAAAAGGTTACAAACAAGGTTATCAAACTATTTTATAATTTATTTTAAAGCATTTAAAAAATATAAAAATGTAACCTTTAATGGGTGAACTCAGATTTTTTTCATATATGTTGTAGCTTAGACCCTAGATTCAAGTAGCCATACCTTCAAAATCAGTTCGTTGTCACGCCTCCCTTGGAGTTGTGGAGAATTTTGTATTGGCCAAAATGGTTTGAATGGACCGCTGATTTATTGGATGTTACATTTCAACAACCCTCCCCCACATGCTTGTTGGTGCTACGTGTTCATCCCTTTTTTCAGACCCGGAAGGACACATTTTGCAGAGTTGTTCCGTATGCTAGTTTGCAACCAGAAAACATAAGAGAACCTGGAGGAAAAAATGAATTCTGTTTTGCCAGAAGTGTGCTCTATGCACAAAATCGGCATACATCGACATATTTTGAATAGGTTTTAAAATAAGCGATTTCCCAGCCACTCTCGTGCACTGTCCCCAGTGGAGGAGCTATAGGAGGACAGGCTCATCGTAATGGCATGGAATGGAACAGTATCAAACACATGGAAACCATGTTTGGCTCTGTTCCATTCATTCCATTCCAGCCATTAATGAGTCCGTCCTCCTTTAGCTCATTACACCAGCTCCATCCAAGCAAGGCATTTGATTGGTTTGACGTGTTGCGAGGTGTCACTGATTTACAGCGGGCTCCAACCCCTATTTAGCTCATTTTCTACCATGGATTCCCCAGGCTTTACATTTAGGGAAGCTTGGTTTTCGATGAGGCTATTAAGAATCTTATCTACATAATCTGTGGTGTTTGTGTTGTGCCCGCCCTCGGTTAAAACAGCCCATTTTAACTCATAGAAGTATATTTCATAGAATGGACTTACAGTATCCCTTCAGACCACTGCAATGTAGCTGGTACACCATTCAAATGTTAATTGAATCGACGTTTTAAGTGCCAATTACTTACACAAAGATGTCTGCTGGTCCACCTATGTCATCTTAAATGGGAATGTCTGTTCTATTATCTATTTCAATAGGTTTCCTATGGAAGACCGACTATTATTTAAAACAACTGATATTCTAATTCAAGTCAACATTATCTGATGTCCAACGATCTTTGTGGTACCATAGACTTCAAGGAGAGTAGGGCAGCTAAACGCCCTTTGAGAACCTTGATCTCCTGAATGTCTTGGCATTCAGGTCCAAAAAGTCACTTTCTGACCACTTCTACCATGGGCAAATATAAATATGTATGGAAAGTTTTTTTCAAACCAAAAGGTGTGCGGTCAAAACGTAATTGAACTCAAATGGAACGACCCCACAGACACACGATATTAACCCAAATAGCTATCCTTCAAACAGACTGCAATATAAATGACTCTGCTTTGTTTACGGAGAACACTATTCTCCCCAGTGAGTCCCAGTTTATACACTCACTAGTCCAACTCTGCGCGTTGCAGTGCGTCGGGTCTGCGCAGTGTCGGAGCAGCACACGGGTTGATTCAAGGTGGCCCAGACACACCGCCAGCTCTAGCGGGGTGCGCCCCCGCGGATCTAAACGCTCCACATTCTCCTGTGGAAAAACAGCCCTGGTGGGTCATGAAAGCCGGGCACGCCTCTCAGCGGTGCGGCAGCTGTTAAAATCAAAACATTAATGGCTGAAAAAGAAAATAAACTGATGTTGCTACCTCCCGCCCCGTTGACCTACCTCGTTTTGCTGTAGTTCCCGTTCAAGCTCAATGTATTGGTTGTTCCAAACCAGAAAATGTAAAGGAAACGCCTCTTGAGCCATTGTTTTTCTATAGCTAGCTGCTAGCAAGCTAATGATGTTACCTAGCAACTGTGTGTTTCCCGTTACAGAAAACTTGTGATTTACAGCGGGAAGAAACGTGGAAGTACACGTGCACTAAAGAAAACCGCAAGCTAGCGATATTCTACGGGATAAAACGGGTAACTAGCAACGTAGCTAACGCAATTAGCAAGAAGCTATGATTAGTACCGTTTGAAATACATGGCTAGCTAGCTCTCTTCTACCCGTTAGTCAGGTAAGCTAGCTAACTGGCTAAAATCATGACAGTTCTTATTTTCCATTCCAGCTAGCTGGCTGACATCGCACGCCTGACCATGTCAACCATTAGTCTCGCAATGCCGGTTGTAACAAACGATGGACTCAAGTTCTGACGATGTGTTAGCTAGCTAACTAGCAACTCCTATCATCACCCTCTCTCGATGTTTTTTTTAAAAATCCTGTGCTGTCAAAATAAGACCAATATACGGCCTATTTGGATTTCACATCCAGGTCACTTGAGTCGATGATACATCCGATGATATCAATGCGTCTTTTCGGTGTTCATTCCAATCACAATATTCCAGGGAACAACAAAACCCTATTACAAACAGTCTAGTATTAACAAAAACAGACCGCAGCATCTGCGACAAAATGCACCCCAGTTTGTATTATTAATTTATTTTTCGCGTCGCTTCAGCTTCAGGTTATGGCTAGCAGTTGGAGGGAAGGGCGGGATGCATATTGCCATACAATCGAAGGGGTACACAACTGCACTACCCCACTTTTACACCAGCTGCTTAGTGTGGTGGTGGGGCCATGGTGAGAATCTCTTAACCTATTAAAAGTAGGGATTACATGTATGCAGGCTTCAATTCTGGTCCTGGGGGACCCAGGCTCTTGTTCCAGCCCAGCACACCGAATTCACCAAATCACCTGACATTGGAATAAAAGTTGGCAAACCCTGTAGATCCCCCAGGACCATATCACTCATGTGCTCATCAACTAACCCAATGTTAAATGAGAGTCTACACATATGTGGACCTGTTCTGTAATATCAGCCCCCCAAAATAATCACTTACATCTGGCACAGTTGATCTTTCATTTTTAATTTTCTAAAAAATAATAATAATAACATAAGTGAAAAAGATTTCTGAAAATAATTACAGTGCTACTGGATTTTCTCTTCATCTTCTAAAATAGGGAAACATTTAGACAAAAGTATATATTTATATTCTTTTTAGATTTGGCAGTGAGGTGGGTAAGAAATAAGTATCCATTAGAAGCACTAGGCTGAATGGTAACAGGGCAGAATAATGACCGCAAATCATACATTTATACACTGAATCTTATCAGGTGAAACGGAAAGGAACTCACATTTTATCCATGGGAAACAGAAAATGCATCAAAGTGGGGTGAGGGGCATTTCCTAAAATAGAGACAGTTGTCCTAGATTCATATTTGTACAAAACAGGGAGAGTTTTGGGAGTGATAGCACCTGAATTCTAACTGTTGTTTGAGAGCGCACCATTTACCCCCCCTCTCCCTTTCATTCATACCCCGCCCTGGTTTTGGTCTCGTCATCACGTCGATTGCCCTCTCGCGCCGTCCCTGAATCCCTCATAGGCGCCCCCCTCTGTCTCAGGATGGGGCGACCTGACCAAAGTACTCCTGGAAGAGTTAGCCCACAACCAACACCTTTTGGGTTAGAGACGGCCTGTCATAAAGCACTTAGAACCACTAGGGTAAGGAGGGAACCCTGTCGGGCATGACACCTAGCACCCCCAGCCACCTTCACGGGAACCCCCGACCTCCCCACTTTAATCACGTAGCGTCGGCGCCTGAACGCAAACACCTGAGTCTCGTGTCTGGTTTAGTCAAAAAAATGTATACAACATGGAAAGAAACCCTTCTCCCACTAAGTGTGTAGTAACTAATCACTCTCCTACTCCCTTCTGAGAGTTTTGGGGATTTTTAGGCCTCCCTTGTCCTTCTTCTACAGTCTTTTCTCTGTACCCGACCTCTCCCTGTAACCCCCCTGTCCCAGACAGAGGCGGTGGGCCTCTAGGATATCCTCTGGATCAGCTTGTCCTCTGATAGGCAGTAGAGGGTGTTGACGGACAGCTCCGAGATGAAGGCCTCGCAGGCTTTGCGGGAGACACCCTTGCATTCCCGCAGGTCCAGCAGGGAGAGGCAGGAGAGCCGGCGGAGGTACCGCAGACACGCATCTGTCAGCTTACTGCAGCCTGGGAGATAGAGACACAGCGGTGCTCAATATGAAAGACAACTCAATAGCAATCCTGTGTGTGTGCTGTGCGAGTCCAAGGCTTACCCCCCAGGTTGAGCTCAGTGAGTGTGTTGCGTGTGGAGGAGCCCACGGCAGTGAGCAGGTTGATGGACTGGTCCGTGAGGCCTCCGCAGTGGGACAGGTCCAGACGGGTCAACAGGGGCATGTGTCTGATCACCAGCCTCAGAGTGGAGTCACTGATCTCCAGCCCTGCCAGACGGAAAGACTGCATGTTCCTCAGCTGACTGCGGTTATCACACCCTAGAGAGAGACAGAGAGGGGGACGGGATTAGGGCAGAAAGAGGTGACAGGAGGGCGACAGCGGGAGAGAAGAAAGAAGGAAAGGAGGACTGAGAATATCTGTGTCCGCTGCTCCAGAGGGACATAGCTAATTAACGTGGTATGACAAGGGATTTATCCAAACAGTACTTAATTCAAAACAGAAAACTGTGTTGGGGGGGTGGCTCTCACCTGGGGGGTTGAGCAGGTCTCGGATCTGTCCATCTTTCACCCCGTCGGCCCAGCGCAGGTCCAGCGTGCGCAGGAGGGGGCAACTGGTCGAGCTCAGAGCCGAAATAGAAGACCAGGAGCACCCAGACAACATGAGATCCTTCAGCCCTGAGCCAGAGAGAGAGAATAACCTCTCCAATGTGAGTAATAGTTCAGGTGGGTCTGTCTGTCTGTCTGTCTGTCTGTCTGTCTGTCTGTACCTGGCAGGCGGTTGACGAGCCACGTGAGTTGTTTCTTGGAGATGGAGGTCCAGGAGAGGTCCAGAGCGACTGGCTGGCGTTTGATGATGCCCGACAGGGCCTGAGGACTGATTGCTTTAGACACGGTCAGATTGATCCTCATCCACAGCCTCTTATCCAGGCTCCTGCACAAGAACACATTTCAAAAGTTTTTTTATCAAGCACCCATACACTCTTGCACATGCAGACACGAATAGTTACCACAGCGCTTACGGAAACAAAGGCAGTTATCACTGCGTGTGTGTATGTGTGTGTATAAAATGCATTCTAAAATGTTTCTCTTACCATTTGTACCAGTTCTTGCACACGGCCATGCAGACACAGAGCTCAGCACGAGTCAGGTAACGGAAGACTGATACCCACACCTCCCTCTCACAGCCCGGTTCGCTCCCTCCATTCGCCACCTCCCTCTCCCCATCGTGTAAAGCCGACAGAGGGAGGTGTAGAGGAGGAACCCGGGAGGAGGAAGCACCGTTGTTTGTCCTATCTGGTCTGCCCGGCCTCGTTCTCCTCTCGTCTTCATGGGAGCCGCCAGTGTGTATGTTGCTTCCCCGGATGTGTGTGTGTCTATCTGAGCGTGCAGGGTCTGGGGCGTGGTTCCTGAGTGGTGGTCGGGCAAGATTCTTGCGTTGTGTGTAAATCTGTCCGGGAGGGGCAGGACGGGGGGTGACTGCAGCCTCCAGTTTGGGGACGATGGCCCCTGGATCATGTTTGGCCCTCGACGGCTGAAGGGTCACAGTGAGATACGAGCCCTTCATGAGGTCGTCGCTAATGTCAGAAACTACGAGGACCGGTGGCTCCGCCTGTGCCTGTCCTCCTTCCCTCCAGTCTTCATCCATCGCCGCCTCTTCTTCTTCGTTTTGGTTGGACTCCCCACTCCCCTCATCTTCTTTGGCTGTTACTCGTCTCTGCGGCCGGTTTTCTTTGTCCCCTCTGCCACTCCGCACGCCGTTCTCCCTGTCCTCCTCCTCATCACTACTACTGCTGCTGCTGCTGGTACTGCTATCACTCTCTTCCTCTGCTCCACCGTGTCTCTGTCCTCTTCCTGCTGCTCCTCCTCTGAGCCTTACTCCTCGCCCTTGCCCCCTGCGCCCATCTCCCCTGCCTGCGGGGTCCAGGCTGAGGGAGGGTTGGGGGGGCTGGAGTCGTGCCCCTGTAGGGGAGCCTCTGAAGGACCCACGGCCCCGGGACAGTCTGCCGACGGGGGAGTGAAGGCGAGAGGACACCCCTCTCTGGAGGTGGGCCAGACGCTGGGAGCCCAGGAGCTTGTGAGAACGCTCCAGAGATGACGTCTGCTTCTGTAGAGAGGTGGTGAGGAGTAGAATAGGTAAAACAATGCTTTAAATTTGTTTTATCATACACTGGTTTAGAGAGATACGGCGCTTTAAAATAGGCTGCATGTGCATACCGACTGTAAGATTTTGCTGCGCTCCAGTTTGATCTGCAACACAAAGACAGAGATTTAAAATTAGATGACTTGGTGAAAAAGTATTGTACGAATCAAAAAAACCTTATGCCGCCCCCCTTCTCATTCTCCCGCTCTCACACTCTTCCGGAGTCGTAGCTCCAGTGCGCCGGCTCTCTTCCTGTTCTGTTGTTGCTGCAGTAGCAGCCGCTGGGAGGGAGGGGGCGCCCTCCGCTGGGACAGAGGGGACGTCAGGGGGGGTCTGCCACGTCGCCCCTTCCTCACCCCACTTCCTGCCTCCTCTACTCCTATCCCTTCCCGGTGGGCATGCTTTGACGTAGTGAGAGAACCTGTAGACGCCATGCTGTCCTCATCACTGCTGGACGACTGAGACAGAGAGTAAAAGAGAGAGGCAACATCACAAAACAGGTATTAATAGAGTTGGTGGGTATCATCTTACAGGGACAGAAGAACAGACGCGCACAGAGCGAGAGAGACGCGCGCGCAGAGCGAGAGAGACGCGCGCGCAGAGCGAGAGAGACACGCGCGCCTCACACTCTGTAATATGACATTTGAAACGTCTCTATTCCTTTGAAACTTTTAGGAGTTGAAAGTTGACTGTTCGTTTCACTTTGGTTAATGAACATATGTTCCCCATGCCAATAAAGAAATTATGGGATACCTCTGATGAAGAGCCATCTTTGTCCTGGTAACATTTGGGACACTCCCAGCAGCTGGGCAGGTCCTTGTTGATCCTGCCCTCCCCTGGCACCTGAGAGAGGAGAATGAACAGCTATAAACACCTGACATACACACAGAGGACTGTTATAAGCACCTATAACACCGCCATCATCCTCAAGGGCCATTTGAGTTCGGGACCCCCTCGTGTGGGATACGAAAGAAAATATGTATTGGAAGTACATGCTGCACAAGAGGGACTTTAGTGTACATTGTAGTACAGGTATATCCACGTATCTGCTGGTCCCTGGTCACCTTGATGCAGTCGGGATGGGCGATCTGAGCACAGTTGGAGCATTCCATCAGGGTTGTGGAGGATGGGCTAGCGTCCGCCAGCTCCTGCTTCCCCTGGCCCTCTCCACAGAGAACACACACCGCCGAGTTGGGCAGGCCAGGCTGGAGACGGGGAGAGACAACGGTCAACATGCTATACACACACAGGGCGTGAAGGCGGTGCACTGGATACTCACAGCCAGACACTGCCGCATCATGCAGCCCTTCTTCATGCGCCCGGGTCCTCCGAACCTCCTCATGTCTCTGCAGAAGTTGCATTCGCCGCACTCCTCCCTCTGGCAGGCCGCACAGCGTTTGCAGCGCACGCGCCGCCGCCTCAGGGCCGAGAGTGAGGTGGCGGCCCGAGCCGGGCGCGGGACCGCGGGCTTGTGGGGCATGGCGGGGCGCGGGCGGTCCACCGGCGAGGGGGAAGGGGGCCGGTACCACGACGGCTGGCCGGGGAAGATGGGAGCAGAAGGGAGGAAAGTTGAGACGTCTGCCCCGTGTTGTTGAGGGCTTGACTGTGGTGACTAAACGCATGTACGGCCGCGTGCATGTCGGGTGAGTGTTTGAACTCGTGTGTACGAGAGGCACGTGCCCTCTTGGCTCACCCTCTTGGGCCACTTGACGATGGGCTTCCCAGTGTAAGACAGCTTGGGGTCGTCGTTGCGGTGGTCTTCCAGAAGAGCCTAAACAGGACACAAGACATGTAAAAAGGTCAAGACTATTGATTGAAAGACAGACAGACACTGAGACACTGTTCCAACATCCACTGAGAATGAAGCAATGTACTGGTCAGGCACTGAAAGTTGCACGCTGCGTGGATATTAAAACGTAACCCGTAGAATCCCGCTGTCCTCAGACACCTGCAGACAGAAACGGGTCCTGTGTAGATCAGTTAGCAGAGCACGGCGCCCTTTGCAGCGTCAGGATCTTGGGTTTGATTCCTGCTGGGACCACCCATACCAAGTCCAGTGCTTGAATTTTTCCGCATTTCGTTGCGTTACAAAGTGGGAATAAAATTGATAAAATTGTCAACGATCTATAGAAAATACCAATATCGAAGTGGAAGAAAAATTTGAACATACATTTTTTAAAAAGGTACATTTATTTTGGATTAGATTAAACCCAGTCAATACTTTGTAGAAGCACCTTTGGCAGCGATTACAGCTGTGAGACTTTCTGGGTCAGTCTCTAAAGCAGTGTTCACACTCTGGCAGTGTGAAGTGACTCAAATCCTTTTTATCTGCATATCCGATTCCAATCTGTACTTTTACCTGCTGTCTGAACAGCCAAAAAGCACATGTAATCAGATATTTCAAGCCACCTTTGTAGGATCGTGGTGGCCCAACACCCTATTAAAACCCTTTACACTCGTACCCGTATAAGGGTTGAAAATGGCAGATTTTGGCACTGATAAACGCCTAAATTGGCACGCAGAGGCTGTGCAGTGCAGAGGCTCTTCAGTAACGTGCTCTAAATGACATCAGAGCTCAGGCTCTGTGCTTCACAGCGCTATATGGGTTTTCACTGACAGCCGTTCTGAACTTGGGTATCGCAAATTGTCAGAGTGAGGGAAATGCTGTAAATTAAAAGGGCTCTATGTAATTTGAAAGATGAGACGTTGGGGATTTTATTAATAATAGTAGCAAGCCAAACACCTGCGAGTCCAAACATGCACTTCACATTTCCATATCAGAAAGCTTGTGTAAACGTTTATGATCAGTGTGTTTGATGGACAATTAAATGGTGTCATATCCAGGGTTATTCTGAACAGAATAAGACTGTCTATTGTGAAGAAAATTTGCAGCGGAACACGCACCAGAACGCACCCATACCTCCTTTCTATGCGCACCAACACTATGACCCGTTTCTCAGAACGGTCTTGTGAAAGCCTAACACTAAGGTTGTACTTCATAATATGGCTAGTCATGTTGGCAATAGAAAAAGCTTTCAAATGATTCCCACCTGATCCAGATTGTGATTGATAAAAATAGGCAACTTTTTGGATTGCGTAAATATTAATTGGCGGGGATGCAGGGTTGTGTTCCAAACAAAACAACTACAAGTGTACTTGTGCCGTTGAGGAACTAGAACATCTAGGAAAGCTAAAAAAAATAACCTTACAGTTGAAGACTCTTCTTTGAGTCATGAAAGGGCATTGAAATGACTCAGGAACTACTCACTCTGGAGAGGGTGTGGCCACTTGGAGACACCAGTTAGTCCCCTCACTCAGACCCTTGTCATTGTTTTGTCTTATGTTTGCACCTACCCCACATTTTCTAGGAATATTCTTATGTTACTGAATGTATCCAGAATATTTTCAGATTTTGTTATCAACCAATTGCTTCAAAAAGTACAGTAAATGTAAAATGCACAAAATGTTTGGATTCAGTCTTCTGTCTGATAAACTGTTGTGTCCTCAACTTTGGTCAAATAAATGGTTATGGTTACACATTTCATATTTCTTCTCTAAGAAACATTTCAAATTTAGCCCCTTCCACATAACCCTTTACGCTTGTGGGAATTGGCCTAAGACCATGTTGACGTTTCCTTTATTTTGGCAGTTTCCTGTGTGTGCACACTACTGTAAATGACTTGAGGTGAAAGCATCTGCTAAAAGGGATACATGACATTATTATATTCCAGACTGGTGCCCTGTACCCACCCGTATGTCGTGGAGCAGGGCGGGGGCGTTGCGGATGCCTGCGGGGACACACTTCTTGTGGGCTGGCAGCTCCTCCAGCTTCCCCAGCAGGTTCCACAGCCCCTCCAGCTCCAGGGGGGTCAGGTTTACCCTCACCCCCAGTTTAGTGGCACCCAGAGCGGGGGAGACATCCTCGTCGCTCTCTTCCATTTTGACCTTGCTCTCCCTTTCCTCCTCCTTTCCTTCCTCATCATCGTCTCTGTCTTTATTCTCCTCCGACGTGCCGTTTTTCACGTGGCCGTTGAGTTTGTTCTCCGAGGAGTCTCGAGTCAGACCTGAGAGGGAGGGACAAAAACAGAGATTAAAACGAGAAGACAAATGAGAGACAGAAAAATATAAATCGTTGTGTGTGTACACTCACCAACACCAAGCGAGTGCTTCTGGAACTCAGGGGTGAGGTGAGAGGTGTTAGTCAGACAGTAGAGGTATCTCTCCAGCACGTACCAGCACATCTCATAGTAGAAGGGGTATCGGAACTTAGCCGGAACCTGGACAGCAGAACACATGAGATATTGAAGGGAAGTGACTACTCTCACCTGTAGTCAACATGTAATAGTCAGCCCCCCCCATTGAGTAGTACTAGTGCATGTGCGGTGGAGTTCTGCGTGACACGTGTGCATGTGGTAGTGTACTCACTCGTGTGCGGTCCTCGATGTTGTAGATGTTGAGCTGCATGGGGATGTTGAAGCTGTGGAGGAAGTTTCCCCCAAACACCAGCGTGTCCTCAGGAGTGTACACAGCATGGATCCAACCTAGACATCAACAGTGGAGGAGGTTAGATGGGGGAACAAAAATGTACCGTGTGTATCAGTGTGTGTACGTACCAGAGGGGATCATGAAGGTATAGCCCTGCTTCAGCTCAATCCTCTGACAGTCCCGAGCCTTGTCTCCCAGGAAGATGTCCCCTTGTTTCCCTGACAACACCCAGTCCTCGTACAGCTCCAGGTTCTGGGGTGTGGGTGGGATCAGCCAGAACACCTACAGGAGGAGGTCAAAGGTCGAGATAGCCATAGAGATGCAATAAAATACTAGTATGGCCTAAGTCCTAAACGTTCGTAACTCTAGAATCAAATGGCAGCCATCTTGGTCAGGGATAAATTGTGTTCTATTGAAGTCTGTGGCGATTCAAAACGTGACACGTCCAAGGCTCAAGTTCTCACCTTGCCCCCCCGCAGGATGTGGTACCAGACCGATGTACCACCAAAGTCAACGTGGAAGTCTGTGAAGCAGCCCTGGACACTCATCAGACAGTACCTGAAGGAATATACATCTTTACACCGTACATCAACCATCATTAAAAACAAAGACATGTGTTAAATGAACTCACACTCCAAGCACAAACACCGCATTGTTTTTATTTTATTTTTTGGAATTGTACCCCTTTTTCTCCCCAATTTCGTGGTATCCAATTGTTACTAGAGACTATCTTGTCTCATCGCTACAACTCCCGTACGTACGGGCTCGGGAGAGACGAAGGTTGAAAGTCATGCGTCCTCCGATACACAACCCAACCAAGCCGCACTGCTTCTTAACACAGCGCATCCAACCCAGAAGCCAGCCGCACCAATGTGTCGGAGGAAACACCGTGCACCTGGCAACCTTGGTTAGCGTGCACTGCGCCCGGCCCGCCACAGGAGTCGCTGGTGCGCGATGAGACAAGGATATCCCTACCGGCCAAACCCTCCCTAACCCGGACGACGCTAGGCCAATTGTGCGTCACCCCACGGACCTCCCGGTCGGTTACGACAGAGCCTGGGCGCGAACCCAGAGTCTCTGGTGGCACAGCTGGCGCTGCAGTACAGAGCCCTTAACCACTGCGCCACCCGGGAGGCCAACACTGCATTGTTATGGAAGGGTAAACATTTTAAAATGAAGTGGTTGAGTACATGTGGAATGAAAGCCATAAAAAGGTGCAGGTTCGGGACTCACTTCTGCACTTTGGGATACTGCATGTCTATGATGGAGTTGGTTGAGTCTCTCTGTCGCTCCTTCAGGTGCCTTGGCCACATGTTGTCCACCCAGTCGATCAAATCCACCTGGTGAGAGGGAGGGAAGGTCAGCAGGGACATGCACCACTGACTGTCCAGGGCTCTGTGGAAGTGATAGCCCAGTGTTTACAATGGTCAGACACCTGAACTTGCTATGTGATTGTTTGGTGTTTGACAAGGTTCTGGTTTGTAGTACTGAGTGATTAGTGCTTCGAGGCCGGTTCGACTATTTAAAGATTATCACAATTTTTCGACTTTGATTATTTTTTTAAACATTAAATGCATTATGAAATAATGACACTACAGTGATTTGAGCTTTTTAATGGAAATTCCAAAGCCAAAAATAGTGAACATTCAATTGCCAAAACTAAAATTTCACCTTGCCTCTGATCAGATCCACATTGCATAGACATCAATAGAAAAATAGGAAATTACTATGAAATACAATATTTCAGTTGTGTTTATTACTTCGTTTTTATTTGATGACTTTATTATTTCTCATTCCTTGAAGTCCTCCTCTCTTCTCTGCTCAGCCAGGAGCAGTCAGTCAGCCAGGCCATCTAACAATGTTCTCCCCCATACTGTACTGTCTTTAGTCATCCTACTAGTTCGTCAAAGTAGATAAGATATAACTTCCTCAACCGTCTCTGTCTCTCTTCATTGTGTTGTGTACATTCCTCTCTCATATGGCCTGTGTATATCGAACATAACGTAGCAGGCGTAAACGTGTATCTGTCCAGAGATCTGAATATAATGAAGAAATGCTCATGTCTCCGCCCTAACAATGGGAGTCGTTGTCCCGAAGGCGACAAGGCAGGCGACAAGCTTAGGTCCAAAACGCATTGGGATTATTTTGGACAGGTTTTGGCGAGAGTGAAACCGTTCGCCTCTTACTCTCTGTTTGAGCCAGGAAAAAACAGGTGAAATGGATTATGGACACTAGTCATTTTCTAGGGTTCTGTGCTGAATTAAATGGAATATTTGCTTAATGAAAACCCCAACTCCCTTCAGTCCAGCATCCCACATAGTTCTGGACTTGATTTCTTTCGTTAATTAAACAGCGAGTTGGGCTTACAAAAAAAACAAAATGGAATTAAAGTAATTGAACAGATGTTGGTAATTTAAATATTTAATAACTGAAAAAATATACACTACCGTTCAAACATTTCGGGTCACTTAGAAATGTCCTTGTTTTTGAAAGAAAAGCTAATTTTCTGTCCATTAAAATTACATCAAATTGATCAGAAACACAGTGTAGACATTGCTAATGTTGTAAATGACTATTGTAGCTGGAAACAGCAGATCTTTTATGGAATTTACACATACGGAGCATCAGCATTTATGGGTTTGATCCCACAAATACTGATGCTCCAAGATACTCAACTAGTCTAAAGAAGGCCAGTTTTATTGCTTATTTAATCAGCACAACAGTTTTCAGCTGTGCTAACATAATTGCAAAAGGGTTTTCTAATGATCAATTAGCCTTTTAAAATTATAAACTTGGATTAGCCAACACAACGTGACATTGGAACACAGGAGTGATGGTTGCTGATAATGGTCTCTGCACTCCTATGAAGATATTTCATAAAAAATCTGCCATTTCCAGCTACAATAGTCATTTACAACATTTGATGTTATTTTTAATGGACAAAAAAAAAGTAATTTTCTTTCGAAAACAATGACATTTCTAAGTGACCCAAAACTTTTGAACGGTAGTGTATATAATGATGGTTCCTCACTCAGCACTACTGGTATGTGTGTGCGTGCGCGCGCCTGCACGTGTCTTACCGAGGCGGGTCGTTTCACCAGGTTCTCCAGCTTGGTGTGACTGAACTCCAGGCTGATGACGTTATACAGCTTATCTCGCTCCGAAGGCGGGGTCTCGTAGTACCGCCGCCATTGGGCCATGGACATCTCGATGCCCTTCTGAGTGGTCACATCCATAACGTCGACCATCCTCCGACTGCCTATGACAGAAGGGGTCAGGCAAAGGGCAGGGAGAATTACTTACAGGCCCTGCAGCACTGTTTCAAAATGCAGATGAAATCAGCAGCCATGAGTTCATAAGAGTGTTCATAGTTTGGGCCTTACCTACAAACAGCTTGACGTCACTCACACTGAAATCAGAGTCTGGCATCCTGACAGAATAAGACAGAGGAAGGGAGAGAGAGCGAGAAGGGGGTTGTTAAATAAATCTGGAGAATCAGAGTGAGCCAGCAGTTATATTTCCATCTCCCACAGATCTGCAGAGAAGGAGGTGGGCTAGATAATTAGAAGACGAAGAGTGACCTACTCTAAGCCGAGGCCGTCTTTTTTCTCAAAGATCAGAGGGTCTCTCAGCCCCTCCCTCTGGATGTACTCGAATGTGAAGTCTGCAGAGAAACACACGTTACCCTCAACAATGCAGGGCAGGCACACCAAAAGTAATCAAAGAAGTAGAACCATAATTAGGGCCAAGTTCTTTTGCCAGATTACAAAACCAACAAGCTTTTCCAGGTCAAGATCATAACATAGGAGAAACTGGGTTAGCGCCTTTAAGGGATATCATAGCTTGGTTTGACCCCTGACCTTTTCCCTCCATGTGTTTAACCAGGTTGGAGTTGAACCGGTCACTCTGCAGCTTCTCATCCAGGTCAAAGGTCCTCTTCCCCTCAATCTCATCGTCCGAAATCCCGTCATCGAGGTAGCGCCGCCGCGTCCCCGTACGCTAGTAACACAAAGCAGAAACTCAACTCGTATCCAGGGCTGTGATGGTAATTGAATAACCGTGTAACTGACAGTTGTGGACAAAGACCGCCATGAAAATAAAATAACTGTCAAACCTGTTTAAATAGTCCTACATAATAATATATATATATATATAGTTTACTAAGTGAGTGTTTACTAATGATTATAAGCAATTGTTTTGCTAGCCTAGTCTGTCTATTAAACGGTCTCTATCTCGTCCTCTTTCCAACTCGCCTTTGATGCTCAGGCAGCAAATTCACGAGATGCGTGGGGGTACCTGGCAAATGTCAAATGTAGAAAAGTGCACAGCTTTTCTTCACCTCACACATTAAGTCATTCAAATCAAAACAGTACTTCACAGTATTTGAAAAATCTTTCCAATGTTTTCTGCCTTGATAATCATCGTTGTGATAAATAGGCTATGGACATTTTGCGTGTATTTGTTTCTATTTTAATGATTGTCAATTTCATCTTCATAATATAGCTCTGCTGTCCACTTCATACCTTCCTTGTCAATACATTATCTTATAGCGTACTTCCCGAAAGCCTAAGGCAGGCTTAGGTTTTTTAATACGTTTTAAGGAAAGGAGAAATATTTGCTTGTGTTGACATATGCTGGTGGCTTTGATTGACAGGTGCTTTTATGGGGTTGTGCTTGAGTTTGCCGGTTCTCTCTATAGGCCGATGGGCAACTTTTAGGAAACTACCCTCTGGACTGCATCTCTTTCATAAGAATCAAATGCTCCTGTCTTTATTGAATCTGGTAAAAGGCCTGTTTTCAGTAGCTCCGGCTACATTATTTCTGTCATTACGGCATCCTCTCTTTGAAGAACACATGCCACTGCCATAGGGTTTGTAACGTTATGCGAATGTTTCGGGAAAAACCCATCGGACTCCGATTGAATTGTATTCTGCATCGAAATAAATATATATATATATGTAGAAAAGCCAACAGACAAGGACAAGGAAAGTATGCATCTTTATTTTGACTCTTAATGTTGTCAATACAAAACTGCTACAGATTTGTTGATTAAAGATAATAAGTAATAACCTGAATAATAATAATGAAATGCCATGATAATAATGAAGTGTAATGGCTTGTTTCAAATAGGTTTTATTAATTAGCATTTCCATGTAAACAAGTGTGTACATTCGCCTGGCCAATTACCGTAACCTCAAATTCCAAGACCGTCACAGCCCTACTTTTATCACTTTGAATGAGATTTCTGCTAAGACCATGCACATGTAACAGTATTGCCTTTGTCCCTCTTTGCCACAACACTGGCTTGAACCAGGGACCCTCTGAATATATCAAGTGCCGCCACACAAGAAGCATCGTTAACTATCGCTCAACAAAAGCAGTGGGCCTTGAAGAGCAAGAGCCTTTAAGGTCTTTGAGCGAGGGACGTCGCCGATTGACCGCTACTAGCATGCATTGCTAACAAGCTAGCCATTTCACATCGGGAAACACACCAATGTACACTGAGTATACCAAATATTAGGAGCACCTTCCTAATCGAGTTGAACGAACAGCCTCAATTAATTTGGGCATGGACTCTATAAGGTGTCGAAAGCGTTCCACAGGGACGCTGGCCCATGTTGACTCCACAGTTGTGTCAAGTTGGCTAGATGTCCTTTGGGTGTTGGACCATTCTAGATACACATAGGTAACTATTGAGTGTGGAAAAACCCAGCAGCTCTGCAAAAACCAGTGCACCTGGCACCTACTACCAAACCCTGTTCAAAGGCACAAAGACTCATAACAGGAAGATTTTGCAGATCAGTCATTCAGTCACGCAATGGTCTGCGTGGGCATCACAGAAGGAGGGCCTTATCCCCACCCCACTTACTTCCATTCACCCCCTGCTCTCATATCTTGGCTAGACAGATGGGTCCAGCACAACACCCCACCCCCATCCTGTTCCACCAAACCCGGGCTATGCCTGGTATTATCTTTACTCAAAACACCCCGCATGCGGTTTCCTATTGTTCTGCAACTATTCTTATATCTTGACTAACTATACATTCTAAGATCCACACAAACATTCCACTATTATCTATAATTCTGTGGATTATTTTTAATTAATGGCCAATTTTATTTATTATTATTATTATTATTTTATACACCCTTTAGAAAAGCTTAAATGGGTCTAAGTCACCGCATGGTAACAAAAAGCCCCACCTAATGTAAAGCGACATGAGCAAGCATTATCAGGTCAGACAACAGTGAACTTGAACCTGACCCTACATTGAACCCACTGACACGCATCCAGTCTATCGTCAGGCCAACAGATCCACAACACTCTCGTTGATTTAGCTTGTTACCGATGCAACAGTCGTTTTCTTTAGGGAAACTAGCTAAATACAACTTGCAATAGAATTTTAGCTAACACACCAACACGTAGCTATTAATTAGACTGTACTTACCAAGCGTTTGCTGTAACGGGGGTTTTGGTCTTCCATGACCTAAGACAGGAATGAGACCGTTGAGAAACCACAATGCCATGAACAGCCTAAGTTAATTGAGCAGTTAACTAATTTAACAGCAGCTTTTGAGAGCCAAACTATAGGCCAATTGTTTACATATGAGTATAAAACACTCAACTTCTGGCGCTTGGATTGACAGTTTGCCAGCTTCAGTATCGGGACAAGGATAAAAGGTTAGCTAAGTTTTGGCTAACGTTATAATATATAAACTGACTTAATATTATGACATAGCAAGTTAATGCTAAGTACTAAATAACTGGCTACACGGTAACAAATGTATTTAGCTAACTAACGTTACTGTAGCTAACAAATAACAATCAAATAACGTTAGTTGTCTAAACGTCAACTAGCCACCGTTAACTAATTATTATTGTTGACAAAAACGGGAACATGCAAATTAGACTTTTTTTGCAAGAAAATTTAACCATATCGTTATCCTTGGATAATGTTACAGAACTGACCAAGTTGCAGCAGAGGCTGTTAGCGAGTGCTATCTATGCTATCTACATATACTAACTACTAACGCTACAAGAGACTGTTAGCTAGCTAACTTCCCCGAATACATTTGAGTGTCTAGTGGTCCTGCTCTGTTCGGACGCAATTTCAGTTAATAACCTACCGTTACCTAGTCAACATACCCAGCACAGTATGATCGTATAATGTTAGTTACAGTTATGGGTTATCTTTATGTAGATAAAATGATCTAACTTACGTTAGCGTCTTCATTCACGGAACGTTAGCTAGTTAGCCATCATTGCGCTAACGTTAGCTTCCTAATCGGAAAATGGCTATCGTATTATTTTTGAGATAAGTTTCCCACTGAAATAACTCATTGGGTTGTTGTGGTCTGTATGTTATCCCGTAGCGCGGCGTCTAGAAGTTATCGCTGAACTTTGTATCCATCTTATATATTTTTAGCTTTGTAGTTTGTTATCCTGGTTATTGTGCGATAAAGTTAAAGCGATCTGCTTCGATCCGCCATTTTCAGCTGAGCATAAAACAAAAACACACACACACACACACACACACACACACACACACACACACACACACACACACACACACACACACACACACACACACACACACACACACACACACACACAAGGACCCGCCCCAGGATTAACACTGCCATCCAATAGTACATGAATAAATCAACACAGGAAGGTTGTGATTGGGTAAAAGTTATGTCTTTCCGAGAGATGGTTTGTAGAGCTGTTTAAACTGCGCCCCACGTGGTGTGACAGCCTATGGCAGTAGAGACCACCGACGTGAGCGAAACATTATTCGCTGGGGTGTCAAAATGGGGTCAACAAGAGAGCCTATCATAAGACTACTATGGGGAACAATTTATGTACATAAACCAATCATATCGGAACATAGTGAGACTGAAAATTCCCAGTAAAGACCATTGTCATAAGGACAAGGGAACATATAGTAAGAGGGACATTTAAGTCATTTAGCAGACGCTCTTATCCAGAGCTGTTCCATCCCAATTAAAAAAGTATTTGAATGCCACCTGTCAACGAAATAATAAAACGTTTCTTAAACAGATGAGGAAAAAGAGAGAATTAAAAACAAGAGGCGCACTAATAGCACACATAAAACATTCTATTACAGAACAACCACACTGGATGACTGACAACCACTCATCACTGAAAAGACCTTCACTAACATTTCAGCACATTACATACTGACACAGCATACCGAGAAACAACATTGTATGAACGACACACACACACACACACACACACACATCATGAAGAAAAAAATACATGTGCAATAAAATACATGACTGGGTAAATTAGGGATTTTGACCATGAGTCACAGCTGTAACTATATTTGTTGAATGTTGTGCTCAAGTATATATCATTTCACACATATTTTCTTCTGCACATAAGTCATTGAATCATTAATCCAAATATTCACCCAATGTTTTCACCTACATATGGTACCACAATGTCCTACTGTCATTGGCAGGGGGCACCAATCTCATTGTGCATGGGATCTTCAAAACCTTAGTTCTAGGTTACCACACTGTCATCTGAATGAGAAATTAGAAGCAGTGAGGAAAATTAAGACTTTTTCCACATTTGTTACGTTACAACCTTATTCTAAAATGGAATAAATAAAATCCTCAGCAATCGACATACAATACCTTAGTTCTGGGACACAAAGCATCCTTCACTCATGCTGCCAAACATACCCTCGTAAAACTGACTCTCCTACCGATCCTTGACTTCGGCAATGTCATTTACAAAATAGCCTCCAACACTCTACTCAGCAAATTGGATGCAGTCTATCACAGTGCCATCCGTTTTGTCACCAAAGCCCCATAAACTACCCACCACTGCAACCTGTATGCTCTCGTTGGCTGGCCCTCGCTTCATATTTGTCGCCAAACCCACTGGCTCCAGGCCATCTATGTCTTTGCTAGGTAAAACCCCGCCTTCTCAGCTCACTGGTCACCATAGCAGCACCCACACGCTCCAGCAGGTATATTTCACTGGTCACCCCCAAAGCCAATTCCTCCTTTGGCCGCCTTTTCTTCCAGTTCTCTGCTGCCAATGACTGGAACGAACTGCAAAAATTACTGAAGCTGGATACTCATATCTCCCTCACTAACTTTAAGCATCAGCTGTCAGAGCAGCTCACAGATCACTGCACATAGCCCATCCAACTACCTCATCCCCATGCTGTTATTCATTTTATTTACTCCTTTGCACTCCAGTATCTCTACTTGCAAATTCTTCTTCTGCAAATCTCACTCGTGTTTATTTGCTCAATTGTAATTATTTCTCCACTGTGGCCTATTTTCTGCCTTACCTCCCTAATCTTACTACATTTGTAGTATATTGTATATAGACTTTTCTATTGTGTTATTGACTCTGTTAGGTTATTCCATGTGTAACTGTGTTTGTGTCGCACTGCTTTGCTTTTTCTTGGCCCGGTCACAGTTGTAAATGAGAACTTGTTCTCAACTAGCCTACCTGGTTAAATAAAGGTGATATAAAATACAAATAAAATACCCCATAATGACAGATCAAAACCAGTTTAGACATAAATACCTTATTTACATAAGTATTCAGACCCTTTGCTATGAGACTTGAAATTGAGCTCAGGTGCATCCTGTTTACATTGATCATCCTTAAGATGTCTCTACAACTTGTAGTCCACCTGTGGTAAATTCAATTGATTGGACATGATTTGGAAAGGCACACCCCCGTCTATATAAAAAGGTCCCACAGTTGACAGTGCATGTCAGAGCAAAAACCAAGTCATGAGTAGAGTCATGAGTCAACCAAGTCATGAGTAGAGTGCCAAGACAGGATTGTGTCGAGGCACAGATCTGGGGAAGGGTACCAAAACATTTCTGCAGCATTGAAGCTCTCCAAGAACCCAGTGGCCTCCATTCTTAAATGGAAGATGTTTGGAACCAGCCAGGCTCTTCCTAGAGCTGGCTGCCTGGCCAAACTGAGCAATCGGGGGAGAAGGGCCTTGGTCGGGGAGGTGACTAAGAACCCGATGGTCACTCTGACAAAGCTCAAGAGCTACTCTGTGGAGATGGGGAAACACTTCCAGAAGGACAACCATCTCTGCAGCACTCCACCAATCAGGCCTTTATGGTAGAGTGGCCAGACGGAAGCCACTCCTCAGTAAAAGGCACAACAGCCTGCTTGGAGTTTGCCAAAAGGAACCTAAAGACTCTCAGATCATGAGAAACAAGATTCTCTGGTGTGATGAAACCAAGATTGAACTCAATGGCCTGAATGCCAAGTGTCACGTCTGGAAGAAGCCTGGCACCATCCTTATGGTGGAGCATGATGGCGGCAGTATCATGCTGTAGGAATGTTTTTCAGCGGCAGACTAGTTTGGATGGAGGCAAAGATTAACAGAGCAAAGTACAGCCATCCTTGATGAAAAACCGCTCCAGAGGACTCAAGACCTCAGACTAGGGCGAAGGTTCACCTTCCAACAGGACAACTAACCCAAAGCACACAGCCAAGAGAACGCAGGAATGGCTTCGGGACAAGTCTCTGAATGTCCTTGAGTGGCCCAGCCAGAGCCCGATCAAACATCTCTGGTGACATCTGAAAATTGCTGTGCAGCGACACTCCACAACCAACCTGACAGAGCTTGAAGATCTGTATAGAAGAATGGGAGAAACTCCCCAAATACAGGTGTGCCAAGCTTGTAGCGTCATACCCAAGAAGACCCGAGGCTGTAATCGCTGCCAAAGGGGCTTCAACACATGTATTAAATTTGTCACATTTACTAAAATTTTTAAAAACCTACTTTTGCTTTGTCATTTTGGGGTATTGTGTGTTGATGGGGGATTTTATTTTAATATGGCTGTAACGTAAATGTCAAGGGGTCTGAATTACTATCCGTAGATCATTTTGCAAACGTGAAATTCAATCAGACATTTTCCCTTCAAACCGGAGGACTGTAAGCGTCTCATCCAAACTCCAATGGAAGCACAGACAACCTATTTCCCCACCATCCTGTAGTAGACAGTTAAAGGGAATGAAGAAGCAAGTGAACAGGAGAGAGCAGGGTCAGCGGGGAGTGTGTGCGTGTCAGTACAGGCCTGTTTGAGTGAATTAAAGAATGAGGGTGTGTGAGACTTACTTCAGTACCTTAAACCAGACTAGGTGCTGCTGTCATTGCCACTCGTTAACTACTGTATTCCAATACAGCAGGTACATTTATTCATGGTGATAGGTTTTCAGAGAAAAATGTGCACCTCCAGTCAATGATTCACTCACACTGAATGTGGGATAGTTTGACTGTGTAACCCATCATTCAGATGTGCCAAGTCTGTCAACTCAGTATTGCACAACGCAGCATGAACCAGAACACCAGCAGTCTTAACCAAAATGTATTTTTTAAACATTTTATTCCATCATTAAAAATCTCTGGCATCCACCATAATACTACAGTGAAGTTCTATTACATTTAAAACGGTCTTGAAATATCCAGACCCTCAGGGATGACCTCAATTACATACTCCACGTGTCCTCCCTCCCTCCTCAAAACCCATTGGAGGAGAAAGCCAGAAGTCCCTTCCCACGGACCTTCTCCTCCAATTGGTTTTGAGAAGGAGAGGGGACACGAGTACGTAACTGAGATCTTGTCTCATTTAAAGCCTTGCCATTGGCCACCGTGTCTGAGGTATGGAAATTAATTTAAAATTTAATTTAATTAAATTAAATTAAAATTTAATTTCCAATTAAAATTGGACAGACAGCAAAAAAAAAGAGGCTTAGGCGCAAATCAGATGTTAGACTCATATCTCACCCAAATGCTTAGAGGTTAGGTGTGCTTTAGGAGTTTTAAAAACACTATTCAAGCGGCATCAAACACATGCACATTGCTCAACATAGATTGAAGTGAAATCCACTGGTTTCCATCCTCAGAACATATCATGTGATATGGTGAGGTCAACGTTCCTCTGTGGGCTGGAGGAGGCTGTGGCTGGCTGGCTACCTTTCAGCTTGGAGGGTCATCATGGCAAGACAATAAGGCACAGGTGGTGGCAGGGATACATTAAGTCAATGGTTTTTTGTAATGAGAGAGACGTGTCATGGATTCCCTTCAGTGTGGATCAAGATCAATCACATTACTGGATACATAGAAAGCAGTTCAGAGAATGTCATTGAAGTGTTGCATGGTGTCCATTTAGTTGTGTGAGGGTAAGGATATACATTACTTAAGATTCCCTTTTTATTGGCATTATCAGAGGCTCATAAACAGTCTCAGTTTTGGTCCTCTTGTTTTTCTCCCAGCTGATGCTCATCCTCTCAGCCACCTCAGGGAAGACACCAGCCAGTCCCATCAGCTGGGCCTTTTTCTATTGGTCAGACATACAGTAAGAGAGGGGGAGGATCCCAGGGCAATGGAAGTGATCGGTTGAGTCTACATCCCCCTCTTTGCCGTTACAGCTGGAGGTGGGCAAAATGGAGTGATTATGAAGATGGTTGGGTGGGTGGGGGCCGTGGTCCCTCTATTACCCTACTGTCTGTGATAAGATGATGGCGAGGATGAGGACAGCAAGCACAGTACAGACCACTGCTATAATGATTGTCTTCTACAGAGGGGGAGAAAAAACAAACATGGGAGAACAAATACATCAGTACTTACGGTAATAAATGCGGCGGTGATACACAGACAGAATTACCAAGGGAAATGAAGCTCTGAACATGGAAGGGAATATCATGCACTGTCAATCATCAGGCAATTCTGATCAACCGGGGGCTCTTTGATGCAGAGCTTCCATTGGCTGATACGAGTCAGCGATTGACAGCAAGTGACATTCCCGCCCATCATAACACATTGAGTCATCACTTACAGTCAAACAAGCCACACTACAAATCCCAAAGACCCCAATGAGAAACATAGACCCACATATACTACCCCACACATTCACAGAGCCCAAAGACACCATTGGGAGACTGACACACACAGTGCCAACCAGTGACACAGCCATAGAGATACATAATGCTATTTCTATGGACCATAACCCTTACCAAAAGCAACAAGTGCACTTGTGAAATGCTTCGAAGGAAGTTCAGATAAGACATGCAGTACACCCAGAGATAGCGCCAACACACCTCATAAATAGGCCAAGGAGCATGAACGCCTAAACATTTAAATACCTTCACACCACGCACCCAGAGACAGTCGAAGGAAAATGGAAACAGCCAAAGTTCCAGATCCACCCGCACCGCACCCCATTGTGACACCCCAGAGTCCCCCCCCTGCTTTACTCACCCTTTACACAACTCTTATTCAGACACCTTCCATCAATTCTTCTTACTCAATCCCACCGACAACCCAATAATCAGAGCCACTATGGCGAGCACGATAATCAGAATCACCAATATGATCACCCTTTTCTGTGGGAAACAATTAAGTGTCTGTTTAACCACTTTTACAAAATGTTTTCTGTTGAGAAAAATCGAACAGCAGTAACCAGTATTAACACATTTTTTCCCCTCTAGGGTGGAAAAGATGATTATCAAGCCCTGACTACAATCAACACTTTATGTAGAGAAAGGGTCATGCCTACTTTTCACCACGTATTCCTGGACAAAGCGACAACATCTCTTTTCAAACAGCCTAAAAACACATGTATGACTCAGAGCTAAATGTTGCATAAAGTGATCATAAATAACTGGACGAAATACATAAAACTGTAGTTACTGTTGAAAGAAGGAGATTATATACAGCTAGAAAGGAAGTGGAAAATACAAAAGAGCGAGATGGAGAACGACCAGAGAAGTGTACAGTGTATATATATGTATATATATATATATATATATATATCCTCTTTCCTATTGGTCCAGATCTGGAGGAGGATGATTCAAGGTTTAGGATAGGGATCGTTGGGAACCAGGATGTCAGGCCAATAGAGGCTGGTCAACGGAGCAGGGGCCAGGACAAGGGCGTTTCTATAGCCACTCACACGACGGGCATCCTGCTTGGCGGCTTTCTTAGGGTCAGCTACCGCCCGCTCTACGAAGCCCAACGATTGGTCCATGTTGCTCTCAATTCTGTCAATTATTCCACCCTGGCAGAGGGCAGGACATTGCAGGAAAGGGACGTGCAGAGGAATGGAAAGAGAAGAGGGAGAGAGAGACGGACAGAAGACAGAGGGACTACCTATCCTAATTAGCTATCTGGCATGCTCTGAAAACCTGTAACGGAGGAAGACTGCAAAAATACCGTTGGCTGCAACTGTGTTAAAGCAGGTTAAAACAGTAGTGTATATTTTGCATTGGTGAAATTATTTTTGGTGTGATATGAAAGTAAAGGGGTGTATGTTTCTAGAACTGTGGCGCAATTAAGAAACGATACCTCTTTAGATGGAGTTTTTGGCTGTTTTGGCTGCCAGAGCCAGTCTACCCCGGCAAATAACCTGTAAGGTACTTGGACCATAAGGAATAACGGTAGAGCACAGCTCAGGCTAACCGCATAGAAGCTTCTTAGAAACAGGCACAGTAGCACAGTTGGTTAGGTTCAGGCAGATAGCGGTTCTAGCTGATGGACAGGGTGCAGTACCTTGCGTGCTTTGCTCTGGTACTGGATGGCTTTCTTGGTCTCAGTCTTAGCCACTACTATGTGGTCCACAGCTTTAGACACTTGCACCTCTATATTGTTCACTATGTCACCCTGAAACACACACACACACAGTGAGTATACAGATATAGAACAAATAAAAAACCTTGCACGCTAACTGAATACATCAGATACAAAAACGTCACAAAGAGGATTATATTAGAAAGACGGCGCTTACCTCGCACACGGCTTTCCCTCGGAAAGCATAGGACAACCAATGAGATACAGGTGTTACAGAGATTATATGTAGTTGTGTGGTGACTACCGTATGGGGTTGGGTGGATTCCAACGTGGCTTTAGTGATTCACAGACCACTGTAGGCTACTAAGATGTTGAATCAAATGTGACTCTTACTGAGAATGTAGACTCCTACTGAAGATGAATGAGTGATGGGAGGGAGACAGATGGATGGATGGACACACACACACAGGGAACTTCTGTCCCAAAGCATGGAGAGAGGAAAAAAAGCACTGCGGAAGGAGAAAGGGAAGAGGGTACTGGAAAAGAGAAAGGAAAAACAGATGACAGACAGGGAACGAGGACGCAAACGAGACAGAAACAAAGACAGTAGGACAGTAGGGTTTAAAAATGCAGATGTGAAATAGTGGATGGAGGAATCAATTAATGACTGAATAGACGGATCGGAGGACGAGACGTGTACCTGGCTCTCCACCAGCATGGCGATGTCTACGAACATGTCATGCAGCTCTTTGATGCTGCTCTCCAGACGCACAATGTCTTTGTGTCGCGCCTCGATCTCACTGAGAGCTTGCTTCGAGATCCCAGAGTCCATGATCTAAAGAGAGGAGGTGGTTAAGTTCGTGCGTGCGTACTCACACTCACACACTAAAACACTTTCTTACCCCTGAAGTGAAGACAGCAGAGTTTCCCCCCTCTAACATCTCTTCCAGCTCCTCATCTGTCGTGGCTTTTCCAGCTGAGAAACACGAGGATCATTTCACTATTATAACACACATAGGGTTTTGGTCCATTTGTGTGTATATAAAACTAAGACTAACTCACTGATCTCTAGCTGTCTCCGGATGCGTCCTTTACTCCTCTCCCTGAAGTCCACCTGGGCCTCATTATACTTGGTCATCACTTCCACAAACTTCCTGGACAGCACTGCATGCTGGGAGGACAGGACAGGGTCACAAGCCGTAACAATCTAATGGTTCGATATTCATTTCTATGGTCACATTGATGGTTCGGCACAGGGTCAGGTAAAGGGTTCGATGAGAACTTTCGGAGGCTGACCTGTGATTTGCGTATCCGCATGTCGGCTGAAATCCTCTCCTCTTCCTCAGACGCCAGATCCCTCTCGATGGCTGAGAACCAATCAACATCAGTACTCACCCATACCCGTATTAACCAATCAGCATTTAGTCTGTTTGTGCCGTATCATGTGTGAGGGACTCACTTTTGAGTTTGTTCCGGGCGTTGTTAGCCATCTTCTTGATGTTGTTGGTGACAGCCTCCAAGTCATCCTGTGTTTCTGAAGTAAAAAACCGCAAATAATACACATTTTTTAAAACACACACTGACAGTAACAGGCAACAAAGACAGAGGGAAGGGAGGGAGCCGAGGCAGTATGTTTTACTCTGGTCTGACGTGGGGGCAGACAGGATGACCGAGTAGAGCTTCTTGACTTCAGACACATTCTCATCAATCTTATCAATGCTGATCCTGATGTCGTCAATCTGAAACGGAGAGAAAAACAGTCACACACACACACACACACACGCACACAGTCACACACTTGGGAAAAATGAACTCACCTGAGAGAAAAAGTCATCCATAAAAGCTGCATTGTCAATAGCAATTTCCACTTCCTCATCGTCATTGTCACATGTCTAAGAGGAGAAGCAGAAGGCAATATCAGTACTGAATGTACTGTATTCAAACAGTGGATCCACAGTATATGCACACTACACACTGACGTCATGAGTACAGAGACCACAAGGCTTGGAGATATTGACACTGTGAAGGGCGAGGACAGGGCTGAGGAGTGAACAGAACCAGTTCTTAGCTGACCTCTCCTGCTTAAATAAACACGTAAACAGACTTACTACAAGGCTATATCATCAGCTGGGCCCAGAACAGGGTTAAAGCCCCCATCTTTTATTTTTAAATGCAATCAATTTAACTCCAAATCCATATATTTGATCATTTCTTTCTTGAGCTTCCTTTTGCCATTGAACTGCTCATTCTGATTGTGTGGGTGCATTGATACAAATGTAGACATATTTACATACACAGCCCTGATTGGCGGATAGGATAGTCTAGACCAGGAATGGCCAATTTTGATTTACACTGGTCCTGAGGCCTTAAGGTCAACGGCATCATGAACTACCACGTACCAGGACATTATAGCCAAAAACCTGGTTGCCTCGACTCAGTGTCGCAAGGGGAGTGTGCCAAGTATTAAAAACCTGGCTCTTAGGAACAGTTGAAGTCAGAAGTTTACAAACACCTTAGAAAAATACATTTAAACTCAGTTTCACAATTCCTGACATTTAATTAAAGTAAAAATTCACTGTCTTAGATCAGTTAGGATCACCACTTTATTTTAAGAATGTAAAATGTCAGAATAATAGTAGAGAGAATAATTAATTTCAGCTTTTATTTCTTTCATCACATTCCCAGTGGGTCAGAAGTTTACATACACTCAATTAGTATTTGGCAGCATTGCCTTTAAATTGTTTAACTTGGGTCAAACGCTTCAGGTAGCCTTCCACAAGCTTCCCACAATAAATTGAGTGAATTTTGGCCCATTTCCCCTGACAGAGCTGGTGTAACTGAGTCAGGTTTGTAAGGCCTCCTTGCTCGCACACGCCTTTTCATTTCTGCCCACAAATTTTCTATAGGATGGAGGTCAGGGCTTTGTAATGGCCACTCCAATACCTTGACTTTGTTGTCCTCAAGCCATTTTGCCACAACTTTGGAAGTATGCTTGGGGTCATTGTCCATTTGGAAGACCCATTTGCGACCAAGCTTTAACTTCCTGACTGATGTCTTGAGATGTTGCTTCAATATATCCACAATTTTCTTTCCTCATGATGCCATCTATTTTGTGGAGTGCACCAGTCCCTCCTGCAGCAAAGCACCCCCACAATATGATGCTGCCACCCTCGTGCTTCACGGTTGGGATGGTGTTCTTCGGCTTGCAATCCTCCCTGTTTTTCCTCCAAACAATATGATGGTCATTATGGCCAAACAGTTCTATTGTTGTTTCATCAGACCAGAGGCATTTCTCCAAAAAGTAAAATTTTTGTCCCCATGTGCATTTGCAAACCATAGTCTGGCTTTTTTATGGCGGTTTTGGAACAGTGAGTGGCCTTTCAGGTTGTCAATATAGGACTTGTTTAATAGACGCTTTTGTACTTGTTTCCTCCAGCATCTCCACAAGGTCCTTTGCTGTTGTTCTGGGATTGATTTGCACTTCTCGCACCAAAGTACGTTCATCTCTAGGAGACAGAACGCGTCTCCTTCCTGAGTGGTATGACGGCTGCGTGGACCCATGGTGTTTATACTTGCGTACTATTGTTTGTACAGATGAACGTGGTACCTTCAGGCGGTTGGAAATTGTTCCCAAGGATGAACCAGACTTAGAGGTTTGAGGTCTTGGCTGATTTCTTTTAATTTTCCCATGATGTCAAGCCTAAGGAGGTACTGAGTTTGAAGGTAGGCCTTGAAATACATCCACAGGTACACCTCCAATTGACTCAAATCAATTAGCCTCAGAAGCTTCTAAAGCAGTGACATCATTTTCTGGAATTTTTCAAGCTGTTTAAAGTCAACTTAGTGCCTGTAAACTTCTGACCCAATGGAATTGTGATACAGTGAATTATAAAGTGAAATAATATGTAAACAATTGTTGGAAACATTACTTGTGTCACGCACAAAGTAGATGTACTAACCGACTTGAAAAACTATAATTTGTGGAGTGGTTGAAAAACTAGTTTTAATGACTCCAACCTAACTGTATGTAAACTTGCGACTTCAACTGTATGTATACAATGTCGTTCTCTGAGCAACTGTGTTAGTATAATATAATTTCCCCAAAAAATGAAGCATACAATAATAGCTCAGTTTTTCTATTATTTATTTTATAGTCTTTCTTGCTCATATTTATCAAGGGTGCCAATAATTATGGACCCCAGGGTGGGTGGGTAGGTAAGTGGATAGACGAATAGAGATAGATAGATGGCGAGTGGGAGATGGGGAGGAAAAAAGTGAGAGCAAGCACTCTAAAATAGTTGGGGCATTATATAACTGGATTTTGGGAGAATAAAATAAGAACAAATGCTTCCCCATCCTTTTACAGGAAAGGAGAGCGCGAGCAGAGATTCGCCCCCTCTTCCTTCCTCTCCGTGGGGGCCGATCCGAAGGCCAAAGACGACAACCCAGATGTCATTTCTCTGCTTACAATTATAACATGCGTAAGCGCTCCAACAACTTAAGTTCGGAAGTATAGACCGAACACAGAGTTATAGGCCTCAGGAACTCGTGACAATCCAACCTTGAACTTTCTTAACTGCTGAATGTCAATCTCTGTACTATAAAAAACATTTGAATTCAGTGGCAGTGTTGGTCAAGATATTTTTTTATGAGCATGGATTTATTTCTATTACAGCATATTGGATGACTGTCATTCACATTCCATTCACCCAGTTCAATGTAACGTCGATAGGTTTAGGCTCATCACTTTGCTGGTTGTATAATTCCATCTTGCATCTACAGGCTCTCCTCCTCTCACCTTTTGTATTTGCTTGTGGACTTGAATGCACAACACAACACCTGTCTGTGACCAGGTGCAAACACCTCTCCAAGCCAAACCTTCACACCATAACCTTCACAGCCGACATAGTTGTCACCAAATTAGAACTAACGCGTTAGTAAACCCACAAACCAATCCATTTGTACAATCACGTAGTACAGTATGCAGTTTAGCAGTTATACCGGCAGGCCATGGTGGCAATAAATTAATAAAACTGAAAGCTTCCCTAGACTTGGAAGAGCTGCCGCAAAGATTTCCATAACTAAACAAAGATAGACCACAGCACATCATTTCAAATGGGAAATAATGAGTCCTAGTGGGTAGAACAGGCAAGGTGGCGGGCAAAGCCACGCACGAGCTAGCGAGATCCTATTGGCGCATTCTAGTAAATATTTGCATATTTCCGTTAGGGAACGCCTACTCTGAAGTGCATGTGTGCAATAACTCAATTCGCCTTTGCATTCCTTCTAAACAACTATATTTAAAAAAACTTTGGCAAAGGGTAAAGTCCACAAAACTTGGTCCACTCTGTTCGCAAGAGATCGTAGCTTTTGGAACAGAAAACAGTATTGAGATCAAATGTTTAATCGATGAGAAAATTAGCAGAATGTCAGCTAAAATAAGTCTCCTTTCATCTTCTCCCACTGCCGGCCAATGGGCAGTGAAATATCTGTCTCATTGTTCTATCAGTAAAGATGGCGCTGACAGACATGGCAGCTCTGCTTCTAGCTCCTAAACAACTTTGCAGTATTTTGTTTTTTTGTGTGTCATTTCTTACATTTGCCCAGAATTATTTTCCCTAATATTTAGATATTTCATAATTCCATTCTTTTAGATGTGTGTATTGTTGTGGATTTTTAGATACTACTGCACTGTTGGAGCTTGGAACACAAGCATTTCACTACACCCGCAATAATATCTGCTAAATATGTGTATGTGGCCAAAAAGAAAATTGATCTGTGCTTGCGGTGTTGGATAGCCATAGCCAGCATTCCTCTCTGGTTGTTTAAGTATACAAAATTAGCTGCATTAGTTAAGTAAGCGAAAAGGTAAACTAAAAAAGCCCCCCCTTCCTACCCCTCTGCTGCTTCTCCTTCATTTTTTAAAAATTAACAAATTAGTTCAAAACTTAACTATTTTCTCTGTCTCTCTTTGAGTCAACTACTTACCACACTTTATGCACTGCTGTGCTAACTGGCTGTAACGTATGCTTTCAGTACTAGATTACTTCTCTAATCCTTTGATTGGATGGACAAGATATTAGACTGGAGGATGTCCTCCGGAAGTCGTCATAATTACTGTGTAAATCTATGGAAGGGCGGTAAGAACCATGAGCCTCCAAGCTTTGTATTTAAGTCAATGTACCCAGAGGACAGAAAGTAACTGTCCTCCGGCTATACCAAAGTGATACACCAGAGGGTGCTGTTGAGGTTACTGTAGACCATTGCAAAACAATGTGTTTTAATCAGTTATTTGGTGTCATGTGAATATATTGAGTATAGAGTTTAGAGGTCGACTGATTATGATTTTTCAACACCGATACCGACACCCAAAAAAATCCGATACCGATTAATCGGCCGAGTTTTAAAATGTATTTGTAATAATGACAATTACAACAATACTGAATGAAAAAAAAGCCTGAAATTCACTGAGTAGGATGGTCTTCCCCTTCCTCCTCTGAGGAGCCTCCACTTTTTGACATCATCCTTTTTGATTTAAACAAAAAACATTCCATACATGTTTGCCAATGGAAGTGGTCAAGAAGTTACTTTTTTTGACCCAAATGCCAAAACATTCAGGACACAACAGTGCTCAAAGTTGACCCATTTTGCATACTCCCACCATACCATTAGACATCCATTTCTTAAATCACTGGAAAATATAAAATATTGAGGTAGATATAATTTAAAACAATAAAACTATTTTATTATTATTATACTCTGGGATGCTGGCCTTCTAGGTAGAGTTGCAAAGAAAAAGCCATATCTCAGACTGACCAATAAAAAGAAAAGATTAAGATTGGCAAAAGAACACAGACAGTGGACAGAGGAACTCTGCCTAGAAGGCCAGAATCCCGGAGTCACCTCCTCACTGTTGACATTGAGACTGGTGTTTTGCGGGTACTATTTAATGAAGCTACCAGTTGAGGACTTGTGAGGCGTCTGTTTCTCAAACTAGACACTCTAATGTACTTGTTCTCTTGCTTAGTTGTGCACCGGGGACTCCCACTCTTTCTATTCTGATTAGAGCCAGTTTGTGCTGTTCTGTGAAGGGAGTAGTACACAGCGTTGTATGTGATCTTCAGTTTCTTGGCAATTTCTTGCATGGAATAGCCTTCATTTCTCAGAACAAGAATATACTGACAAGTTTCAGAAGAAAGTTCTTTGTTTCTGGCCATTTTGAGCCTGTAATCGAACCCACAAATGCTGATTTCCAGATACTCAACTAGTCTGAAAGGTGGCCAGTTTCATTGCTTCTTTAAATCAGCACAACAGTTTTCAGCTGTGCTAACAATTGCAAAAGGGTTTTCTAATGATCAATTAGCCTTTTAAAATGATAAACTTGGATTAGCTAACAACGTGCCATTGGAACACAGGAGTGATGGTCGCTGATAATGGGCCTCTGTATGCCTATGTAGATATTCCATTAAAAATGTGCCGTTTCCAGCTACAACAGTCATTTACAACATTAACAACGTCGACACTATTCTGATCAATTCAATGTTATTTTAAATGGACAAAAAAAAATGATTTTCTTTAAAAAAAAAATACATTTCTTAGTGACCCTGAACTTTTGAATGGTAGTGTACATCAACCGTTTGTCTTTTCCAGTGATTAAAACATGGATGTCTCAGTCATGGTCAGTTGGGGTTTGCAAAATGGGTCAACTTCGAGCACCTTTATCTCTTGAATATTTTGGCATTCAGGTCAAAACGTAACTTTCTGAGCACTTCAACAATGGGCAAATGTGTATGGAAGGTTTCGTTCAATTCAAAAAGGGGTGCTGTCAAAAAGTGATTCCATTCAAATGCATTTACCCCATTATAAAAGTAGCAGAACTCAAGAAGTCTGTTTTTAGTGTTCAATTTAAAGTTGCATCAGTTTCATATCAACTAACGTCTAATAAAGAACGTAATTTGACTATATAATCTTGTGATTCAGGAAGCATCACTTGCCATTGGCTCTACAGGCCTTTGCCTTTTAGCTGCAAGGCTTTTTGGTTGCCATTTGCTCTTTAGCCACTAAGGCTATTATAGGCCAACATCCTTTTAAGCCTCTATTATAGGCTAACATCCATTTAAGCCTCTTTGACATGACTACCCTGTATCTCGGAAGCACTTCATTAAAACTTTTACTTCGACCAGATCCTTTGACTTAAGTTTTACCTTTAGAGTCAACTTTCCTATTGCTTTTACAACTAACTGTTGTACTAGTAGAGTGAACGTCAGTTATGTCGCACAGTAGTACTTTATGACCGCGAGTTGAGCAAGGGACTTAACCCTAATTTCTCCTGGAAGTCGCTCTGGATAGGAGCATCTGCTAAACAACAAGAAAATAAATTAAGTCTAAGTTAATCGTTAGAACCATCTTTGGGGCATTGTTAAATCTTTGAGCTGTTTCCCAAAACCATCATGATTAATGTTGCACTTGAAAAACACTTGTAACCTAACACCTGCCTCAGGCCACTCGTAGAATAGCTAAGTGTGTCATTATGCTTTCTTGCCATCAATTTATATACACAGAAGATCTCCGCTAAACATAGAATCACACGGTTTAGCAGTCTCTCTGTGACCGCCGATATGACTGAGCGTCTACATTTAACCTTGCGTAACATCCTAGATGCAGTCGCACCACTTAAAAACAAACAAAAAAACATTTGGCACAAAAAATTAGCTTCCAGTATACAGAAAAAAAACTGAGCCCTGAAGCAAGCTTAAAGGGAATTGAAATGGAAATTACACTCCACCAAACTGGAAGTCTTCTGACTAGCTTGGAGACAGTAGCGTGCAATATCGAAAGAGCCCTCACTGCTGCTCATTCAATCTATTTTTCCAACCTAATTGATGAGAATAAGAACAATATCAAATGCATTTTTGATACCGTCGCAAAGCTAACTAAAAAACAGCATTCCCCAAGACAGGAAGGCTTTTACTTCCTCAGTGATGAATTCATGAAATCCTTAGATGAAAAGATTATGATCATTAGAAAGCAAAATTACAGACTCCTCTTTGAATCTGCGCATTTCTCCAAAGCTCAATTTTCGAGTGTGCACAGAACTGCCAGGAACAATGGAGACACAAGTTTTTAAATCCTATATCTCTTGATACATTCATGAAAATAGTCATGGCCTCTTAAGCATTCCAGCTGAACTCCAACTAAACTACTGGAAGAGCTACTTCCTGGCCTTCCTATGCTGAACATAATAAAACGGCTCCCTATCCTCTGGCTGTGTACCAAACTCACAAAAAAAAAAGTGGCAGCAATAAAGCCTCTCCTGAAAAAGCCAAACATTCCTGGAAGCCAGACATAAGGAAGTGGATGGTGGAAAAAGTTTGACTTTTAAACACAGGCAAAACAGAGATGCTAGTTCTAGGTCCCAAAGAAACAAAGTTATCTTCAGTTAGCGCTAAACACGGATGTTAGAATCTTTTACTAGAACCAAAAACATTTGATCATATTACTCCAGTGCTAGCCTCTCTACACAGGCTTCCTGTTTAGGCTAGGGCTGATTTCAAGGGTTTACTGCTAACCTACAAACAATACATGGGCCTGCTCCTATCCATCTTTTCAATTTGGTCCTGCCGTACATACCTACACGTACGCTACGGTCACAAGACGCAGGCCTCCTTATTGTCCCTAGAATTTCTAAGCAAACAGCTGGAGGCAGGGCTTCCTCCTATCGAGCTCAATTTTTATTTTTATTTATCCATGTGAGAGATGCAGACTCGGTCTCGACCTTTAAGACTCATCTCTTCAGTTGGTCCTATGATTGAGTGTAGTCTGGCCCAGGGGTGCGAAGGTGAATGACAAGGCACTGGAGCGACGAACCGTCCTTGCGGTCTGCCTGGCTGGCTCCCATCTCTCCACTGGGATTTCTCTGCCTCGGAGTCACAGGCTTACTAGTGCTCTTCCACACCGGGGTGCGTCACTTAAGTAGGTTGAGTCACTGACGTGATTTTCATGTCCGGTTTTGCACCCCCTCAGACTCATGCGGTGGGAGGGCTATACTCAGCCTTGTCTCAGGGAAGTAAGTTGGTGGCCTGTTGATATCCCTCTAGTGGTGTGGGGACTGTGCTTATATCCTGCCTGATTGGCCCTGTCCTGGGGGTATCGTCAGACGGGAACAGTGTCCCCCAACCCCCCGTCTCAGCTTCCGGTATCTATGCTGCAATAGTCGATGTCAGCCATTCTTAAAGTATGGGTCGCAGACCATTCTTTCATTCATTACTGGAATTGATTTGGCCAAGTGCAACTGTGCTCTCATTGCGCCCGTGTGCTTCGCCGGTTCACCAGATCAGTTTTCTTGAAGATCACTCCGCGCCCCACACGCTGCAACGCTGTCGTTCAGCGGCAGATGATGCGCTGTCTGCCAATGACTTGTCATTCCCACTCGCCATCAAATAAGTCAAGCCAGCCACAAGTTCTGGCTGAGCGCAATTGTCATGAAACGCGAATACGGTGAAACGCGATTGCGTTTCTTCTCGTCTCTTGGTTTCATACAAACTTTGAGAAATAACAAGGAGTGCCCACAATGTCTTTTGTGCGGGGAAGTGCTAAGTAACGAGTCTCAAAACTAACAAATTTAAAAAAGACACGTCCTGACCAAACATTCACAGCATGACGGTAAACCCAGGGAGTTCTTTCAGAACAGGGAAGAATGCTTCAGGAAACAGTGCTTCAACACTGGAAAAGTCAGCTAGCTAACATCGTTGTCGTTTTATAACAGATGATATGCAGAAATAAGGGAGTACTCTCTCTCATAGTAGTAGATGTGAGCTTCTCTTTCAAACAATTCCCTTGTACACAGCTAATATACAGTGGGGCAAAAATTTATTTAGTCAGCCACCAACTGTGCAAGTTCTCCCACTTAAAAAGATGAGAGGCCTGTAATTTTCATCATAGGTACACTTAAACGATGACAGACAAAATTAGAAGAAAAAAAATTCCAGAAAATCACATTGTAGGATTTTTTATGAATTTATTTGCAAATTGTGGTGGAAAATAAGTATTTGGTCACCTACAAACAAGCAAGATTTCTGGCTCTCACAGACCTGTAACTTCTTCTTTAAGAGGCTCCTCTGTCCTCCACTCGTTACCTGTATTAATGGCACCTGTTTGAACTTGTTATCAGTATAAAAGACACCTGTCCACAACCTCAAACAGTCACACTCCAAATGCCACTATGGCCAAGACCAAAGAGCTGTCAAAGGACACCAGAAACAAAATTGTAGACCTGCACCAGGCTGGGAAGACTGAATCTGCAATATGTAAGCAGCTTGGTTTGAAGAAATCAACTGTGGGAGTAATTATTAGGAAATGGAAGACATACAAGACCACTGATAATCTCCCTCGATCTGGTGCTCCACGCAAGATCTCACCCCGTGGGGTCAAAATGATCACAAGAACGGTGAGCAAAAATCCCAGAAACACACGGGGGGACCTAGTGAATGACCTGCAGAGAGCTGGGACCAAAGTAACAAAGCCTACCATCAGTAACACACTACGCCGCCAGGGACTCAAATCCTACAGTGCCAGACGTGTCCCCCTGCTTAAGCCAGTACATGTCCAGGCCCGTCTGAAGTTTGCTAGAGAGCATTTGGATGATCCAGAAGAAGATTGGGAGAATGTCAGATGAAACCAAAATATAATTTTTTGGTAAAAACTCAACTCGTCGTGTTTGGAGGACAAAGAATGCTGAGTTGCATCCAAAGAACACCATACCTACTGTGAAGCATGGGGGTGGAAACATCATGCTTTGGGGCTGTTTTTCTGCAAAGGGACCAGGACGACTGATCAGTGTAAAGGTAAGAATGAATGGGGCCATGTATTGTGAGATTTTGAGTGAAAACCTCCTTCCATAAGCAAGGGCATTGAAGATGAAACGTGGCTGGGTCTTTCAGCATGACAATGATCCCAAACACACCGCCCGGGCAACGAAGGAGTGGCTTCGTAAGAAGCATTTCAAGGTCCTGGAGTGGCCTAGCCAGTCTCCAGATCTCAACCCCATAGAAAATCTTTGGAGGGAGTTGAAAGTCCGTGTTGCCCAGCAACAGCCCCAAAACATCACTGCTCTAGAGGAGATCTACATGGATGAATGGGCCAAAATACCAGCAACAGTGTGTGAAAACCTTGTGAAGACTTACAGAAAACGTTTGACTTCTCATTGCCAACAAAGGGTCTATAACAAAGTATTGAGATAAACTTTTGTTATTGACCAACTACTTATTTTCCATCATATAATTTGCAAATAAATTCATTAAAAATCCTAATGTGATTTTCTGGATTTTTTTTCTCATTTTGTCTGTCATAGTTGAAGTGTACCTATGATGAAAATTACAGGCCTCTCATCTCTTTAAGTGGGAGAACTTGCACAATTGGTGGCTGACAAAATACTTTTTTGCCCCACTGTAGCTAGATAGCTAACATTTATCAGTAGCTTGCTAGCTTGCTTTGGTTGTGTGCAACCCTAAGTAACAGTACATATGAAGATGAAAAATATTAGGCCTACTGTACATCTTACTGTAGAAATGATTGGTGAAAAAAAGTGTGAGTTGGAACATTTGCTGTTAAAATTCAAGTAACTATTTTTATTCTGAACTAGAATAAACGAATTGAAGCGAGATGCTTTTTGAGGCAAACAGTTTGGCACCACATACCTATGCGAGTCATGGTTCTCAACTCTGGCATACAGACACAGACTCCATGCTGAGCAAGATCTCAGGGTTGCACAATCAAAAACTGGGCCCAGAATAGACATGCTGGTTGAAGCATCAACCACACACACACACACACCTCTCATTAGGTTTGTGTGTGCACGCATGTGTTTTCTGCTCTACATTTGTGTGATCAAAAATAAACATGAATAGCTATTTATATTATTATATTTGTTATTTGTCTATATTGCATTTGTTTTATGCTTGCATAAGAGCAATGAAATGTTCCGATATTTACATATAGTTGCATGTTTTCATAAACGTGGGTCCCAGGAAAACAAACTTTCTAATTTGGGTCCCAGGCTTAAAAAGTTTAAGAACCCCTGGTCTATATGCCGGGGGAGCTAGGGTCAGTATTATATCTGGTCTAATTCTCCTGCCTTATCTGGTGTCCTGTATGAATTTAAGTATGCTCCCTCCCTAGGACTATGACTCAGGACTCCCTGGCCTGATGACTCCTGGCTGTCCCCAGTCCACCTGGTTGTGGTGCTACTCCAGTTCCAACTGTTCTTCCTGCAGCTATGGAGCCCTGACCAGTTCACCGGACGTGCTACCTTGACCCGGACCTTCTCTTTTTTAGACTCTCCCCCACTTTCTCTCTACCACACCCGGTGTCTGACCTCTGAATGCTCAGCTATGAAAAGCCTATTTACTACTGAGGTGACCTGTTGCACCCTCTACAACCACTGTGATTATTATTATTTGACCCTGCTGGTCATCTATGAACGTTTGAACATCTTGGCCATGTACTGTTATAATCTCCACCCGGCACAGCCAGAAGAGGACTGGCGACCCCTCATAGCCTGGTTCCTCTAGGTTTCTTCCTAGGTTCCTGCCTTTCTAGGGAGTTTTTCCTAACCACTGTGCTTCTACATCTGCATTGCTTGCTGTTTGGGTTTTTAGGCTGGGTTTCTGTATAAGTACTGTGACATCTGTTGATCTAGAAAGGGATGTATATTTACACATTTGATTGATCTTCAGAACAAAGTTGCCCACAAATACAAAGTTCACTACAAATACAAAGTTGGCAATGTCTTTGCAATTGATACAAACTCTAGAACGCTTCAAATTAAAACCGAGAACTCCATTAAAATATAAAAAGTAGTTGAGTTCAGTTTTGCTACTTGTAGGCTACTGTCTGCAATTAGTCTCAATATACTTCATGTGTAGCATAAAATGCGCCAAATACGTGATTTAGTTCAGTTTTATTGGTTAAGCGTTTGAATAAGCCACCTCAATATTTGCTACTGTAGGTGGTAATATCGCTCTTGGAACTGATCCATCGTCAGTCTTGTAACATAATTCTGATGTTAAGATATGGATGGAGGCAAAAGAAAAACGCACACCTGTTCAGGCGAGGTGCAATAGAGAACTTGAAAAATCCAGAAACTTAAGACGCAATCAGTTTATAACCATCTGAGCTGGAGAAAGCTGAGCCGAGAACAGCGCCCTTTCAATCCCATCAATAGACACATTCTCCAACAACGCACTTAGCAACCATTCTCTCTGCGCTGTGTTTTGAGAGAAAAAACACACGTTACGTCTCCGGCCGTTGTAGAAAAGATACATCCTTAAAAACACTCGTAAGCCTAACACGGAACCCAAACCAGCTGCGTGCGTGCGCCATTGTGCATAAATGTATTTTGTCCCCCCACACCAAACGCGATCACGACACGCAGGTTAAAATACCAAAACAAACTCTGAACCAAATTAAATTAATTTGGGGACAGGTCGAAAAGCATTAAATATTTACAGCAATTTAGCTAGCTAGCTAGGTCCTCTAATCCTCCAATTAATCCACACATAAAACGGTCAACCGAATCTTTTCTAGTCATCTCTCCTCCTTCCAGACTTTTTCTCCTCTTCACATTATATGGCGATTTGGCAACTTTCATAAATTAGGTGCATTACTGCCACTGACCTCGTTCGTCTTTCAGTCACCCACATGGGTATAACCAATGAGGAGATGGCACGTGGGTAGCTGCTTCTATAAACCAATGAGGAGATAGGAAAGGCAGGACTTGCAGTGCGATCTGTGTCAGAAATAGATCCGACTTCCATTTTAGCCCTTGGCAACGCAGACGCTCATTGGCGCACGCGAGCAGTGTGGGTGCAATAATTGAATAACATAGATTTCTAAATGTATTTTGCAATGCTCGCAAACGCGAGCAGTGTAGTCAGCCTGTAAGTTCAATCGCTATCGGGAAGCCGGGACCTGGTCTAAGTCAAGACAAGACAGGGCCACTTAAGTTCTCACAAGTCTCCGAGTCAGTTAATTTCCCTGTCAATCACATCCCATACAAGTTGGACACAAAACAAATACAGTCCATTTTTAAAATCGTAAAACTGGAAAGGACAGTGCTCATCAGGATATTTTTTATTATTTTCTTTTTTTATATATTTTTTTACAACAAGAGAGAGCTGTATATCGACACACTTGTGATTTACACTGGCACTATACACGTAAAGACATGGCACACCCGCATGCCTTGTCAAAACACACACAAACAGTCTCTCTCGCTCTTTCACACAGTGGTAGTGCTGCGGCAGTGAGATAAGACTAAGCACTCGTTTCCTTCCTGTCTTCTCACTTAGTCGCTCTCATTCAGCATAAACAAGGAAGAGAGGGAATAAAATGTGTGAAAGAGAGAGAGGGTTGTGATGAGTATCGTGTGCATCAGTTTAACACTGAGACCACAAGGTTAAGAGGGAGTGTCTCTCTTTCTCCCCTTAGTCATCGGTTATAAGAAACTTCCACAACCAGACTCATAAACAGCAAACCGGTCTTGTGATTTACAACTCCACCTGCCTTTGTGATTAGAGGCTTCAGATTCTGCATATGTAGCTCGAGGTATGCCTAGTTGCATATTTCCCCTGTAACAGGGTAAATAACTAGACAGTCTTTACAACGGCACTGCATCACTGATCATTCGTCTATAGACATACGTTCGATTGGTCCTTGATCTATAGGGTCATCATAATGGAGCCGTTTCATTGGTCCTCACATTGTATTTCCGCTACGATGCTTAAACTCAACCATATGTTCTTCCTGGATCTAGTCTAGTACATTAATGCCGTGAAAGACTTTACAGACAAACAGATTATGCTTATGTTGTACAGGGGCTCCAATTAGATTACACTATCCCTAATAACTGTTTTGGGATCAGCATTTCCTCTCCGAGAGTTGAACCATTCCCAATGTGAATTTTACTACACCACAGAGAGAGAATGACAGGTTGTGGAGAGAGAGAGGGATAGACTGGAAAGAGATTGAAGTAAGAGAGGTAACCTTGCTGTCAAAGGCTACTGTGACTGAAGCCCGAGAGATAAGTCTCTGGATATTGTGACTGATCTCGAGGGCGACACTGCACTGGAGTGAGACTAGTGCATAAAGGCCATACTACGGGAGACAAGACAACCACTTTGAGTGTCACTGTGTACCTGAGGGATGCATGTCTGAACATGTCTTTAGAGTACAGTCAGACTGCTGTACAGAGAAGGCAATCTATATGGAGATCTAACTGTAGAGTTACTACAAAGACCAGACTGAATATAATATGTGTCCAGGGAAATTATCACCCTCATTTCCTGTTGTAGTCGGTTCTGTCTACTGCACCTGTCAGCTGACGTTTTCATGCTTCGAGCACAACAATACAGCCACACCAAGTTAAACATTAAAAGGAAAACAGATGAGAGAACCCTACAGATGTTCAAGGCCTCCCGTCAGTCTTGTTTTTATGTAAATGGCCGTCCCTAAAACTGCCACACCATTTTGACTTTACTTACCCTCCCAGTAGAAATCCATTGTACCTGGGAGATTAAGACTCAGGGCACCATTTGACAAACTAAACATGGCACATATTTGTCCACCAATAAGGCCATGGTAACAGAATCTGACACGGCTGGAGTGGATCAGCAGCGCCTCACCCAAAGGCTAACCGGACATTCTTCAACTGGAAATTTACATCCTGGTTGTTTTGTGTTAGAAACTAGGCTACGGACTTTCACATTGAGTGGGTTAATGTCTAAATAATCAATACAAGTTCTAGGCTAATAGAGTGTGGAAAGGGATCTGAGATGTTGAACAATCACCAATCTCACCACTATAGGCCTTGTATTACACTACTGATTGTTAATTAGTATAGGTGTCAATTACAACTGCAGTTTAATTACAGGAGATTATAAACAAATGGTGGGAATGAAAGCCTACAACTGTCAGCCCAAATTAGAAATCAATTGACCACGTGATGCCACATTCTCCAATACCCGAAGCACCCCAGGACACAGTGCACACTTGACACACCCGTGATCCCGTTAGCTTGTCCTCAACCCCCCACTCGCTGACTGCCACACAAGACACCAACATCTCCCCAAGAGAGACACAGGCAATGACACTGAACAAGAACATCAATACTTTACATGTTGTGTTTGTTTCATGAGCTGAAATAAAAAGTCCCAGAAATGTTCCATACGCTTCCTTGTTAGTGACCATTTCCCCTTAGACAAGATAATCCATTCAACTGACAGGTGTGGCATATCAAGAAGCTGATTAAGCAGCATGATCACAAAGGCGTACCTTGTGCTGGGGACAATAAAAGGTCACTCTAAAAGGTGCAGTTGTGTCACACAACACAATGCCACAGATGTCTCAAGTTGAGGAAACGTGCAATTGGCATGCTGACAGCAGGAATGTCCACCAGAGCTGTTGCCAGATAATTGAATGTTCACTTCTCTACCATAAGCCTCCAACAGAATTTGGCAGTATGTCCAACCGACCTCACAACTGCAGAGTATTTCTGTCTAATAAAGCAATTTTGTGGGGGAAAACATATTCTGATTGGCTGGTCCTGGCTGCCAAGTAGGTGGACCTATGCCCTTCCAGGCCCACCCATGGCTGCACCCCTGCCCAGTCATGTGAAATCCATAGATTAGGGACTAATTTATTTATTTTAAATCAACTGATTTCCTTATATTAATTGTAACTCAGTAAAAATCTTTGAAATTGTTGCACGTTGCGTTTATATTTTAGTTCAGTATAAATATCCAAGTTGATGAAAAATAAAACCATACCAGAAACGATTTACTTTTCCATCTCTCATGCATCTTTTCAATCGTAATTAAAGTAATTCATTAGGTAGCCATGTAATCAAATAGCGGCAGTCCAAACAGGGTTTCGAATAGGCTGATGAATAGCTTGTAAACTGCCTAATAACACTAATAATAAATTAAATCATTTTGTCGAATGATTCACTTCCTTGCATAGACCACTTGTAATTTGCATGCTGGCCCACACAGGACGTTCTAACATTTGTCTCACTCTGTGAAAAGGTGTCCCTGTCACACTTCCCAGACCTCACTTACTGCTTTAAGTTGTTCCAATCGGTCCTTCATCTTGACGACTGTTAATAAACAAGCTAAAAAATAAATATAGTAATCTATATCTTAAAAACACAATCCCCAATCTGTGAAATCCCTCAACCAGCTGGACAGCTAGCTGTTGAACTGAATCCCACCGCCAACCAAAGTCTTGGCAAGGTTCTTCTTAAAATGACTTTTGCTGCTGAAATACTGCTTTTTCCACCAATAGTCCATACAATATGGCCGCTAGGGGAGAAACTAAATCTCTTCCTCTTCGGTCTGGGGATTAAAACAAATTGTGTACACCCTGCATAATTTCTCGCTCGCCACAAGTAATTGTTATACAACGCACATTCGAGCTCACGCATGCGCGAAAGGCTCCTTGCTTGTCCAGTTGTCGTGTATGGGGCCACGCCCAGACCAGCGTGATACCTACCTGTGCGTGTTGGCCAACCAATGTCCTATAAAGGGGAAGCATCTTCTCAGTGGAATTCATGTAACTTTAGTGTGTTTTCACATATAGTCATCTTTAAAAAGTAATAATACTAATATTTGTACCATGTTGTGTCGCTGCCTTGCTATGTTGTCTTGGGTCTCTCTTTATTTAGTGTTGACCCTCTTGTTGTGATGTGTGTTTTGTCCTATATTTATGTTGTGTTTATTTATTTTAATCCCAGGCCCCAGTCTCCGCAGGAGGCCTTTTGGTAGGTCGTCACTTTAAATAAGAATTTGTTCTTAACTGACTTGCCTAGTTAAATAAAAAATAAAATAGTGAATTCTGGGGTAAAAACAAAACAAAAAAATAGTGTTCCAATAGTCTAGTGTGTGGTGCGGGAATAATGACAAGTGAACCCGGGGAGCATTGTGTACACATTGACCTTAAAAATGATCCAGATCACGGAATGCAAGCGAAACTAACACCTTTTGAGATGGTTTCAGTTCGGTTTGCTTCGGGGACTCTTTTGAGGAGTTAGAAATGCTTGTGTTCACACTGGACCCCAACAAATATAAGGAGCCTCACTGAGTTCACAAACATTGTCTGAAAGGGACCAAGAGTGAAAACACCCACATTGACAATATGATGTTCATTAGGATATTCTCGTAGAAAAAGCCTGCACGCATCGGAATGTGCACCACGTCTCTGCGTATTTACTCACGGGTATGTGCATGCATTTGTTTGGTAAATAGGCCTACACAGGGTCGATGTTTATAGCCTATTCTGCCCCACCTCTAGTGGGACCTTACATTCACTCATTTACAGTCACACAGATATGTAATCTATCTCTGTTAAAATCGCAGTTGTATCTAACAGTTCACAACAATACACACTAATCGAAAAGTAAAATAATGGAATTAAGAAAAATATAAATACTAGATTGAGCAATGTCGGAGTGATATTGACTAAAATATTGTAGAATTTTATACTGTATATACATATGAGATCAGTAAAGCAGTATGTAAACATTATTAAAGTGGCCAGTGATTCCAAGTCTATGTATATAGGGCAGCAACCACGAAGGTGCGTTAGCGGGTGGAAGCCGGCTAGTGACGGCTGTTTAACAGCCTAATGGCCTTGAGATAGAAGCTATTTTTCAGTCTCTCGGTCTCAGCTTTGATTCACCTGTACTGACATCGCCGCTGGATGATAGCGGGGTGAACAGGCCGTGGCTCAGCTGGTTGATGTCCTTGATGATATTTTTGGTCTTCCTGTGACATCAGGTGCTGTAGGTGTCCTAGGGGGCAGGTAGTTTGCCCCGGGTGATTACGTTAGGTAGATTGCTTTTGAGCGGGTGGCGCGGATAAGGAAAGGGTTTATTATGGGTGGCCCGTGAGTGATAGTTTGATAGCTTTTGTATTGTTTTATTATGGCACCACCACGAATGAGAGTGGGCAAGTAGCAGTCTAGCCTCGCGCACAATACCATACTCTCTCCCTTCTCTCTCTCTCAAAATACACACACTAAACAATTCACAGACATAACCAATCAATAATCAACACAAATCCTGTTAAAGTGAATTTGAGGACTGGAACGTTCGTGAATGCTGAGAATTGTTGAAATCCTGTATCGCGTCATTCTGATTGGACCACTGGCTGTTACGAGTCCACAGTGAGGCTACAATCAGAGCCTTGCAGTACGGGGAATGTTGATTTCTCTAAGACGCAACAAGGCTGACACCCGGTGGTCTTTCCGACAAACTGCAACCTAATAGAGCGTAGTGCGGGGAATAGGCCACAACAAATTATTTATGTAGACATTAGAGATTTGATTGGGGGCGCTGTGTTGAAGCCACCATCTTGGTACTCCTACACCGTTGTAAAAAATATTTTTGAAGCTTTTGAAATGCATGTAATACATACTTTTATATGATACGTGAGCGCCAATATGTCCTACCGGTGGATTCAAAGCCCATAGCATCAGCAATTAAAATAAAATGTTATTGGTCATCACATATTTTGCAGATGTTATCGCAGGTGCAGCAAAATGCTTGTTTTTTTGCTCCAACATTGCAGTTATACCTAACAATAAAAATACAAAAGCAATGTTTGAGTCCAGAATATAAATATAATGGTGTATAGACAGTATATGAACAAAAAAAGTGTGGAGCATTAGTTATATAGGACAGCAGGTAAACATTAAAGTGACCAGTGTTCAATGACTATGTACATCGGGCAGTAGTCTCTCAAGTGCAGGGTAGAGTACTGAAATCCAGGGTTAATATATTTTAGGTACTAATCTATGGATTTCACATGATTTAGAGGCGACGCAGCCATAGGTGGGCCTGGGAGAGCATAGGCCCACCCACTTGGCAAGTTCATCCCCACAAAAGGCTTTATTACAGATAAATACTCCTCAGTCTCGTCAGCAGTACGACTGGCTGGTCTCAGACGATCCCCCAGGTGAAGAAGCCGGATGTGGAGGTCCTGGGCTGGGCTTGGTTAAACGCGGTTGGACTTTTGCAAAGTTCTCTAAAATGACGTTGGGAGGCAGCTCATGGTAGAGAAATTAACATTCAATAATCTGGTAACAGCTCTGGTGGACATTGCTGCAGTTAACACTTCAATTGTACGCTCTCAAAACTTGAGACATCTGTGGCATTGTGTTGTAGCATAACTGCACATTTTAGTGGCCTTTTGTCCACAGCACAAGGTCCAACTGTGTAATAACACTGTTTAATTAGCTTCTTTACATGCCACACCGGTCAGGTGGCTGGATTATCTTGGCAAATGGGAAACGCTCAGTAACAGGTACATAAACAAATTTGTTCACAAAATTAGAGAAATAGGCTTCTTGAGCACATGGAAAATGCGACCTTTCATTTCAGCGCATGAAACAAATACATGTACATGTTGCGTTTATATTTTTGTTCAGTACATAACATTAGCCTCATCTGTGACCATATTTAATAAGTAGTTGCACCTCTTAATTAAACCATGGTGTTTAAAGACTCACCAGGAGTCTGCAATGAAGTCCTGAGTAAACAGAATGGAATACATCTGCAGTGAGCTACATGCCCTCACATACTGGATAAGCAAAAATTAAAACATTTTGTTCACCCACCCTTTAAAAAACAAATGTGTGTTATTCCCACCAGGACATTGGGAGATATAATTTAAATATATTGTTAAGTCATATCAAAAAGGAACCTGGGTAGGTGGTGTATTCTTCAGAAGTTACACCACACAATACAGAGTATCAGGGTCAGAGCCCATTTCATTTCCACTCAATTATAGAAAATACAATAAAATAACTTTTCCTCATAGGGAAATTTGAATTTCAGTTTTACTTCCTGAATTGAAATTCACCCCAACCCTGCGTAATAAATCAGCTACTGGAAAGATTTGAGTCTACAATGCTCAACTTCTACCCCCAACGACATGTCAGAACAACGAATCAAAGACAACTGCATGTTGTATTGAGAATGTTTTTATTCAAAGTTAATTCCCCCAAGTGCTTCCGGTCAGTCTGCCTTAGCCCAGCGTGTGCCGGGTAAGGGCAGAGGGTGGTGCTTGATGATGGTGAGTTGCACATTACCATGCCAACACTAGGGCGGGTGTCTTACAATGAAACTAGAGAACCACACGACTTTACCAAGTTTGTATTTTTATCTGTTTTAAAACAGAAACGGAAAAAAGTTCCAAAATAAAAATAAATCTGCAACGGGATTTTACATTTAAAGGGGCCAAACTCCAACAACTTCCTGACACACAGGGGGGGAGGGGGTCATACATACATACATAACAGGTTAAAGGTCATCATCTTCATCTGGGAGCGCTGTTTCTGATGCAACCTGGAGAGGTGGAGACAGAAGTGAATAACGGTTAGTGTTACGACAATACACCATTTGCAATTCAACAACATTGATGCATGTTATTATCTAGCCATTCTGATCCAATTTCCTACGGTAAGACACTGATAAGATCAGATCCAATTTAAACCGATAACATTTGACTGTCTCGACGCAGTCCATCTACCCGTGCTGAGCCACTGTGCGGTTCTACTCACTTTGAGGTCATGCTCATACTGCGCTGCGAGGGAGGGGTCCATGAGGATCTCTGGTGGGGCGAGAGCGGGCATGGCCACGAACTCCAGGTTTGGGTCTCCAATCAGCTTCCGTGCTAGCCACAGGAAGGGCTTCTCAAAGTTGTAATTACTCTTGGCAGAGATGTCGTAGTACTGAGAGAGGGAGAAGAGGGTTATAACATAACTGCGGAGAACAAGGTGTAAAATGTTTATTTACCCATTATTTCATCAGGGCTAGTCTCAGTTTGCACAGAAACCCAGATACACTGCTATACTTACTGACTTTATTGTCCCCATGGAAGTTTTGCTGAAGTGTCATGCACATGTTTAAAGTGGTGTTTAAATACAAAACAAAATTGACAATACAACGTTCATAAGTATATACATTCAATACAACGCTCATAATAAACATTCATAAATATATTTTTAAAATTGTTTTATTGGTAAGACTGGCTTGCTGCCCTAACTGAGTAGATAAGAACATTAGCCCAAACTATTTAGGAGGGATATCACACCTGGCACAAATTATTGTCTAGTTCTGTTTTTCTTGCTGAGGGGTGCCCTATACCTGTGCCCAGAGGGGAGTATTTCAAAGTCCGGGTACAGGGGGTGGCTTGGTACAACACCGCCAGTCAACAATATTAAAAAGTGTGTAATTAGTACCTGGAGGTTCTTCTTGCGATGGAATACGATGCTCTTGGCTTTGACTTTCCTGTCTTTGATGTCTACCTTGTTGCCGCAGAGGACTATGGGAATGTTCTCACAGACTCGCACCAGATCACGATGCCAGTTGGGTACGTTCTTGTAGGTGACTCGGGACGTGACGTCAAACATGATGATTGCGCACTGGGCTGGAGAGCAGAAAGGAGGAGAGGAAAGAGGGAGCAGAGGAAAAAAGTACAGAAGGGGATTCAGAGAGTGAAGAGGCAAAGAAAGCAAGAGAAAGATGTAGAGAGGGAGTGTCACAACATGAATCTAGTCAACATGGCATCCTTACTGGAGGGGGCAGATTTTACCCAGAATAGCTTTGTCATTCTCCCCCCCGCAAAGATCTGTCGGCAAGTATGTCAGTAGAGCAGGGAGTTATTTTTAGTAACTAGGGCCCAGAGTTTTTCCTCTTGACAAAACTTCCAGGCCAAGCAAACGAGCACTTTTATACAATACCTTGGATGTAGTAGCCATCTCGGAGCCCTCCAAACTTCTCCTGCCCGGCTGTGTCCCACACATTATATTTGATGGCCCCCCTGTTGGTGTGGAATACCAGCGGGTGCACCTCCACTCCCAGCGTGGCTGGAAAAAGGACAGGCGAAAGGAGGGACAGATGAGAGGGAGACAAGGAGAGGTAGCGAGAAATAAGGAAGAGAAAAGAGGAAGTGGGCAGAAGAGAAAGAGACAGTTTAGAAACAGGTGTTTACAAGGCTGGTGCTGGAACGGTGGCTGTTGGTTTCATTCCGAGTCGAGCCCTTGCTGCACTTATCTGGTGCCTCCATGTATCCTCTCTTATGACTAAAACTCCAACAAACCATTCTACCACTACAGGCTGAGTGCAAAGGCCTAAAACATGTGGATGTGTTGGTGGGTTTGCGCTATAAATGGGTGTATTGGTGTAAGTAATTACATGCTGATGGGGAGTGACTTACCAACATATTTCTTCTCAAACTCTCCCGTCAAATGCCTTTTGACGAAAGTGGTCTTTCCCGTTCCTCCATCGCCAACCAACACAAGCTGAGAGGGTAAGAGCGTTAAAAGTTGAAACACATGGGGGGGGGCTAGTTATCCATGACCTGCTTCATGTTCTAAAACAAAATAAACATGTGTGAGATAGAAGGAAAAACCCTCACCTTGAACTGGACCTGCGGTTCTCCCTCTGCCATTGTGGAATGTGTCGTGGGTTTTTTATGTTCTCCTAAAACACAGACCGGATGGTATGGTTAGCGAGCTAGTATAGTTAGCTGGCTACCCTGGCTAGCTGGATCAATTAACTAGTAGTGGCTAATGAGATTGTAGTTTTGCAAAGGGGGTTCCCAAACATTTTCCACGCTGTCCATTTCTTTTGACACCCCTTATTGGAGAGAATTTTGCTGGTGTAAATCTTGTTTTCTGCAATTCTACACATTTGCTCGTGTTTAATGTGACATTGAGTGACAAATTATAATATACATGGGCTAAAAAAACGAAATAAAGAAACCTTAGCTGACATGGGCTAGTTGATCTGGACATTTGACAAATTATAAATAGCTCTCTAAAGTGTGCAATGACAAAAATGACAAGATTAACTGACAATGCACTAACCAATTTCGAAACCGCACTATTACAACTTTCAAAAGATTTTAAAAGCCTGACAGAGTTCCTTTATACAAATGTTTTCTTATTTAGGTCCCCCGCCCCACAGCGGTTTGTGAACCACTGAACTACAACAACCAAACAACCTTTCGACATAGCAGCACGCGTCCAAGCTAACCAACAAGAAACCTTGGTAACTAGCTGCGCGTTTTATTAAACTAGCAACTTATTCCTAAACCTTTGCATATTTCCGAACATCTGACAGATCAGGACATTACAACGTGTAAACAATCCGACCGATAACCTAAATTCAGGCCTGTAGTTATGACTTCTAAATATAATATTAATCAGTTCATGTGATGTCACGTAAGTTAGCTAGCCAGCACAGCATGCAGTCTAAACGCCGAGGATGGCTAGCTAGCACAGCATGCAGTCTAAACGCCGAGGATGGCTAGCTAGCACAGCATGCAGTCTAAACGCCGAGGATGGCTAGCTAGCACAGCATGCAGTCTAAACGCCGAGGGTGGCTAGCTAGCACAGCATACAGTCTAAACGCCGAGGACGGCTAGCTAGCGCGCGCGGTAGCTAGTTAGCGTTTGAGTGCGCCATTCAGCAGGCTGCCGCACTTTTCTAGTTTCGGCTGGAACAATGTCTGTGCAGCACAATCTGTTCTCTGGCTAGTTCACAGTCTAAGTAATGGTTCTGTTATGTAACAAATTAACCCTGCACAAAACTGCTACAATCTGATATGTGTGTGGACAATAACAATATAACGAAACATCCTCAATCAAATCTATAAACGAAACAATACATTAAAGTTGCCATCTAACGTTAGCTAGCTAGCATTTCGCTACTCGCAAAGCTAACGTGGTCTTAGAAATCAATAAAACTGTCTAACAACTTCGCTTATTGCCAAAATAATTACTAAACTGAAGGTATAAATACACCAATAACGCACTTTGGTGTCTCTGATTGTCACAATTTTGATTCACAATGATTAGAAATTGAATTTAGACTAGCGTCACATCAGGAACAATGTTCAGACTCACCCGGCGTTGAAACGAAGCGGAAAAGAGTAAATGGCTGCGTCCGCGGGAGATTCAGCGACGACCTGAGTCCGTTTCCGCTCATATCACGTGATCAACGCCAGCGATAAACTGTTTTTGTTGCAACAATTGAGATATTAAAAACGTTGCGACTCTCAGTGATATACACGTAGGTAGTAAAGCTTTATGGTGGTTTAAAAACAAATTATGAACGTTTTGTAAAATGTAACATGCATGTTTTTTTGTTGTTGCCATGGTTGCTTTTTCCCCCAGTAATTTCTTCTGCAATTTGGCCATATGATTTCTAGACAATGGAAGAGTGCAAGCTATAATATTTGTATTCAAGCTATGCCAAACCAGCTCTTTCTAATCTTCATTCAATCACACATCTACTTCATACCCAAATCAGTATGAAAAAGTACAAACAGGAGGCCTTCAGAACACAATTTATTTTCTTCTTACAAATAAGCTACAATTAAATTGACAGTTATTATAATGCTTATTCAAAATCTCATATGACAACATTTGTATGAGGTATACACTTAAATCAAATAGTGATTAATGCAAATGTGTGCGCTTTTGCTTTTACACTTGTGCGTGTTTATTTGACTTTGACAATATGCCTACTGGCTCTATGTTAAAAGTATGATCTATTGCGTAGTTGGTGTATTATTAATTGACATAGGATTGTCTTAGTGTTTACAGTATGCATAGTATAGGTAGTTAGCCAGTATGATGGTGGTTGGTGTGCCAGTATGATGGTCTATCTATAGAGGTAGTCTGCCTGTATGTTGGCAGCAATCTCCGACTCCCACTGATCTCCATTGTTCAGCAGCTTCTCTTTGTTGTACAGCAACTCCTCGTGGGTCTCCGTAGCAAACTCAAAGTTTGGACCCTGAAGGACATGAAAAAGTGAAATAAGTCCAGAAACCCTTAACCCTAGAATACACCAGAAGTTGGAGAATATGCAACTGAAAGTTCTGTTCTCTTATGACCAAAGCCACTAGAATTTGACAAGCGGTGAGTGTGTGAGATTTCCAGCTGTTCACCTCCACAATAGCATCAACAGGGCAGGCCTCCTGGCAGAAGCCACAGTAGATGCACTTGGTCATGTCAATGTCGTAGCGAGTGGTTCTTCTGCTGCCGTCTGCACGAGTCTCAGCCTCAATGGTAATGGCCTGGGGCAGACACGGGGGCAGCAGAGAGAGGACAGAATGAGCAGGCAGAGGGAAATAAACTATTTCAGTGTACGAATACCAATACCGTCGTACTAAATAATATGAAAACAGAAAGTGTAATAATATGTGAAATATCCAAAACAGTACTCAAGATTGCGTCATCTAATGCGCGATTACGTTGACTCCCGCCATTCGTTCATTGTAAAACAGCACGTCAATTTATCTGATTATCAGCTGTTGTCAAACATCGATCGAACGTGAAAATGAGTATTCAGTTTAAGTATGTAGTAAGCTGCTATGGGTATTCGGACACAACCAGTGTGTACCCTATGAGCTGTGCAGGGGGTATTTGATTACTGGGGGAGGTAACTGGACTTTGTAGGGGTTACCTGGTTGGTGTACCATTGCATAGTAAAGTATATGAAGTTACCGATACCCTGGATAGTGTTATGGACTGCAGGTACACTACATGACCAAAAGTATGTGGACACCTGCTCGTCAAACATCTCATTACAAAATCATGGGCATTAATATGGAGTTGGTCCCCCCTTTGCTGCTTTAACATCCTCCACTCTTCTGGGAAGGCTTTCCACTAGCTGTTGGAACATTGCTGCGGGGACTTGCTTCTATTCAGCCACAAGTGCATTGGTGAAGTCGGGCATTGATTTTGGGTGATTACGCCTGGCTCACAGTCGGCGTTCCAATTCCTCCCAAAGGTGTTCGATGGGATTGAGGTCAGGGCTCTGTGCAGGCCAGTCAAGTTCTTCCACACCAATCTCGACAAACCATTTCTGTATGGACCTCACTTTTTGCACTGGGGTATTGTCATGCTGAAACAGGGAGGAGCCTTCCCAAAACTGTTGCCACAAAACTGGAAGTACGGGATCATCTTGAATGTCATTGCATGCTGTAGTGTTAAGATTTCCCTTCACTGGAACTAAGGGGCCTAGCCCGAACCATGAAAAACAGCCCCAGACCATTATTCCTCCTCCACCAAACTTTACAGTTGGCACTATGCATTGATGCAGGTGGCGTTCTCCTGGCATCCGCCAAACCCAGATTTGTCTGTCGGACTGCCAGATGGTGAAGCGTGATTCATCACTCCTGAGAACGCGTTTCCACTGATCCAGAATCCAATGGCGGCAAGCTTTACACCACTCTAGCCAATGCTTGGCATTGCACATGGTGATCTTAGGCTTGTGTGCAGCTGCTCGGTCATGGAAACCCATTTCATCGAGCTGCGGATAAACAATTCTTGTGTGGTTTTATCAACGATAAACCAAGTTCATACATGTAGATAGATAACTAAAGAAAGATATGGCCGGAAGAACCAAAACGTGCACCCTGAACTGAGTTTGGGAAACGGTGGAACGGAGATGGCGGACACTGAGGTTTTGTTTGAAACGGCTAGTGAGTCGAGTGAAGCTAATAGTACAGAAAGTGAGAATGAGTGGGTTACGGTGACAAAGAAAAAAAGGGAAACAAAAGAAGTAAAGCTGTTGGAAAATAGGAAACCATTTTTTGGGGTCGGAGTCAGGGTTTTGGATCAATCATACTTGGGAAATCCGTTTAACGTCTCCAGGAAAATCTGGAATGTGTTGGAAGAAAGTGTGAAGTCAGTGAGAGTCACAAGAAGTGGTCTTATTTAGATTTTTTGTGTGTCTGCGGAGTAGAACAAGCGTGTTTTAAGACTCATAATGATATCGGACTGGAAAGTTTCCTGTATGGATTTTCGTAGCAGGGAGCCTATCAAGGGGGATATTTCTGCGGTGGCTCAAGAAAAAAAAGGCAGAGGATATAACTGAAGACATCGAAGGAGTGGTTGGTGCTCGTCGATTGAGGTGAGGTGGACGGAGAAAAGAAGTTCATTTCATCCATGCTACTGTTCTTTGATGAAGAGTCTCTCCCTTCACATCTAAAGTTAGGATTCATGGTATACCCTGTAAGAGCTTCTGTGCACAAGCCCCTTCAGTGTCATACACGTAAAAGATTTGGTCATGTGTCAAGTGTGTGCAGAAGGGAAAAAATATTGTATGCCAGATGAAGGGAAATGCTGCAACTGTGGAGGTGAACGTGTGCCTGAATTCTTGGAATGCCATGTTAGGGTGAAGGAGAATGAGGTGGCACAGGTAAGGCATGTCCAGCACGTCTCCTATCTGGCGACGGTGAGAAAATTGGAAGGAACAAGTGGCAGGGAAGATGCAATGGTAGTAAGAGCCACCAAGACCAGTGAAGGTTTCTCATCAACCCGAGAGATAGTGAAATGCCACATGTTAAAAAAGGTGGACTTTGTGTTATTTATTGCAAGGATCATAAACTGTACAGCACAAGCAGAGAAATCGAAGAAAATTGGAATCATTGTGAATGCCGCTGAATGTTTTTTGGGTCTTCGCGATTTCATAGCCGAGGCCGTGCAAGAAATCCCGTCGGTGAATGTAACCCCATCACAGTCCCCTGAGGCTGTGTAGGGATGTATTTTGAAGTGGACTGTGAATGAAGAAGTATGATGGTTTTTGTATGTCGTCGTTTTCCCATTTCCCGGAATGTTTTTTGTTCGTTTCTTATTCAATACCCTGTCCAGCAGGTGGCGGTAATGCACCATTAACATTGGATGCCAAACGCTGTTAAACCCCATCGAATAAGAAGAACAATTCTTGTGCTGATGTTGCTTCCAGAGTCAGTTTGGAACTCGGTAGTGAGTGTTGCAACCGCTTCAGCACACGGCGATCCTGTTCTGTGAGCTTGTGTGGTCTACCACTTCGCGGCTAAGCCGTTGTTGCTCCTTGACGTTTCCACATCTTACAATAACAGGACTTACAGTTGACCGGGGCAGCTCTAGCAGGGCAGACATTTGACGAACTGACTTGTTGGAAAGGTGGCATCCTATGACGGTGCCACATTGAAAGTCACTGAGCTCATCAGTAATGCCACTCTATTGCCAACGTTTGTCTATGGAGAATGCATGTGTGCTCGATTTTCTACACCTGTCAGAAACGGGTGTGGCTGAAATAGCCGAATACACTAATTTGAAGGGTTGTCTGCATACTTTTGTATATACAGTGCCCTCAGAAAGTATTCAGACCCCTTGACTTTTTCCACATTTTGTTACATTACAGCCTTGTTCTAAAATGGATGAACAAAAATAGAAAATCCTCAATCTACACATAATACCCCATAATGACAAAGTAAAAACAGGTTTTTAGACATAAATACCTCATTTACATATGACACACGAAATTAAGCTCAGGTGCATCCTATTCCCATTGATCATCCTTGAGATGTTTCTACAACTTGATTGCTGTCCACCTGTGGTACATTCAATTGATTTCATAAGGTCCCACAGTGCATGTCAGAGCAAAACCCAAGCCATGAGGTCAAAGGAATTGTCCGTAGAACTCAGAGACAGGATTGCGTCGAGGAAGGTTACTAAAAAATGTCTGCAGCATTGAAGAGTCCCAAGAACACAGTGGCCTCCATCATTCTTAAATGGAAGAAGTTTGGAACCACCAAGACTATTCCTAGAGCTGGCCACCCGGCCAAGCTGAGCAATTGGGGTAGAAGAGCCTTGGTCAGGGAGGTGACCAAGAACCCGATGGCCACTCTGATAGAACTCTAGAGTTCCTCTGTGGAGATGGGAGAACCTGCCAGAAGGACAACCATCTCTGCAACACTCCACCAATCAGGCCTTTATGGTAGAGTTGCCAGACTGAAGCCACTCCTCAGTAAAAGGCAGATGACAGCCCGCTTGGAGTTTACCAAAAGGAACCTAAAGACTTTCAGACCATGAGAAACACGATTCTCTGGTCTGATGAAACCAAGATTGAACTCTTTGGCCTGAATGCCAAGCGTCACATCTGGAGGAAACCTGGCACCATTCCTATAGTGAAGCATGGTAGTGGCAGCATCATGCTGTGGGGATGTTTTTGAGCGACAGGGCCTGGGAGACTAGTCAGGTTCGAGGCACAGATGAACGGAGCAAAGTACAGAAAGATCGATGAAAACCTGCTCCAGAGCACTCAGGAGTTCAGATTGGGGCAAAGTTTCACCTTCCAACAGGACAACGACCCTAAGCACACAGCCAAGACAACACAGGAGTAGCTTCGGGACAAGTCTCTGAATTTCTTTGAGTGGCCCAGCCAGAACCCGGACTTGAACCCGATCGAACATCTCTGGAGAGACCTGAAAATAGCTGTGCAGCGACGCTCCCCATCCAACCAGACAGAGCTTGAGAGGATCTGCAAAGAAGAATGGGAGAAACTCCCCAAATACAGGTGTGCCAAGCTTGTAGGATCATACCCAAGAAGACTTGAGGCTGTAATCGCTGCCAAAGGTGCTTCAACAAAGTACTGAGTAAAGGGTCTTAATACTTATGTAAATGTGATATTTAAGTTACATTTTTGCTCATTTATAAAAATTATAAAAATCTGTTTTTGCTTTGTCATTATGGGGTATTGTGTGTCAATTGATGGATGGAAAAAAACTATGTAATCAATTTTAGAATAAGGCTGTAACCTATTGCAATGTGGAAAAAGTCAAGGGGTCTGAATACTTTACGAAGGCAAGCAGGTATTAATGATGCATATGCCTACATACAGTAGTTTGTAGTACTAGTGAGTATAGTGGCCAGGGCATTGAGGGCAGTGTAGTGCTTTACCCGTGTGTTTATGTGGGTGTATATGGGTCACCTGGGCAGGGCAGACAGCCTCACACAGCTTGCAGGCGATACAGCGCTCCTCTCCGTTGGGGTACCGGCGCAGAGCGTGTTCACCACGGAAACGAGGAGACAGGGGACCCTTCTCAAACGGGTAGTTGATGGTAGCGGGCTCACGGAATAGGTAACTCATAGTCATCCCCAATCCTGGAGGAGTGTGTGGGAAAGACAGGTAAAGAAATGTTACTTAAGGTGTGTGTGTGTGTGCATCACTGGAGTACCGCAAGGCCCACGAGCTCTGGGGTCCCATTCGTCTGTCATCGATGTCCATTTTATTTGACTTAATAAATCATTTTGACAGTAACCCTCCAAAACGTCATTCATAAACCTTTTTCATTTCCATATGTACTAGGAAGCTAAGCGTTTGTTTCTTGGGCTTCAGGAATGTGTCTGAAAAAGGGAATGAGGGGAGCGTACTCAGGTAGTTCTTTGTGGTTTTTAGTTTAGAAAACAAAAATCTCTGCAGAAGCGACAGTTACAGGGATGGTAAAAACAGCTGTATTTATGTAGCAACGTCAGGAAAACTGTGAAGGGAGTTTTGTGCTTCAAAATTAGCAAGTTTGTAACATCTTCAATTGAGCCTCTCGTTCTTAATTGCCAGCCTCAACGCGTTAAGGAAAGAGATTAACTGTCGCCTACAGGAAGCTCTGGGGACAGGTCATTTGGATACTGGACAGACGATAAATTGCCAGATGCAAACAGATTATCGTCTTTAACAGACAACAGTTCTTGAGGGCTTGAACAAAAGATAGCAGTTTACGTTTTTGTTCATACATGGTGAACCAGCGTTTGAGTTGTGTGGTTGCAATATCAACTGTCTCTTATCTCTGGTCTATCTTGGCATGCATCATTCAAGACTGCGTTTAAATTGTGTGCAGCACAATGGACATATAACGCACAATGTCTCAGGAAAGACTGTCTGGGTTGGTAATACTCACTATAGAAAACAGTCAGGCTTCCAACCTGGACCTACAGGCCTTGGCGGAAACATTTGCACACAAAAAAGGAAGCCTTCAGGACACCAGGGGAGTCTCTTAAATTGGATTTAATTTAATTTTGCAGTCCATTTGTGTAGGCTACTAGCCAGACAAAATCTGCTGAGTTCAACAATAAATAGTGGCTGAATTTATCCTCAAGACAACTACTTTTTCCTCATTGTTAGGCTATTTGATGTGAATTTTTATAAAAAGCTAAATACGGTATATAGCTATAGATAGTACACTGCATAATGAAACAAACCCTAATAAGCTAGTGTTTTGAGAGTGGACTGACTATTATTTGGTATTAATAGACTGGTTATACGCACAACTTTTTACCCAAGCTGGGTGAGAGAGTGAGGATGGCTCATCTCATGCAGGCTCAGGTAACCTATACAGGACAGTTGTATATTCCCCCCAAAATTAATTGGTAGCTGATTAGTATGCTGTTGCATCAAACATTTATTTTACAATCTGCAATGTTTGAATGTCCAACTTTAATTGCATTATTGCTGCCAGCCAGCAGTCTAAAAATAGCAGCATTGCGACACTGTGTATAGCTTTGTGAAATGTTAGGCATGAGAAAATGCCGACCAAATAGGCCTACCAATAAACATTAATCCATTAGCTAAAGCTAAGCTAAACCCTGGCACCCCAGAAAACCTATCAATGTTTGCAGCCGCATAGACATGTCGCAATTTCAGCACCATGGACAGTGGTCGGTAGAGTCTGTACTTTGATTTGTATTTTTATTTTAGAGGGGGGGGGGGGACTCCAGAGAAACTGTGTTATGCAAGTGGTGTGTGTCACCTCTGAAGAGCTCGGTCCACAGGAGAGTCTGAGCAGCTCGGTCTGTGATGGACCTCATATCAAGAGGAAGTTCCTTGGCATTCACATACTCTATACACACACACACACAAACACACACAGAGAGAGAGAGGAGAGAACAAGATGAGAGAGAGAGGAGAACAAGAGAGGACAAAGAAGAGAACAAGAGATGAGAGGCAGCTATGAAGCCAAATCAAATTTGTTGTTATGGGTACTACTGAATATCAACATTTGTGTTACTTACTGTACATCCCTCTCTGCACACTGAGGCTGAAGTGTCGAACCAGACCGGGGCTGATAACTCCAAAGGTGCCTACCAAAGAAACAGAGTAGACAGTGACACATGTAGCTGTCACCCCCCCATGAATGCAATTTGATTTACAGGTGTCTAGTCTTACCTGGCCTGGGGCAGTAAAGCAAACGCACTGCAGTAGACATCGAAGCAAGAAGAAACTGGAGAGAGAGAGATATGGACCATTTGTTGAATAGTTGGTCAATGAGGCAAATAGGCAAAATTGTGGATTCCTGATCCCACATGTCCAACAGCAGAAACAACCTTTCTCTCTGCCCCTACGTGACCTCCAGTGAGCACATCCTAAACACAAACCTCTTCGTGAGTGTCTGTAAGGTGGTGAACAGATTGTCAGGCAGCTGCTTTACCCTGCACTTTCCTAATCTCCCATACCCAATCTGGCCTTTCGGCGACGTCACAGGTCACACAAAAGCGCCATGCATAAGCACTTTCACAGCCAATCACACTGACCTTACAAATAAATACTGCAGGCTACCGTACAATTGTAGCCCCCCAAAATGTACAACGTATAGGCTACAACCGTAGGAAGACGTTGTCACTAGCAAAGAAAGTTGAAAGACAAAGCGTGCAGTTTCTCGTAAATCCCGAATAGTTTATAACTTTAACTAGGCTGTTTTGATGAATAAACCTTGAGGAAAAACGGTTATATTTAAAACTCGGAATAATAACTCACTATCGACAGTAGGCTATCTGAGTTGTCTGGACCATATGATGGTGAAGCTGTTCAGGCAACAATAATTACATGCTGCGCACTTAAATACCGCTGTCCAGACCGGACCGTTTACTTCGCAAGTATTCTAAGCACTGTAATTGAAAATGCAGGAATACCGATTCAAAAACCAAATAAACATTTGTCAAATTACATATTTGTTTAAAAAAACAGCATCAAACATTGTGAAACATACCTGCTCCCACAACCTGTGATAACAGACGCAAGGGACAACCGTCTATGCACTTGCACTGTTGCTCCGAGAGGAGGGGAACTCAGACGAGCCTTGTGAAACAGCAGTATACTGTAGACCTGGGTAGACATAGTCGCCATTTTGAATGTGGCAAAGTTCTATGCACTTACTATCCAGTGCATATCAAAATATGGTATTATTCATCACACCACCCTCCTATTTTACAATGCTATTATACACAGTCATTTAGACACAGACATACACACCAGTGGAGACTGGTGGGAGCAGCTATAGGAGGAAGGGCTCATTGTAATGGCTTGAAAGGAATTCATGTGTGGTTTCTATATGTCTGATCTGTTTGATACCATTCCATTATTCCATTCCAGCCTTTACCATGAGCCCTTCCTCCTATAGCTCCTCCCACCAGCCACCACTGACACACACACATATATATATATATACATACACACACACACAATAATGACTTCCCAATATTAGTTCGTGAGAGCGCAAGACTGAATAGCGGAAGTTTCTCTCTTTCTTTCCAATCTCGTTCTAACCAAACACTTCCCTCTAGCAAGCATTCCACCCAGTGATCAAAGAGGAGAGAGAGAACTCAAAGGTATTTGATTTTACACCATTGCTACTTTATAACTACCGGGTGTGGTAACAGTCACAGTTAGTGTCGAGGCAGGAAGCAGATTTGGCTTCACCTCTGCTTCAAATTGAACAACTTGATCTGTTGATGCTGTGGATAGATTCTGGAGCACCACACTGTATGTATGAAGCCTAGATTGTGTTAAAGTACTTTATTTAAGTAACAATAGGCTGTAGGTTTGATCTAAGTGTTTTAATATACAGGATAAGTATACTTATAAGTATACTTGCTTTAGCTCTAACACACATAAAGTACAGACACACACAACGGACACACTCTGGTCCATCAATACAGAAGTGATGAGTATTTTTGAAACTGGGACCTCTCCTCTCTCAGTAGAGTAAGATGCTGAGTGCGTCCACTCCGACTCAGATGCCCCCCAACGGAGAGGACATTTCTGGTTCTGACAGGGGGTCAGAGGTCAGTGTTCCAACTCCAGCCACAGAGACAGACCGCTTCGGCTTCATCCTGGTGAATGGATCCACTGCCGGGTCAGTACGAAGCAGTCTCTGGCTTAGCAGCACTGAAAACCAGTTTCTGTTCTCTCTCTCACTCTTCACTGTAAAGGTTTACATTTTCTCTCTCTCTCTCTCTCTCTCTCTCTCTCTCTCTCTCTCTCTCTCTCTCTCTCTCTCTCTCTCTCTCTCTCTCTCTCTCTTCTCTCTCTCTCTCTCTCTCTCTCTCTCTCTCTCTCTTTTTTTTAAAGCCCATGTAGTCTTTCTCATATTATTTTTAAATCACCACTGTATGTCTAATAAATCACTGTGTGTTTATTTAGCAAAAATAACTAAAAAATATTTGTAATAATTTATGTCCCTTGACTTAAAAAATGTAACATTAACCTAACAAAGACAGTCGTGTAGGAATGAGGTTTGTACAGTAAATGTAAATACATTTAAATAATTCGCTTTTTTTATTATAATGGACTGATGGTACCTGCATCTGATGGTCATGGTGCTTTCAGGACAACTGGGAACTCGGAAAGAAACTAGGTCAAACCATGACGTCAGTGATCTTCAGGTCAGAAAGTCCGTGCTCAAGAAAGATGCCCGAGTTTCCGACTTCCCAGTTGTCTTGAACACACTGAAGTTGGAAGTCGGAGATTTCCAAGTTCCCAGATGTTTTAAGCACGGCATTAGTCGCAGCTCAGGGAAGGATGGAGAGAGCAGCAAATAGTCCACCTCTCACAGTCCCTGCTCTCTCCTTCCTTTCCTCCGGTGAGACTGACCAGAGAGAGGGCCCACCGTCTTCCACCTGATGGCGAAACTCGAGTGGCACTGCCTCATGCACAAATTCATGTTGTTCCTATGACCAGAGAAAGTGAAATATTCCTCGATATTAAAAAAAGACACGACGAGCTGCAGATAATAATAAAAACGCAGGGCTATCAAGACACTTGGTTACTCATTCATTGCCGCTGCAGCTCAAGTGGAAGTAGGGAGAAGCACGTTTTCTGTTTTTGTAATAGTGTTGAATAAAACAGTGTTGAGAGTGCTGAATAAAAACTTAGGCATGAACTCACTCATTAAAAAGCAGCTCTTTGCTGTATTCTTTGACAGTCTCTCTCTGGTCATGGTTTTAAAAGTAGTGAAATCTCACGTAGGCTAGTATCAAACTTTACTGTGGCCGGGGGTCGCGGAAGCTGTAGTAACTGTGATTGGAGCTATCCGATTGGCCAGCGCAGTAGGCACACTCTATTTAGCCACAGATCTCCCGGTCCTCGGGCAAATTAAATAGTTTAAAATGGGAACACTTTACCTTTGCCAGGGCTTCTGAATCAAGTGTACCTACCATCAACAGTGCAACCCGGAAAAAAGAATAATAAAAGGAGTGCAAGACTTTATTGTTGGCTTTTCTACAGAAATGTTTGGTGATCGACTAGGAATGCCTTGAAGATTGACCAGTTGAACGCCATCGACCGGTTGGTGACCACAGATGTAGGCTTTAGGAAACAAATTTGAAGATATTTACATACACAGCCATGCTTGGCGGATAGGATGGTCTAGAGCCCACCCCCTTACCCAGATGAACAGTCATTGGTCTATTATAATCAGATCACATTGTGACATCACGATATGGCCAAAAGTTCCATCCCACCTGAACAGGCTGAAATTATAGTTTTTTTTTTTAAAAAGCTCTTACACAAATAAGATGGGGTGCTTTGCTGCAAGAGGGACTGGTGAACTTCACAAAATAGAAGGCATCATGAGGAAGGGAAATTATGGGGATCGATTGAAGCAACATCTCAAGACATCAGTCAGGAAGTTAAAGCTTGGTTGCAAATGGGTCTTTAAAATGGACAATGACCCCAAGCATACTTCCAAAGTTGTGGCAAAATGGCTTAAGGACAACAAAGTCAAGGTATTGGAGTGGCCATCACAAAGCCCTGACCTCAGTCCTATAGAAAATTTGTGGGCAGAACTGAAAAAGCATGTGCGAGCAAGGAGGCCTTCAAGCCTGACTCAGTTACACCAGCTCTGTCAAGAGGAATGGGCCAAAATTCACCCAACTTATTGGGGGAAGCTTGTGGAAGGCTACCTGAAATGTTTGACCCAAGTTAAACAATTTAAAGGTAGTGCTACCAAATACTAATTGAGTGTATGTAAACTTCTGACCCACTGGGAATGTGATGAAAGAAATGTACTCTGAAATCAATCATTCTCTATACTATTCTTCTGACATTTCACATTCTCAAAATAAAGTGGTGATCCTAACTGACCTAAGACAGGGAATTTTTATGAGGATTAAATGCCAGGAATGGTGAAAAACTGAGTTTAAATGTCTTTGGCTAAGGTGTATGTAAACTTCCGACTTCAACTGTAGCTTTTACACAATTTCAATGTTATTTTGACCTGTGTGGAAATTTCCTAAAAAACAACAGCAGGAAAATCACCTTTTTAACTGCACTGCCCTTTAAAGGATTGATTAGTTATGATAAGAGAAACAAACTGAGCTATAATGCATTTCTGGTGAACAGAAGACACTAAAGACTCATCCTATAACTTGCAACTTCATGCAAATAAACAGTTGTAGCACGAAAGATCACAGTTCAGCGTCACAGTACTCTTTTTTTTATATAGATACAAATGTAAGTCATTCTTTATTTAGTTCATAGAATAAACCCAGCTAATAACCGAACAAAAATATAACAGACATCCTCTTAACAGTCATCTCCTACACTCTCTCACTCTGTGTCCTTGAACATCCTGACCCGTTGCTATGGAGATAGTCATACCCCCACCATGTGGTTTTCCTGTTTCCTGTGTATCTTTACGGTGTTCTCTTTCTCTGTGACGAGACATGAAGGTGCAGTTGACTCAACTCAGTACATTTTGGTAAATTGGCTGCCTTAGGGAGGACTTTGGTCCTCAGAAACAGGAAAGAGTCAAAGTGAGGAGTTAGTTCCCTGCCCTAGAAAGATATAGACATGAAAATGTTATTATGACAGCCATGCTTAAAGTGATCACCTTATTTTGCTTATGATATGTTGGTGTCAGGAGTGAAGGCCCTGCTCCTGAGCTCGTTAGACAGAGAGAGACTAAGTGGATCAACATCATCAGCCAATGGGATCGTGTCTTACTAAAGAAGTCCAGCAAGGTGTGTACTTAGCGTTTTTGATATAACCTGGGACACCAGACCCAGGCATTTACTCTCCACCGGTCTCTCAGGTCAAAGAGCAGTGTCAGAAAGGCATCCCAGCATCCCTCAGGGCTAAATGTTGGCCACTGCTGTGTGGCGCCACAGACAGAATGCACCGCAACAAGGACCTCTACCAGGTAAGACAGAGTAAACAACTCAACTATATAGATAAGTTCTAATAAACGATTCTTACTGGGCCTTTATGGTAGTCTTACCGTAAATATACAAATATTGCAGAGTAAAGTTCTCAGGTAAATCTCTCTCCCTCTGTCAGACTCTGGACTCCAGGCCTGCCCTACAGAGCTGTGTGGACGTTATCGAGAGAGACTTAGACCGCCAGTTCCCCTTCCATGAGATGTTCCTCTCCAGAGAAGGCCATGGGTTAAACAGCCTCATGATACTCCGTACAATTTATGGAACGATGATGACCTACAACACATCTTTCTCCATCTCTCGTTCTTTTGTGTAGTGTTGTATAAATATTGTCTGGTGTTATCCCGTGTTCTGGTTGATCTGAGTGTTGTGTTGTGTGTGTGTGTGTGTGTGGGTAGGCAGCGTGGTCTGTTCCGCGTGCTGAAGGCCTTTACTCAGCTGAAGCCTGACGAGGGATACTGTCAGGCCCAGGGACCTGTAGCAGCTGTACTGCTGATGAACATGCCTACTGAGGTACTGTTACAATCAGGGGCTCAACTTTGGTATTAGAAGTGGGGGGTGGGGGGACTCCAAACAGCCTACCTGACCACTCGAAGGCGTCCCATGGTCCTAAAGCACACGTTGCCTCGTTTTGTATCACTTTCCAATGATAATATTAGGGGGGATAAAAATGCCATTTCAGAATGTAGGACATGTCCCCCCCGCCCCTCAGTCCCCAGTGAAATTGCGCCCCTGGTTACGATCACCATCCATCCACCTGAACAACATGAAAGGACTGGATAGGTGGCAAGCTTGAGATTTCTCTCTGTCACAGCCTGTAATAACCTTCCGTCTCTACCTTTGCTTTCCCCTCCTATAGGAGGCATTCTGGTGCCTGGTACAGATTAGTGAACAGTACCTCCCTGACTACTACAGCCCCCTTCTGGTAAGATAATGTTACTTACTGCTCATGGTCAATTAGTGATCCAAAGAGTACTCACAGAGTGAAAACTGCATATGTACAGTGCCAGTCAAACGTTTGGACACACCTACTCATTCCAGGGATTTAATTTATTTTTACTATTTTCTACATTGTAGAACAATTAGTGAAGACATCAAAACTATGAAATAACCAAAAAAAGTGTTCAGCAAATCAAAATATTTTTGATATTTGAGATTCTTCAAAGTAGCCACCATTCGCCTTGATGACAGCTTTGCACACTCTTGACATTCTCTCAACCAGCTTCATGAGGTAGTCACCTGGAAGGCATTTCAATGAACAGGTGTGCCTTGTTAAAAGTTCATCTGTGAAATGTCTTTCCTTGTTAATGCGTTTGAGCCAATCAGTTGTGTTGTGACAAGATAGGGGTGGTATACAGAATATAGCCCTATTTGGTAAACTACCAAGTCCATATTATGGCAGAAACAGCTCAATTAAGGAAAGAGAAACGACAGTCCATCATTACTTTAAGACATGAAGGTCAGTCAATCCTGAAAATTTCAAGAACTTTGAAAGTTTCTTCAAGTGCAGTCGCAAAAATCTTCAAGTGCTATGATGAAGCTGCCTCTCATGAGGACCGCCACAGGAATGGAAGACCCAGCGTTACCTCTGCTGCAGAGGATAAGTTCATTAGAGGTACCAGCCTCAGAAATTGTAGCCCAAATAAATGCTTCACAGAGTTCAAGTAATAGACACATCTAAACATCAATTGTTCAGAGGAGACTGTGTGAATCAGACCTTCATGGTTGAATTGCTGCAAAGAAACACCTACTAAAGGACACCAATAAGAAGAAGAGACTTGCTTGGGCCAAGAAATATGAGCAATGGACATTAGACCGGTGGCAATCGGTCCTTTGGCCTGATGAGTCCAAATCTGAGATTTTTTGTATCCAACCTAAGTGTCTTTGTGAGATGCAGAGTAGGTGAATGGATGATCTCCACGTGTGTGGTTCCCACCGTGAAGCATGGAGGAGGTGTGATGGTGTGGGGGTGCTTTGCTGGTGACACTGTCTCTGATTTATTTAGAATTCAAGGCACACGTAACCAGCATGGTTTGCACCTGGTGGGACTATCATTTGTTTTTCAACAGGACAATGACCCAACTCACCTCCAGGCTGTGTAAGGGCTATTTGACCATAAAGGAGAGTGATGGAGTGCTGTATCAGATGACCTGGCCTCCACAGTCACCCAACCTGAACCCAATAGAGATGGTTTGGGATGAGTTGGACCGCAGAGTGAAGGAAAAGCCGCCAACAAGTGCTCAGCATATGTGGGAACTCCTTCAAGACGGTTGGAAAAGCATTCCAGGTGAAGCTACTTGAGAGAATGCCGAGAGTAGGCAAAGCTGTCATCAAGGCAAAGGGTGGCTACTTTGAAGAATCTAAAATCTAAAATATATTAGAGAGACACTTGTCTTTCTAATGTTGTCTCTAATGTCTCTAATGTTGTCTGTAGGAGGGGGTTCTCTTTGACGCGGCCATGCTGACCTGGGTGCTGAAGAAGACGTGTCCCGCAACCCACAAGCATCTGCAGAGACACGGCGTGGAGCCTCTGATGTTCGCCACCGATTGGCTGATGTGCCTGTTCACACGCCACCTGCCATTCAACACCCTCCTCCGAGTCTGGGACCTGTTCTTCTGCTACGGTCTGTTAATGAAGGAGGGAATGAATGAATTAATCTATCCATCTATCTATTTATTCATATATGTTATCCAGTATATCTATACTTATATTATGACCATTCACCTGCTCTTCTGTCCCTATCTTGTCTGTCTGAATGACAGAGTACATACAGACACCCCTCTTCCCCTGTCTGTCTGTCTGTCTGTCTGTCTGTCTGTCTGTCTGTCTGTCTGTCTGTCTGTCTGTCTGTCTGTCTGTCTGTCTGTCTGTCTGTCTGTCTGTCTGTCTGTCTGTCTGTCTGTCTGTCTGTCACTCTGTCTGTCTGTCTGTCCGTCCGTCCGTCTGTCTGTCTATAGTGAACCCTAAAGAAAGTATCTTTCTAACAAAGGGTTTGGATAATCTCACCTCTCACTCCCCACATATCCTGTGTGTCGTTCTCACCCTCTCCATCCCCCTCCATCAGGAGTGCGTGTGTTGTTCCAGGTGGCGGTTGTGTTGGTGCGCAGGGCTCTGGGCCGGGTGGAGCAGAGGGAGGAGTGTGAGGGCCAGATGGAGACTCTAGAGAGGCTGAGGGGTGTGAGGGAGCAGGTGCAGCAGGAGGACGATACCTTCATCGGAGAGGTCAGACACCTGGCCTCATGTACACCGGTTATTCTTGAACTATCCTACCATGCATGTACAATACACACCTGTGTTACCCCACTTTTACCAACTCTCCATCTCCCTTTCACCCCCACCCAGGTGTGTTCTGTCCCTCTTTCGGGTAAGGATCTGGAGAGGCAGACGGAGAAAGAGCTGGAGAAGTGGAGGAAGGAGCGGCCTGCCTCCACTTTTGATCCCCGGGGTCGTTGCCACGGATATCGGATGGCGTGGGCGAGGGCTCGAGAGAGGGAGGAGGAGAGGAACAGGAAGGAGAGGGCGAAAGGAAACCTGTCCATCCCACCGATTCGCTCGCCCTCCCTCCTCTCTCTGTCTCCCTCGCTCCTCCGCAAGAGGTGGAAGAGAGGGAGCAAAACAGACACAGGGGAGTGGGAGGGGGGAGGCAGAGAGGTGAGGAAGGTTTCAGAGGAGGCGTGGGAGGAGAGAAGCGAGGGAGGGGATCTGAGGAGAGGAAGTGAGAAGGATGGTAGTCTAGTGAGGGCTCAGGGTGTTCCACCTCCTGCTACAGAGGACAGGGAACCAGTGGAACTGAGAGAACCGTTAGAACACAAAGAACCATCAGAACAGGACAGAACCCAAAAGACCCAGATGACCCCAGATTCAGCCGGAGTAGCGTCCCAGCAGCGTGAGCTCACCTCTGACCCTCGCGTCACCTCACAGGGCCAGGAGGAGGAGCAGGGTGGTTTCAGCGAGACACAGGCCTCTGAGCAGCACAGCGACAGCCAGTCACAGGAAACTAACCACAGTAAAGGCTCCATGGAAACACAGGAAATACTGAGCAAACAGTCAACAGAGAGTGCACGTGTCGTCACAGAGCACATAGTGACAGAGACAAAGGGTGAGGCAGAGGAACGCAAGGAGACAGAGACACATGCAGAAGCCAAGACAGAGGAGGAAACAGTGACAGAGATCCAGATTCACACAGAAGCCAAGACAGAGGAGGAAGTAGTGACAGAGATCCAGATTCACACAGAAGCCAAGACAGAGGAGGAAACAGTGACAGAGATCCAGATTCACACAGAAGCCAAGACAGAGGAGGAAGCAGTGACCGAGATCCAGATTCACACAGAAGCCAAGACAGAGGAGGAAACAGTGACAGAGATCCAGATTCACACAGAAGCCAAGACAGAGGAGGAAACAGTGACAGAGATCCAGATTCACACAGAAGCCAAGACAGAGGAGGAAATGGAGGCTGAGGTACAGAAAGGACAACACACAGATAAAAGTGTAGGAACAGAGACAGATATGGGGTCAAAAACAGAGACTCAAACATATGTTAATGCAGACACTGAGACAGACACTGAGGCCGACACGCAACAAGAGGCAGATACAAACTTAGAGGCAGAAACAGACATTGGTTCACTGAGAGAGAGAGACAAAGAGACGAACACAGAGACTGATACCAACAAGGAGATAGAGGCACGTACAGAGACACAGTCACACAAAGGGGCAGCAATGGAGACACACACGGACAAAAAATCTGAGGCAGAGAGACAAACAGAGGTAGAAACTGAGGTAGAGGCACATACAGAAACAGAGACACAGGGAGAAAATGAGTCAGCGATGCACATAGAGGCAGACATAAGAGTAGAGGCAGACTTGGGGTCACAGATGGAGGCTGATACACACATAGAGACAGAGAAAGAGTCAGAGATAGAGGTAGGGACAGAGACGCGCACAGAGGAAACTACTGACATAGGGACAGAGGAAACTACTGACACAGGGATAGAGGAAACCACTGACACAGGGACAGAGGAAGCCACTGACACAGGGACAGAGAGAGCCACTGACACAGGGACAGAGGAAACCACTGACACAGGGATAGAGGAAACCACTGACACGGGGATAGAGGAAACCACTGACACAGGGATAGAGGAAACCACTGACACGGGGATAGAGGAAGCCACTGACACAGGGACAGAGGAAGCCACTGACACGGGGATAGAGGAAGCCACTGACACAGGGACAGAGGAAGCCACTGACACAGGGACAGAGGAAACTACTGACACAAACACAGGGACAGAGGAAGCCACTGACACAGGGACAGAGGAAGCCACTGACACAGGGACAGAGGAAACTACTGACACAAACACAGGGACAGAGGAAGCCACTGACACAGGGACAGAGGAAGCCACTGACACAGGGACAGAGGAAACTACTGACACAGGGACAGAGGAAACTACTGACACAGGGACAGAGGAAGCCACTGACACAGGGACAGAGGAAACCACTGACACAGGGACAGAGGAAGCCACTGACACAGGGACAGAGGAAACTACTGACACAGGGACAGAGGAAACCACTGACACAGGGACAGAGGAAACCACTGACACAGGGATAGAGGAAACCACTGGCACAGGGACAGAGGAAACCACTGACACAGGGACAGAGGAAACCACTGACACAGGGATAGAGGAAACCACTGACACAGGGATAGAGGAAACCACTGACACAGGGACAGAGGAAACCACTGGCACAGGGACAGAGGAAACCACTGACACGGGGATAGAGGAAACCACTGACACAGGGATAGAGGAAACCACTGACACAGGGATAGAGGAAACCACTGGCACAGGGACAGAGGAAACCACTGACACGGGGATAGAGGAAACCACTGACACAGGGATAGAGGAAACCACTGGCACAGGGACAGAGGAAGCCACTGACACAGGGATAGAGGAAACCACTGACACAGGGATAGAGGAAACCACTGACACAGGGATAGAGGAAACCACTGGCACAGGGACAGAGGAAACCACTGACACGGGGATAGAGGAAACCACTGACACAGGGATAGAGGAAACCACTGGCACAGGGACAGAGGAAACCACTGACACAAACACCGGGACAGAGGAAGCCACTGACACAGGGACAGAGGAAACCACTGACACAAACACAGGGACAGAGGAAGCCACTGACACAAACACAGGGATAGAGGAAACCACTGACACAAGCACAGGGATAGAGGCGGTCATAGCGTCCCCAAATGAAATTTGGACACACACAGAGACAGCATCAAAGATAGAGGTACAATACACAGAGCCCTCTAGGATAACACCAGCCAATCAGAGCCAGGTTTCTCCAGAGTTGACCTCAGGCCAAGACCAAACAGGCCAAGACCAGAAGATTCCTGAAGAACCCCAGGGTCCAGTCACCATCCATCCAGAGGAGAATCAGGAGACCCAGAACGTCAGAGAGAGTGAAGGAGAGAAAGAAGAGGAAGCATTAACATTTCCCTCTCAGGAAGCCTCAACTGACATTCTTCCACCATCACATCAGGGGGAATCACTGAAAGCTGACCTCCCTCTCATACCTGGCAACCCAAAGTCTCAAAGTAAGAGTGAAAAGAGCGAGTCTCCACCTCCTGCAGACTCAAAGGCTGGATCTGGCAACCCAGTATCCACACACGCGGACGTCTCCTCCCAAAGGACTCAGGCCCGTGATGGACCTTTGGCAACCACTTCCGGAGACTTCCGGCACTGCAAGTCCTCCAGCTCACGGAAGCTCACTCAGAGGCTCTCTGATGATCTCTTCACCGACCCCAACCAATCACAACCCACTTTCACACACTCTAACCAATCAAATGCAGGCCTCATTCAGTTCGACCAACCACAACCTAACACCACAGCTCCAATTCAGGTACCAAAACACCCAGAATCACCACGACATGTCACAGGGAGCATCCCAGGCACTGTCCCACCTCAGACTGTGTCCAAACCAGGCAGAGGACCAACCGACACCCCCAGGCGATTTGGTCTCTTCCGCAGGCTCAAAGGGGAGCAGCCCAAACAGGGCAGGGAGAAAGGGGAACCTAAAGTCCCTGTCCCCAAAATCCTGATCCAGGACTTTAGTGACGGGACAGGTGAGGGGCGCACGGTCAGGGGGGAGGAAGAGGAGGAGCTGAGCTCCAGAGAGAGGAGGAGGAGACGGAGGGAACAGGAGAGGAGGGAGAAAGAGGAGGAGAAGTTACGGAAGAAGAGGGAGAAGGAGATGGAAAAAGAGGAGAAAGAGAGAAAGAGGGAGAGGAGGAAGCCTCAGACGAGAGGGAAGAGTTTTCAGGTGCAACACAGCAATGTCCCCCTCCCCGGCAACAGCGGCTCACAGACATTTGGTTCCAAAAGAAACTCTACTCCGTCTATTTAGACATACTTTTAACAAGCTAGGAAAGAAATCAACGTCTAAAAATATTTTACAAACCACAAAAATAAAAATAAAACATTTCCTTCAATTGTAGACTTTTCTGGAATGTAAATAAAGCAATTATTTTTTCTAACTCAGGAAAATAGTGTTTGTTTTATTCTAGGGCTTGTGTACATTGATCATTGACATGCCAACATAAACAGGAAGTGCTTGTTGTTCAATTCCTCATAACTTCGGAGTCCCCGGGTGATGTCATCATCATGGTCCAATAAAAAGACTGAATCTCTTTAAATATTTGTCCTCAAAGGGATTCCATAAGTGGTGTGAAATGGATTTACACACAGTCTCACAAACACCCAGTGCTCCTGTTCCAACACCCCAATGCCACTGCGATGCTGTTGGGGTATCATCCTCGCTGTCGCTGGCCAGCACTTCCTGACTCTTGATCCTTTGATTGGTCAGTTGAGAATCAGTGGGACAGACTGACCCGAAAAACAGGGGGCGGAACAGAGCAGGGATAGAGAGGGAGAGATTTGATTCGATTTGAGTGGGAGAGCGAGAGAGGGGTTGGTCTTACATTTTGAACCCAGCAGCTGTGCCACTCAGCCCTTTGACAACAAACCTCACCTCTTTACTGGGAGGTCTTTCAGTGTCCTCTGTCTCTTCCTCCTCTTCCTTGCACTGTGATAAGCTACATGTGGCTGGGTTGTGATTGGGCGAGGGGGTCCGACCGAGCTGCGGGTGTACCGGAGGGACCCGCTAATTCACTGGTCTCCATGGCGATGAGGTAGGAGTCGATGTTGTCACTCGTCGAGTCGTCAGGAGCTGGCGGCAAGCGAGCTCTGGGGAGAGAGGAGGGGATTCTGGGTAAAGAGCAGGGTCCTGTACAAAGAGGTATGACTGCTCTGAATATTTCACAGTTAATGTTCATTTACCGTTTTGTGTTGTTGATGTTATGGTTACGGAGGTTGGAGTTGCCAGAGAGTGGCGAGCACGAAGTTCACCTCCAGAACACTGTCTGTTACACTTAACACCACGAGGCAGACAAAAACAGATACACACACAAATTAGTCATACACAGGAAACACAAAATATCCTAATAACTTAATATTCATATGTGTCCATTGTCCCCACCCTCCCCCATTTTAAGCTCTCTGTTTATTACCTATGCATAGTCACTTTACCTCTATCTACATGTACGTATTACCTCGACTAACCGGTGCCCCCGCACATTGACTCTGTACCGGTACACCCTGTATATAGCCTCCACATTGACTCTGTACTGGTACCCCCTGTATATAGCCTCCACATTGACTCTGTACTGGTACCCCCTGTATATAGCCTCCACATTGACTCTGTACTGGTACCCCCTGTATATAGCCTCCACATTGACTCTGTACTGGTACCCCCTGTATATAGCCTCCACATTGACTCTGTACTGGTACCCCCTGTATATAGCCTCCATGTTGACTCTGTACTGGTACCCCCTGCATATAGCCTCCACATTGACTCTGTACTGGTACCCCCTGTATATAGCCTCCACATTGACTCTGTACTGGTCCCCCCGTATATAGCCTCCACATTGACTCTGTACTGGTACCCCCTGTATATAGCCTCCACATTGACTCTGTACTGGTACCCCCCGTATATAGCCTCCACATTGACTCTGTACTGGTACCCCCTGTATATAGCCTCCACATTGACTCTGTACTGGTACCCCTGTATATAGCCTCCACATTGACTCTGTACTGGTACCCCTGTATATAGCCTCCACATTGACTCTGTACTGGTACCCCTGTATGTAGCCTCCACATTGACTCTGTACTGGTACCCCCTGTATATAGCCTCCACATTGACTCTGTACTGGTACCCCCTGTATATAGCCAACACATTGACTCTGTACTGGTACCCCTGTATATAGCTTCCATTTTGCATTGACTCTGTACTGGTACCCCTGTATATAGCCTCCACATTGACTCTGTACTGGTACCCCTGTATATAGCCTCCACATTGACTCTGTACTGGTACCCCTGTATATAGCTTCCACATTGACTCTGTACTGGTACCCCTGTATATAGCCTCCACATTGACTCTGTACTGGTACCCCTGTATATAGCCTCCACATTGACTCTGTACTGGTACCCCTGTATATAGCCTCCACATTGACTCTGTACTGGTACCCCTGTATATAGCCTCCACATTGACTCTGTACTGGTACCCCCTGTATATAGCCTCCACATTGACTCTGTACTGGTACCCCTGTATATAGCCTCCACATTGACTCTGTACTGGTACCCCTGTATATAGCCTCCACATTGACTCTGTACTGGTACCCCTGTATATAGCCTCCACATTGACTCTGTACTGGTACCCCTGTATATAGCCTCCACATTGACTCTGTACTGGTACCCCCTGTATATAGCCTCCACATTGACTCTGTACTGGTACCCCTGTATATAGCCTCCACATTGACTCTGTACTGGTACCCCTGTATATAGCCTCCACATTGACTCTGTACTGGTCCCCTGTATATAGCCTCCACATTGACTCTGTACTGGTACCCCTGTATATAGCCTCCACATTGACTCTGTACTGGTACCCCCTGTATATAGCCTCCACATTGACTCTGTACTGGTCCCCCCGTATATAGCCTCCACATTGACTCTGTACTGGTACCCCCTGTATATAGCCTCCACATTGACTCTGTACTGGTACCCCCTGTATATAGCCTCCACATTGACTCTGTACTGGTACCCCCTGTATATAGCCTCCACATTGACTCTGTACTGGTACCCCCTGTATATAGCCTCCACATTGACTCTGTACTGGTACCCCCTGTATATAGCCAACACATTGACTCTGTACTGGTACCCCCTGTATATAGCTTCCACATTTTGCATTGACTCTGTACTGGTACCCCCTGTATATAGCCTCCACATTGACTCTGTACTGGTACCCCCTGTATATAGCTTCCACATTGACTCTGTACTGGTACCCCCTGTATATAGCCTCCACATTGACTCTGTACTGGTACCCCCTGTATATAGCCTCCACATTGACTCTGTACTGGTACCCCCTGTATATAGCTTCCACATTGACTCTGTACTGGTACCCCCTGCATATAGCCTCCACATTGACTCTGTACTGGTACCCCCTGCATATAGCCTCCACATTGACTCTGTACTGGTACCCCCCGCATATAGCCTCCACATTGACTCTGTACTGGTACCCCCTGTATATAGCCTCCACATTGACTCTGTACTGGTACCCCCTGTATATAGCCTCCACATTGACTCTGTACTGGTACCCCCTGTATATAGCCTCCACATTGACTCTGTACTGGTACCCCCTGTATATAGCCTCCACATTGACTCTGTACTGGTACCCCTGTATATAGCCTCCACATTGACTCTGTACTGGTACCCCTGTATATAGCCTCCACATTGACTCTGTACTGGTACCCCCTGTATATAGCCTCCACATTGACTCTGTACTGGTACCCCTGTATATAGCCTCCACATTGACTCTGTACTGGTACCCCTGTATATAGCCTCCACATTGACTCTGTACTGGTACCCCTGTATATAGCCTCCACATTGACTCTGTACTGGTACCCCTGTATATAGCCTCCACATTGACTCTGTACTGGTACCCCTGTATATAGCCTCCACATTGACTCTGTACTGGTACCCCTGTATATAGCCTCCACATTGACTCTGTACTGGTACCCCTGTATATAGCCTCCACATTGACTCTGTACTGGTACCCCCTGTATATAGCCTCCACATTGACTCTGTACTGGTACCCCCTGTATATAGCCTCCACATTGACTCTGTACTGGTACCCCTGTATATAGCCTCCACATTGACTCTGTACTGGTACCCCCTGTATATAGCCTCCACATTGACTCTGTACTGGTACCCCTGCATATAGCCTCCACATTGACTCTGTACTGGTACCCCTGTATATAGCCTCCACATTGACTCTGTACTGGTACCCCTGTATATAGCCTCCACATTGACTCTGTACTGGTACCCCTGTATATAGCCTCCACATTGACTCTGTACTGGTACCCCTGTATATAGCCTCCACATTGACTCTGTACTGGTACCCCCTGTATATAGCCTCCACATTGACTCTGTACTGGTACCCCCTGTATATAGCCTCCACATTGACTCTGTACTGGTACCCCCTGTATATAGCCTCCACATTGACTCTGTACTGGTACCCCTGTATATAGCCTCCACATTGACTCTGTACCGGTACCCCCTGTATATAGCTTCCACATTGACTCTGTACTGGTACCCCCTGTATATAGCCAACACATTGACTCTGTACTGGTACCCCCTGTATATAGCTTCCACATTGACTCTGTACTGGTACCCCCTGTATATAGCTTCCACATTGACTCTGTACTGGTACCCCCTGTATATAGCCTCCACATTGACTTATTTTATTGTTGTTCTTTAATGATCTATTTTCTTCTTTTTTATTTATTCATTTTTTTCTTCAGCTTAAATAATTTCTAAACAGTTATTTTTCTTGTTGGATTGTTGGTTGGAGTCACGTTGGTAAATGATTCGGGAGACAGACGCAGGAATGCGTAACAGGAGTCTTTATTGTACCCAAATTGCGGCGTGCCATGTAAAGGCACAGGACGAAGACCAAACAAACACTATAACAAAACGCAGGGTTGAAACCCAAACCAAAGAGCGAGGAGTACCTCGAATAATTAACACACACGCACAATGATTAACACACGGTACGAGACCCGTAATCATCTGCGCAATCCACAATGCCAAAACACACTCTCTTTATCAAACACGGCCTGCAGACTTTCACTGTCCTGGAATGACAGGTCGTGTGTCTTCAGCCGCCCTACGGCACACACACACACACACACACACACACACACACACACACACACACACACACACACACACACACACACACACACACACACACACACACACACACACACACACACACACACACACACACACACACACACACACACACACACACACACACACACACACACAATATGCCATAGTTAGGGGAAAGCTAATGGTGCGAGGAGGTTTAAAGGGGTTGACTCTCTTCATATCAAACTGCTCTATGGTTTTACTGCACGTTACCATGTTTGCACTGCAGGGTGAATGTGAGACTCTTCCATCCAGCTCAATGTGACACTTCTCTACTGTCTTCTCCAGAGACGACAGGGACCTGAACACAGCCTGCACACACTGGGAGAGAGGGAGGTTAAGTACAAATGACACATATATCAGAACACTATGATACAATCAATGTGTCTTTGTCCCTTGATGGCCATCTTGCAGCGAAAAGCATGTCCACAGGGAATGGTGTACCTGAATGGGCAAGAGAAAAGATGTATGTGCTTTTGAACGGGGTATGGTAGTAGGTGCCAGGCGCACCGGTTTGAGTGTCAAGAACTCAAATCAAATCAAATGTTATTCGTCACATGCGCCGAATACAGTGAAATGCTTACTTACATGCCCCTAACCAACAATGCAGTTTAAAAAATAAGAATAAAAATAAAAGTAACAAGTAGTTAAAGAGCAGCAGTAAAATAACAATATGGAGAATATATACAGGCGGTACAGGAGTTCTTAAAGTGACTATGCATAGATAATAAACAGAGAGTAGCAGTGGCATAAAAGAGGGAGGGTCAATGCAAATAGTCTGTGAACCTACACAGACAATTTTTAGGGCCTTCCTCTGACACCGCCTGGTATAGAGGTCCTGGATGGCAGGAAGCTTGGCCCCAGTGATGTACTGGGCCGTACGTACTGCCCTCTGTAGTGCCTTGCGGTTGGAGGCCGAGCAGTTGCCATACCAGGCAGTGATGCAACCATGCTCTCGATGGTGCATCTGTAGAACCTTTTGAGGATCTGAGGACCCATGCCAAATCTCCTATTAGGGAATAGGTTTTGTCGTGCCCTCTTCACGACTGTCTTGGTGTGCTTGGACCATTCTAGTTTGTTGGTGATGTGGACACCAAGAAACTGAAAACTCTCAAGCTGCTCCACTACAGCCCCATCGATGAGAATGGGGGCGTGCTCAGTCCTCCTTTTCCTGTAGTCCTCAATCATCTCCTTTGTCTTGATCACGTTGAGGGAGAGGTTGTTGTCCTGGCAACACACGGCCAGGTCTCTGACCTCCTCCCTATAGGCTGTCTAGTCGTTGTCGGTGATCAGGCCTACCACTGTTGTGTCATCGGCAAACTTAATGATGGTGATGGAGTTGTGCCTGGCCGTGCAGTCATGTCGTCCTCTTTTGCCATAGTTTGTACATCTCAATTGTCAGTAGAAACCACATTTGTTAAAGCAAGTCAGCCATATCAGCTATGTTTTTTTTAAAGGCAGTAAATGAGACTGAATGAATGGTTTCGCTGCCAGACAAGGCTCCACTGAGAGCCAGGTGTAGCGGTGGTAAGGTGTTGGGACTCTGCTGTTGGGACTCTGCTGTTGGGACAGCTTTATGTAGGCCCTAACAGTTTGTGGGCACCGTTTGTCACAATGTATTGTTTAGTGTTCTGTTGTGTAGTGGCCTTGCTGGCACCCCCCCCCCTCGAAAATGTTTGCCCCACCAAGATTTACATGCTAAATTTGCCACTGGAAAGGAGTCATCAGGCCAGGTAGTCCTGAGGCATGGTCCTAGGGTTCAGGAGGGGAGGGAGAAAGAGAGGGAGAAAGAGATCATTAGAGGGAGCATACTTAAATTCACACAGGACCACAGATCAGACAGGATAATTAAACCGGATATAACAGACTGACCCTAGCCCTCCGGCACATAGACAACTGCAGCATAGATCAACCTGGTCTCAGAGGAAAATGTATTATATGTCACTAAAATCTGTGCAACTCCATTTAGTTTGATATGTAAAATTAGGTTACATTACATAATATGATATGTAGGACGTGTAGTATGTTACAAATTCCAATTTGTTGTTTCTAATGGTGGCTAAGTGGCTAATGCTAATGTTAGCTAGGCTAGGGTTAAGGTTAGAGTTAATGTTAGGAGTAAGGTTAAATGGTTATGTTTAAGGTTAGGGGAAGGGTTAGGTAACATGCTAAGTTGTAACAAGTCTACTGAACAAAAATATTAAGGCAACATGCTATAATGTCAACGATTTTACTGAATTACAGTTCATATAAGGAAATCAGTCAATTGAAATAAATTCATTACTCCCCAATCTATGGATTTCACATGACTGGGCAGCGGCTCAGCCATGGACGGGCCTGGGAGGGCATAGGCCCACCCACTGGGGAGCCAGGCCCAGCCAATCAAAATGAGTTTTTCCCCACAAAAGGGCTTTATTACATTATTACACTATTTCGTCAGCTGTCCGGGTGACTGTTCTCAGACGATCCCACAGGTTAAGAAGCCGGATGTGGAGGTCCTGGTCTGGCGTGGTTACACATGGTCTGCTGTTGTGAGGCCGGTTGGACGTACTAACAAATTCTCTAAAACTACGTTGGCTTATGGCAGAGAAGTTAACATTCAATTCTCTGGTAACAGCTCTGGTGGACATTCCTGCAGCCAGCATTCCAATTGCACATCCTGTCAAAACTTGAGACATCTGTGGCATTGTGTTGTTTGACAAAACAGCACATTTTAGAGTGACCTTTAGTTGTCCCCAGCACAAGGTGCACCTGTGTAACCTGTGTAACAAATTATAGCAAAACATTTGAGAGAAATAAGCTTTTTGTGCGTATGGAAAAGTTCTGGGATCTTTTATTTCAGCTCATGAAACATGGGACCAACACTTGTTGCGTGTTTATATTTTTGTTCGGTATAGAATCGATGATACCTTTCTGTGTTGCCAGGGCATGTATAGTGTTGCTGTAGCAAATGGTTTATTGGTAGGCCTATTTGGTCATCGTTTTCTCATGTTAAGCCTAACGTTTCACGAAGCTATACATGGTGTCACAACTGCTGGCGGGTGGCAATCATTTAATAACTTTTTCAGTGATTAAAGTTAGAAATGTACACGATTGCAAATTGTAAAATAAATGTTCAATGCAACAGCAATTCTAATCAACCTGCAGGACATAAGCCGTCCTCACGTCTCCCAGCTTGGATAGAAGGTTGTTGTGTGTAAAACCAGTCTATTAATGCCAAATAACACAGTCAGTCCACCCTGAAAACACGAGCTTACTGGGGACTGTTTTATTATGCAGTATACGATCTATAGCTAATGTATATACCTGCTATTTAGTAACCTTTTATAAAAATTACACATCAAATAGCCGTGATAAATTCCTCCACTATTTATTGTTGAACTCAGCTGGTTTTGTCTGGCTAGTAACCTACACAAACAGGCTGCAATATTCAAGGTAAATTAAGTCTAATCCAATTTAGGAGACTCCCCTGGTGTCCTGAAGGCTTCCTTTTTTGTGTGCAAATGTTTTCGCCAAGGGCTGTAGGTCCAGGTTGGGAGCCTGACTGTTTTCTATAGTGAGTATTACCAACCCAGACAGTCTTTACTGAGACAATGTGAGTTATGTACATTGTCAAACGCTAAAAAACTACTTAAATATGATCAATATTCAGCTAGAAGAACAAGAAGGATTTTGTCATTTGCCACATATATATTTGTGCGGAACAATAGAAGTAATGTCTTTCCTAACGTGAGGCAAACTTACTTTGCTCAGACATGTAAAAATGGCTTTCTCTGACCACACTGGGCAGAGAAAGCAGAAGCTTGCCAGTGTGCACCTGTGACAGAGGCACACAGAGTGATTGAGATAAAGAAAGAAAGGGAGAGAGTCCGAGTCACTGTCACTTGTGGATGAAAGAGTAGTTATAGAGTAGTTAGGCTATCCAGCCTCACTGGGCTTTCTCATTGGTCTGGATGTGTCTGTCTGTCTGTCTGTCTGTCTGTCTGTCTGTCTGTCTGTCTGTCTGTCTGTCTGTCTGTCTGTCTGTCTGTCTGTCTGTCTGTCTGTCTGTCTGTCTGTCTGTCTGTCTGTCTGTCTGTCTGTCTGTCTGCCTGCCTGCCTGCCTGCCTGCCTGCCTGTCTGTCTGCCTGCCTGCCTGCCTGCCTGTCTGTCTGTAAGGCCTGTGAAACGCTTATTCCTCCACTCTCCTCCCAGTGATGACATGATCCCTCTAGGAGCGAAAAAGAAAGAACAACTTCACCACGAAAATAGACAAAATGTGCCTTTTATAGAGATAGGCTACAGGGAAACAAGAGAGAGAGAATTTGATTGTGAGCAGGACAAAGAGAGACCTAATGAGTTTGAGCTGTTTTTTGACACTGCTGAGTCAACAGAGTGATGTTTCAACCTCTCTGACAACATATGGACAACTGGAGGGAGCAACAGACAGGAAAGAAGGGGAAAGAATATGTCAACAATCCACCCGGAAAAAAGTGTGACATTGGAGAAAGACTAGGATGAAAAAGAGAAAAATCCTGGCATTCTTCCTAACAAGAGAAGAGAGGCCAAAGAACATGCCTGAAACTGAACTAAGACTGTGGACAATCAAGGCATATTCCAGATTGTTCTCTGTATGTAAATCTCAATAGCCGCTGGTCTGTCTAATCCATAATCCATATACAGCAAATCATATGTATGTAATGTACAGTACTGGTCAAAAGTTTGGACAAACCTACTCATTCAAGGTCTTTATTTGACTATTTTCTACATTATAATAATAGTGAAGACATCAAAGCTATGGAATAACACATATTGAATCATGTAGTAACCAAAAAAAGTGTTTGAGATTCTTCAAAGTAGCTACAGCTTTGCACACTCTTGACATTCTCTCAAACAGCTTCATGAGGTTGCCACCTGGAATGCATTTCAATTAACAGGTGTGCCTTCATTAAAGTTAATTTGTTGAATTTCTTTCCTTCTTAATGCGTTTCAGGCAATCAGCTGTGTTGTGACAAGGTATGGGGGGGGGGGGGTGTATATAGCTAGAGAGCACTATTTGGTAAAAGACCAAGTCCATATTAGGGCAAGAACAGCTTTAATTTACTTTATTTATTTTATTACTTTAAGACATGAAGGTCAGTTAATCCGAAACATTTCAAGAACTTTGAAAGTGTCTTCAAGTGCAGTCACAAAAACCATCAAGCGCTATGATGAAACTGGCTCTCATGAGGACCGCCACAGGAATGGAAGACCCAGAGTTACCTCTGCTGCAGAGGATAAGTTCATTAGCGTTAACTGCACCTCAGATTGCAGCCCAAATAAATAACACCATGGGACCACGCAGCCGTCATACTACTCAGGAAGGAGACGCATTCTGTCTCCTAGAGATGAACGTACTTTGTTGCGAAAAGTGCAAATCAATCCCAGGAAAACAGAAAAGGACCCTGTGAAGATGCTGAAGGAAACAGGTACAACGTATCTATATCCACAGTAAAACAAGTCCTATATCGACATAACCTGAATGGCCACTTAGTAAGGAAGAATCCACTGCTCCAAAACCGCAATAAAAAAGCCAGACAACGGTTTGCATCTGCATATGGTGGCAAAGATCATACTTTTTGGAGAAATGTCCTCTGGTCTGATGAAACAAAAATAGAACTGTTTGGTCATAATGACCATCGTTATGTTTGGAGGAAAAAAAGGAACGCTTGCAAGCCGAAGAACACCATCCCAATCGGGAAACACGGGGGTGGCAGCATCATGTTGTGGGGGTGCTTTGCTGCAAGAGGGACTGGTGCACTTCACAAAATAGATGGCATCATGAGGTAGGAAAATAATGTGGATATATTGAAGCAACATCTCAAGACATCAGTCAGGAAGTTAAAGCTTGGTTGCAAATGGGTCTTCCAAATGGATAATGACCCCAAGCATACTTCAAAAGTCGTGGCAAAATGGCTTAAGGACAACAAAGTCAAGGTATTGGAGTGGCAAGTGAAAAAGCATGTGCGAGCAAGGAGGCCTACAAACCTGACTCAGTTACATCAGCTTTGTCAGGAGGAATGGGCCAACATTCACACAATTTATTGTGGGAAGCTTGTGGAAGGCTACCCAAAGCGTTTGACCCAAGTTAAACAATTTAAAAGCAATGCTATTAAGTACTAATTGAGTACCCACTGGGAATACGATGAAAGAAATAAAGCTGAAATAAATCATTTTCTCTACTACTCTTCTGACATTTCACATTCTTAAAATAAAGTGGTGATCCTAACTGACCCAAGACAGGGAATTTTTACTAGGATTTAATGTCAGGAATTGTGAAAAACTGAGTTTAAATGTATTTGGCTAAGGTGTATGTAAACTTCCAACTTCAACTGTATATGATATTATTTAAAATATATACAGTTGAAGTCAGAAGTTTACACACACTTAGGTTGGAGTCATTAAAACTCGTTTTTCAACCACTCCACACATTTTTTGTTAACAAACTATAGTTTTGGCAAGTCAGTTCGGATATCTACTTTGTGCATGACACAAGTAATTTTTCCAACAATTGTTTACAGACAGATTATTTCACTTATAATTCACTGTATCTCATTGAGGTGTTTAAAACCTTATTATAATCTCCCACAATAATAATAGAGTCTTGTTTTGCTTGTAGGTTAAATTAATTATTACAGTTGACGTCGGAAGTTTACATACACCTTAGCCAAATACATTTAAACTCAGTTTTTCACAATTCCTGACATTTAATCCTAATAAAATTCCCTGTCTTAGGTCACTAATAACGATATTAATTAACAATAATTTTGATCGAATGTGCAAATTGTGCCAAACAGACAATTGGCACATTCGGATCAAAATGATTGTTAATTAATATCGTCACCCCTTTTGAGTTTCTTTTCCCATAGAAGTATAACTTGATCTAATATTGTTGAATGAGTTTCCTGTAAACAATAGATATTATATTCCTTCTCTTTTAGCCAGGTAAATACTGATCGTCTTTTCTTATTATCTGCTAAGCCATTACAATTATAACTGGCTATACTTATTTCCCCATTTACCATAATGAGACAAGTTTCAATTCAATTTATCATAATATATGTTTGTAAACTTACCATTAAAAGTTCCATGATGATTGAGTGTCCATATAGCTGTACCATGATATTTTATATTGTTTTCCACTATTCCACCCGCTGGAACCTGGGTTGTCGTCCATGTAACTGGCAGACCAGCCCTGTCCACCTGGTCCACCTAGACTTCCAGTCATTGCACTAACGCTAGTTAGCATTGGTTCACTAAATGACCTCTAACTTCCTTCATACTGGACACAGAGACATTAAAATGGCATCCAGTAGTTCATCTGACACACAAGTACGTAGATCAAGGCCAAAATCCTGAAGTGTCCTATTTAAGATGCTCTTAAGCTGATCTATTGGTGCTGAGATGGGTCCGTGGTGGGAGGTGTGTTTTTATGTGTGCATGTGTGTGTGTATATCGGGTGTGTATTGCAATAGAATCAGATACAGACACACACAAAATACAGCAGGCGCGACTCAGTCAATTCCGACCAATTTATTTACTGGTTACTGATGTTTTTTGAGGGTCCAAGATGATTATAGAATCACGTCATTTCTTCTCATACCCCTTTAAACCCCCCATCGTTATAGAACATCACAAATGGAGGTTATGAGAGCAAGACAGAGATGAAGAAAGGGATGAGGCCAGGTAAATGTAACATATGAACTACATAGTATATGTACAAAAGCAATGGGACCAGGGCAGAGCTTTTATGTATATTGATGTAACTGTTTATAATGTTATTTTAAGCTACAGTAGAGTTCAGAAATAGTTTGCCCCAAAACAACATTTTAAAAGTTCCTCAGACGTTAAATCGTTACCTTCCCTCACATGAACATAGGACTTATCAACAGCTGCTAGTAAAATAAGGAAGTGGTGGAGGATCCTCTCTGTCGATTGGTTGAAGTGGAATGTCACTCAAAGCTGCTGGTCCAGGTAAAGGGAGACAGCTCCCGAGTCATCTGAAATCTTCTCCTCTGCTTTGTTTGACAGCTGGCTGCAACTTTCTCGGGAGAGTAATATCTGTATCTGTGACTCAGAAACCTAGGGAGCGAGGGAGAGAGAGAGAGAGAGAATAAGACTGTCTCGAGATGCTCTTCACCGCTCTCTCCCACACACAAATTACTTACAATATAACACAAAAAAATATGCTTTTATCTGAGTAATTAAAAAAAAACCTCTTCAAATTTCTTGGCCTTGTATTGGTCCGCCCCCTTCAGGAAGTTCAGGAGGATGATATCACAGAGGACCGTACCCTGCAGCATATCAGAACAAAGACAGTTACACAAGTTGACCTAAAAAAATCCTGAAATACTTGCCTCGATTCTAGGGTTGATGGAGGTAACATTCTAAACGTATTGCATGACCTCCTTTTAAAGCATACAGTCTGAGTACAGAAGCCTTACCAGTCCCACAGAGGTAAAGGCTGCCACTAGGTTGATCAGAGTAGGAACTGTGTTGAACTTCCCTGCCTGAAAGGACAAAGACAGATGAATCCCGTAAAATACACAGATAACAGGTACACGCACACACACCCTAATCCACACTCACAAGCCCAGTGACCAGGATATCAAAGCGGATGGCGTAGGCCTTGTGGAGAGTGCGGAAGTCCGTCCGATTCTCTATACCGTTCTCCGTTTTGTAATATTTGGCAAATCTGTGGATGATGAGAGAGGGGGAGACCATGTCAATGAACACAGAAATAAAACGAGAGGAGGAGGGGGGGTAAGAAGGATGGAGAGGGGAAAAGAAAGAGGACGGGGAGAAGGAGGAAGAAAGACGGGGAGTCTCTTGAACAGTACTAAACTGAAAGGGGTTACAGTACCTGAAGTTGTATCCCTGAGAGATGGCGTTCTTCTGAAACACAGCATCAAGTCGCGTAAAGGAGTAATGTGGTTCACATCTTTCTTCTGACTCATCCAGATTACACTCCCATTCAATATTGATCCCGATCTCTCCACCCTGATAGAGGGAGACAGAGGGAGGGAAAAGAAGAGAAGGACATATAGGTGAGGAGGGGGAAGAGGAAAGGTAGGGACAAGCAGGTGGGACTGGAGATATATAAAATGGAGAGGGAGAAGTGGGAAAGAGAGAGGTTGAGAAAGCAGAATATAAGAGAGAGGGAGAGGAGAGAAAAGAAAGATGGGAGACCTTCGGGGGAGAGAGATGGAGATAGAGGAGATGATGATGAAGAGAGGAGGAGATGAGTCTCACTGTCTGAGCGATGGTGGAGAAGTTCTGTCCAGTATAGCGCAGCACATCTCCCACCTTGAAGATGGGACAGTGGCGGTTGTGCTCCGGGTCATATGTACAGCTCCTGATATAAGTTTTATTCAGCGATGACGGGAAGTTCCCTCTGTGGGAGAGAGAAGGTACAAATTTGAGTGATAGAGCCAAATCCCCTTCTTCGGTAGAAAAGAGAGGGCAACGCCTTGACAAGAAAGTTGGAGTGAGACCTCCTGAAAGTACTCTAACACAACATCATAAAGGTCTTCCCTTTGTTCATTTCAACATCTTGGCCATGTTCTGTTATAATCTCCACCCGGCACAGCCAGAAGAGGACTGGCCACCCCACATAGCCTGGTTCCTCTCTAGGTTTCTTCCTAGGTTTTGTCCTTTCTAGGGAGTTTTTCCTAGCCACCGTGCTTAGGCTGGGTTTCTGTACAGCACTTTGAGATATCAGCTGATGTACGAAGGGCTATATAAATCTATTTGATTTGATTTGATTTGATTTTCCCAATACAGCCCCAGGAATGAGAGGTGTGTCGGACTCACCTGGTGACGTTGAACATAGGGAAGCGGATACTGTTCTTGATGAAGATGGTGAAGTTTTCGACCTCCATCATTGGTTGCCTGAGAAAGGGGGAGGGAGAAAAAAGAGAGCGAGAAGAAGGACTTAGTTAGGTGGGATGCACAAGTTGTAAACATGACATGTCATATGTTCATAATATTGTGGTCTATATGAAGCAGCTTTCTTTATGAGACAGAGCGAGAGAGAGAAAGAGAAAATGAAAGAGAGGTCTTACATTATGACTTTGTCATTCTCGGCAGGGCACCAACCCTCCATTTCACAGCGGCCTCCTTCAGAGGAGTTCACACAGGCACCAGTTATTATTCCTGTGGAGGAGAGAGAGAGATAAAGAGGGAGAGAGAAGAGAGAGAGAGAGAGAGAGAGAGAGAGAGAGAGAGAGAGAGAGAGAGAGAGAGAGAGAGAAAGAGAACAAGAGCATGAGTGAGTGAGAGAGAGAGAGAGAGAGAGAGAGACAGAGACAGAGACAGAGAGAGAGAGCTACAGGACTGTTTTACTAGCACAGACTAGAATATGTTCTGGGATTCATCCAATGGCATTGAGGAGTATACCACCTCAGTCACCGGCTTCATCAATAAGTGCATCGACGATGTCGTCCCCACAGTGACCGTACGTACATATCCCAACCAGAAGCCATGGATTACAGGCAACATCTGCACCGAGCTAAAGGCTAGAGTACCCTCCAAAGCTCATCATTAAGCTTGAGGCCCTGGGTCTCAACCCCGCCCTGTGCAATTGGGTCCTGGACTTCCTGATGGGCCGCACCCGGGTGCTGAAGGTAGGTAACAACATCTACACTTCGCCTCAACACTGGGGCCCCACAAGGGTGCGTGCTCAGCCCCCTCCTGTACTCCATATTCAACCATGACTGCATGGCCATGCATGCGTCCAACTCAATCATCAAGTTTGCAGATGACACAACAGTAGTAGGCTTGATTACCAACAACAATGAGACAGCCTATAGGGAGGAGGTGAGGGCACTCGGAGTGTAGTGTCAGCAAAACAACCTCTCACTCAATGTCAACAAAACAAAGGAGATGATCGTGGACTTCAGGAAACAGCAGAGGGAGCACTCCCCTATCCACGTCAATGGGACAGCAGTGGAGAAAGTTTTAAGTTCCTCGGCTTACACATCACAGACAAACTGAAATGGTCCACCCACACAGACAGTGTGATGAAGAAGGCGCTACAGCGCCTCTTCAACCTCAGGAGTCTGAAGAAATTTGGCTTGTCACCTAAAACCCTCACAAACTTTTACAGATGCATAATTGAGAGCATCTTGTTGGGATCTATCACCGCCTGGTATGGCAACTGCACCGCCCACAACCGCAAGGATCTCCAGAGGTTGGTGCGTTCTGCACCACGCAACACCGGGGGCAAACAAAATTAAGCTCCTTATGGAAAATCAAGAGACACTTTTTGCTGACTATTATAACAATGAGAACATCAGCAATCTCCCACACAGACCATCCCCTGGCATGGCACAGTGCTATATTAGTACACTATCCCTCTGTTAAGAGGGGGAGGGTGTTACCGAGGGGTGGAAAGTCAGGATACTAGACAATGATGACTCTGAGTCAGCTAATATAAATCTCTAAGTCTGGAACAGTACTGGTATAGGGAAAACCCAAACAGTTTCAGCTGGACTTTCACCTAATCAAAGAATTAGCTCAGGAGGAGAAGCTCTCCCTCGAGAAAGATACCCCCATCCCGAGCAGGTCAGACCAGACTTCTTCATTATATAACCCCACAGATGAGCAACCCCAAGCGGAAAGTCAACCTCCCAGCACAGAGTACTACTCCCTCATTGAAATGAAGGATACATTCACCCAGCTGGAGGTAAGGCAAGTGAAGCTGGAACAGCAGGTGAACACACTCCAGTCAGCACAAAAAAATTGTCCAGCTAAACAACACCCCCTCAACCAGACCCGGAGAGCTGGAGGTGGAGAGAGACAAATCTGCACTCTGGACTGTGGTGAGACAACTTCAACAGTAGAAAAAGCAAGAGCAGGAGAAGAACAGAGCACTAGAGGAGAGGGTCAGACTGCTGAAGGAGAGGGTGAGGGGGATGGCATGTGACAGAGAACAACCCACTAGAGAGGTGGCCACACCCGCAGAGAAGCCAGCAGAACAGCCCAACTCAGCCCCCGACAAAAGTCTCGACACCACAGCAGAACAGTCCACCCCAGACCCTGACCACATCGAATTCACAGCGGGACAGACAAATGAAGAACCCCAAGCCCAGAGGATCTCACGCCCCCTGAGCACCCTCCCCTTGTCAGCCACCCTGATAGCCCCCCCACTGAGGACGTACACAAGACACAGATTGTTCTCCTTATGGACTCAAACGGGAAATATATACAAGAAAAACTCTTCCCCAAACACAGACTGTCTAAACTCTGGTGTCCAAACACCCAGCGCGCCCTAGACCTTCTGTCTGAGGACCAACTAGGGTCACCCAGCCACATAATAAAACACACAGGCACAAACGACCTGAGAGCACAGTAGGAAAGGGTGGCCACAGCACTCAAGGGAGTGATTGAAAAAGCTTGTTCTACTTTCCCCAATGCACAAGTGGTTCACCCTGCTACCACTCTGCTATCTCCACCCTGCTACCACGAAGAGACTTCCACCCTGCCACAATACAGTGGGTAAACACAAGTATTTCCCATGACTGTGCCTCAAAACCAAATGTTTACCTGGCCCACCACTCCACCCTGGACTTGAGCAGCCTTTATGACCAGGTCCACCTATACAAGGCAGCAGTGCCCACCTTTGCCCTGACCCTAAAGGACATCACTCTCAAACACAGCCCCAACTCTTCACACAGGAGCAACAGATCAATAGACACCCCACCCAGACCAGAGAGACACTCTCCCAGACCTGCGGGACCCCCCCGGGACCTACACAAAGAGGACCCATGCCGAGAGGATCTACATCCAGGCCACAACACCACCAGCCACATCCATACCCCCACCCCAACCAATCAATCCCCCCCCAAATCAACCATGCCCACACCCCATTTAGGCCCCCCCAGATCAGACCTATGCCCCTCCTGCCCACCCCATGCACCCCACCCCCGCAAAGAGGGCTTCAACATGGAAGTCACACATACGTCCAGGCCGTGAGCAGGCAAACAGGCCCAGCCCCCACTCTTACACTAGCCCAAGCCAATGACATGTACCAGGTGCTTAGCAGGCTCTACTAACACTAACTGGCCAAACCACACAACCAACAACATTGGACATTTTATGGAACACAAAGCCTCATCCTAGAATATCCAAGGCCTGAGGTCATCTGCCTCTGGCCTAAAGAGCAAGGACCTGGGCTTCATCAAAGAAATCGGAAATACAGACATTGTCATCCTACAAAAAACATGGTATAGAGGAGACGGACCCACTGGTTGCCCTCTAGTTACAGAGAGCTGGTAGTCCCATCCACCAAACTACCAGGTGTGAAACAGGGAAAAGACTCAGGGGGTATGCTAATTTGGTATAAAGCAGACCTAACTCACTCCATTAAATGAATCAAAACAGGAGTATTTTACATTTGGCTAGAAATTCAAAAGGAAATTATCTTAACAGACAATGTAACAGACAATGTCCTCCTGTGTGCTACCTATATCCCCCCATACTTTAAGGAAGATAGCTTCTCCATCCTGGTAGGGGAAATCAATCATTTCCAGGCCCAGGGACATGTACTAGTCTGTGGCGACCTCTTAAAGAAGAAGTTACAGGTCTGTGAGAGCCAGACATCTTGCTTGTTTGTAGGTGACCACATACTTATTTTCCACCATAATTTGCAAATAAATTCATTAAAAATCCTACAATGTGATTTTCTGGATTTTATCCCCTAATTTTGTCTGTCATAGTTGAAGTGTACCTATGATGAAAATTACAGGCCTCTCTCGCCTTTTTAAGTGGGAGAACTTGCACAATTGGTGGCTGACTAAATACTTTTTTGCCCCACTGTACATGATCAAATAGAAATCTTAGAAGCAACTATTAAAGACTACCAGAACCCATTGGATTCTCCAATTACCTTGAATGAACTACAGGACAAAATAAAAATCCTCCAACCCAAAAAGGCCTGTGGTGTTGATGGTATCCTCAATGAAATGATCAAATATACAGACAACAAATTCCAATTGGCTATACTAAATCTCTTGAATTAGCTCTGGCATCTTCCCCAAAATTTGTAACCAAGGACTGATCACCCCAATCCACAAAGTGGAGGCAAATTTGATCCCAATAATTACCGTGGGATATTTGTCAACAGCAATCTTGGGAAAATCCTCTGCATTATCATAAAAAGCAGACTCATACATTTCCTCAGTGAAAACAATGTACTGAGCAAATTTCAAATTGTTTTTTTTTATCAAATTATCATACGACAGACCATGTCTTCACCCTGCACACCCCAACTGACAAACAAACGAACCAAAACAAAGGTAAAGTCTTCTCATACTTTGCTGATTTCAAAAAAAGCCTTTGACTCAATTTGTCATGAGGGTCTGCAATACAAACTGATGGAAAGTGGTATGGGGGAAAAACATACGACATAAAATCCATGTACACAAACAACAAGTGTGGGGTTAAAATAGGCACACATTTATTCCCACAGGGCTGTGGGTTGAGACAGGGATGCGGCTTAAGCCCCACCCGCTTCAACATATATATCAATGAATTGGCGCGGGCACTAGAACAGTCTGCAGCACCCGGCAACACCCTACTAGAATCTGGAGTCAAATGTCTACTGTTTGCTGGCCCTGACAGTAAATTTCATTAAGATAAAAGTAATGGTGTTCCAAAAAAGTTCCAGTTGCCAGGACCACAAATTCAAATTCCATCTAGACACCGTTGCCCTAGAGCACACAAAAAACGATATATACCTTGGCCTAAACATCAGCGCCACAGGTAACTTCCACAAAGCTGTGAACGATCTGAGAGATAAGGCAAGAAGGACCTTCTATGCCATCAAAAGGAACATAAAATTCGATATACCAATTAGGATCTGCCTAAAAATACTTGAATCAGTTATAGAACCCATTGCCCTTTATGGTTGTGAGGTCTGGCATCTGCTCATCAACCAATAATTCACAAAATGGGACAAACACCAAATTGAGACTCTGCATACAGAATTCTTCAAAAATGTCCTCTGTGTACAACGTAAAACACAGAATAATGCATGCAGAGCAGAGCAGAGCAGAGCAGAGAGAGAGAGAGAGAGAGAGAGAGAGAGAGAGAGGAGGAAGGATCAACGGAGTCCCAGGAGGGGAATGGTGGAGATAACAAGAAGAGGAAATAGTTGAAACTCGCCGTTTCCAAGGAAGCTCCCTAAATGCTTGTCACAGTCTTCATCTGTTTCACACTCGTACTTCACGTCGCTCTGAACACACAAAGAACAGATACACAGGCGTTAATAGCATTGGCCTTCGACCAGCAGCTCTGTCACCACCCAATATTAAATGCCTCAGCTCTTGTTAATGGTACGGGCGGGGGCTCTGCAGAGTAGAGTACGTTGTATTGTTAAAACCATGGTTTAGAGAACTGGAGCAGGTAGGTAACCCGCTGCATGTATACTGGACTGAAATGGACTCACCTCAGGGCAGAAGCCTTGGAATTGTTCCTCCGTGACGATGAGCTTGGTGATGATGCAGAACACTGCGGAGCCCTGTCAGCACATATACAAACCAGCACTTTAGCCTAAAGGTCATCAAGTCAACCTATCAGGCCTACTGCTGAAACCATCTAAAAGCCTCAACCAACGACAAACTTTTTTGTTGTTCTTGCTATCATTAGCAACCCTGTTTTTTTTGTTTGTTGCCATGCTACTTAACCAGTTTCTTGGGCTAATGCTAACTAATGTACTCTGATGAACCACTCAGACACTTATTCTACCCAACCAAAGGACTTCATTTAGTTTCCCATCATCACCTCACACCAAGCACTTCCCTTTAAGTGTGTAACATTACCACAGTGAAATGCTCAATGACATTATATCAAGTATCTATAGACTTCTTGTACCACACTTCGGCTGACTGGGCGAGTGTTTGTGTGTGTACCTATTGCAATAATTGTAATAACGTTTAATCAACATTTGGTACACTGAGTATACAAAATATGAAGAACACCTGCTCCTCCCATGACAAATCAAATCAAATTGAATTTGTCACATGCGCCAAATACAACAACCTTTCAGTGAAATTATATTTATTTGACCTTTATTTAACTAGGCAAGTCATTTAAGAACAAATTCTTATTTTCAATGACGGCCTAGGAACAGTAGGTTAACTGCCTGTTCAGGGGCAGAATAACAGATTTGTATCTTGTCAGCTCGGGGATTTGAACTTGCAAGCTTCCGTTTATTAGTCCAACGCTCTAACCGCTTGGCTACCCTGCTGCCCGGTAAATGCTTACTTACAAGCCCTTAACCAACAGTGCTTTAAGAAGTTTTTAAAAAAACAATAAAGTGTTGAGTAAAATAGAAAATAAAAGTAGCAAATAATTTAACAGCAGCAGTAAAATAACAAGCGAGGCTAGTCAATATGTGGGGGCACCGGTTAGTTGAGGTAACTGAGGTAAAATGTACATGTAGGTTGAGTTAAAGTGACGATGCATAGATTATAAACAGAGAGTAGCGGCAGTGTAAAAGAGGGGTCTGGGTAGCCCTTTGATTAGCTGTTCAGGAGTCTTATGGCCTTGGGGTAGAAACTGTTTAGAGGCCTCTTGGACCTAGACTTGGCGGTCCGATACCGGTTGCCGTGCGGTAGCAGAGAAAACAGTCTATGACTTGGGTGGCTGGAGACACAGACTGACCAGGTAAATCCAGGTGAAAGCTATGATCCCTTATTGATGTCACTTGTTAAATCCACTTCAATCAGTGTAGATGAAGGGGAGGAGACAGGTTAAATAAGGTTTTTTAAGCCTTGAGACAATTGAGACATGGATTGTGTGTGTCAGAGGGTGAATGGGCAAGACAAAATAAGTCATTTCCTTCTCACGGGATATGGTAGTAGGTGCCAGGCACACCGGTTTGAGTGTGTCAAGAACTGCAATGCTGCTGGGTTTTTCACCCTTAACAGTTTCTTGCGTGTTTCAAGACTGGTTCGCCACCCGAAGGACATCCATCCAGTCAACCTGACACAACTGTGGGAAGCATCGGAGTCAACATGGGCCAGCAATCCTTGTGGAAGTTTGACACCTTGTAGAGTCCATGCCTGCGACGAATTGAGGCTGTTCTGGGGTGCAACTCAATATTAGACGGTCCTAGTGTTAGTGTATATTAGTGTATATTAGTGTATACTACACAGTGTACAGTTATAATATACATGTTGTGTACAGTAACTATGTTAGCACTGCAGTATAACTTCTGTGTTGTTTTAGTTTAGGGTCAAAGGTAAGATGTCACGGTTAGGCGTCTGGGTGTCACAGACCTGCGTAGGGGCGACATAGTCCGCCACATCCATCACACGGTTGTTGTGGTAACCGAAGCCCTTCACCTTAGTCATGACAGAAGACTCGATGCCAGAGTCTTTCACCTGGTATGCCTTTTCGTGTAAAAAGACCCACCTAAATGACAAAACAGGAAAGAAAGATAGATGGAGGCAAAGGTTATGGAGAATGACAGGGAGGGGGGCGGGTAAGGAAAGACGATTAGTAACAATAGTTCTAGAATGATCAGGAGCAAGACATTGGGAGAGGAAAGAATTAAGGGGGAAAGAAAGATGACAAAGAGAGGTCGACATTATCATACACACACATGCACATACACACACACACACAAACAAGTTGTACCGACCAAACGAAGTAGATGATGATGAGCAGTTGTACGACGCGGTTGATGATTCCAACAGACCAGCTCTTCACCACCACAGACTTGGTTGTCTCGTAGGTGAAGAAGTCCGTAATAAAGCCCCATAGCAAAGACATCCTGAGAGATGGGTTGTGTGTGCGTGCGTGTGTCTACGTGCGAAACAGCTGCAAGTCTATTTTGCATCAGAGTTTCTCCAGGTGGGTGAGTGAGAGCCCAACAAGTGTGTAAATACTGCTTCAGTTGCCACACAATGCTGCTGACAAGACGTCTCACAAAAATGTCCCTCTGTGTGTCGTCGATCCTTCTGCTTCTCACCCTCTTTAGTACCTCTCTCTGTAACACCCTGTCCCTCTCTCTCTCTCTCTCTCTCTGGTTCGCTGGGTAATCATGCTGGACCTCCCCTTTTCTCCTGCAAATGAAAAAAAAAGAAGAAGAAGCGGAAATAAAAAAAAACTCTTTATCTCTCTGTTCCTCCATCGTGTCCTCTCTCTCTCTCTCTCCTCACCACAAATCCCTATCTCCCGAACGCCCCTTGAGTCCCTCCCTTTCCCATCAGAACTGTTCTCCCCTCTTACTTCTGACACGAGTGTCTCACTACATGTGAACACAAAACGCTTACCTCAAATCGTCTTCGACCTACACACACGTTCAAATTCCAACGGAACCCCACAACATGTGAACAGTGCTCCGCAGAGCGGTAAACACACAGTAAGATGCATTTGAGAGATCAATACAAACTAGGTCTCATACTATTAAGGGTGTAATGATAATGGCTATTATAATCCCGCTTAGTGGCATACACACAAAGTGTGCTAATGTAAGCATTTCAACAGTTGTAAGTGTGTTTGCGGCACGTGTGCCTGTGTGTGTGTGTGTGTGTGTGTTGTGTACATGTGTATAATATCTAGAGACCGAGCTGGAAGATGCCATGTCTTCACTTCTTAAGTGGTTCCATTACGTCTGTGGCCAATTACAGTAGTACAATGCAAGTAACAAACACAATTAATACATTAACAATAGGATTATATGAGCTCTGAGTGCACATGCCAAGGCAATGTTATCACGTTTCAGGAAATGGCATGGTTCTGTGAAATCTATATACAGCACATCCCAGACATACATGATAAAGCAGAGACTTAGTAAGGGGTGTGCTCGTGATATGAGTAAGACAGAGAGAGAGACCGAGAGAGCAACAGCAAGAGAGAGAGAGAGACAGAAAAAGAGAGACAGAAAGAGAGTGAGACAGAGACAGAAAGAGAGAGAGACAGAACGAGAGAGAGAGACAGAGACAGAAATAGAGAGCGACGACATAGGATTGACTGAGGTCTCTTTCATTAATGGCATTTTTGTGAAAGGGAAAACCACAAGTGATCATCATACAGGAAATGACTCAGCGTCGACAGATAAACACGCACGTACACGCGCGGACACAAAAGTATGTCTTCACATGAGTGAAATTATAGATATATACGCACATAAACGTTTGAATTATTATATACCTGAGGGAAGGAGGAGGAGTAGTCATTTTCGGGATCTCTGATGAACATGGTATTTTGGAGAGGAGACGCTGTCTAACAGGGGAATCCCTCTGGGTCGGCACCGCACACTATCATCCTGGTACCCCTCGCTTTTAAACCCCCCCCCCCCCCCCTCACCCAGCCCCTTTTAATAACCACCCTTCCTATTCTGACTCCACTCTACAACCACTGTCTCTACCCTGCCCTGCCATCAACTCACATTAGAATTCACTCTGAAACAAACGACCCCTGCTTGGTTAAACTGGATCAATGCATCAACGTAGAAGCTGCAGGGAAAAAGCATGAAAGGTTACTCTCTTTGTTTGAACAACTTTCTGCATCCAGGATGAGGTTCCGATAAGTGTGTTCACCTTCTGACCCCACTCATGCTCAGTCAGCCGTCTGACCGGTCTGGCTCTCTCTCTCCTCCAGTTCTGAGGGCGAAGACTATTACCTCCCACTATGATGACCACATAATAATGTTATAGTAACGTTGAATATTATGATACATCTGGAAATGTTCATCTATGTGGCACATCAACCCGAACAACATTGTAGCCCTTCCTGTAATATCTATTATCTCTCTCAGTACAGCCACTAATGCCACACTTTCTATAACAAACTCAATTAAGAGAAGCAATCTTATGATCTGTGTTAAAACGTATCAATAGCAGAACGGCAAGGATCAAATTACCGAACTTCTGATCATTTTTGTTTTGGCTAAGTCCCTGACTTACATATCTTGGACCACCTTTTACAAAACTTGAAATACAAATGTCATCAGTGAATACAAAACTCAGTGTTAAGTATTCTGTTCACAGAGTATAACACATTGTATCAGGGGCGCAACTTTGGTTTTAGAAGTGGGGGGGACATAATATATATTTATACTGTATATATACACTACCGGTCAAAAGTTTTAGAACACCTACTCATTCAAGGGTTTTTCTTTATTTTTACTATTTTCTACATTGTAGAATAATAGTGAAGACATCAAAACTATGAAATAACACATATGGAATCATGTAGTAAAAAAGTGTCAAAAAATATTTTTGATTTTAGATTCTTCAAATAGCCACCCTTTGCCTTGATGACAGATTTGCACACTCTTGGCATTCTCTCAACCAGCTTCACCTGGAATGCTTTCCAGTCTTGAAGGAGTTCCCATATATGCTGAGCACTTGTTGGCTGCTTTTCCTTCACTCTGCATTCCGACTCATCCCAAACAATCTCAATTTGGTTGAGGTCGGGGGATTGTGGAGGCCAGGTCATCTGATGCAGCACTCCATCACTCTCCTTCTTGGTAAAATAGCCCTTACACAGCCTGAAGGTGTGTTGGGTCATTATCCTGTTGAAAAACAAATGATAGCCCCACTAAGCCCAAACTTGATGGGATGGCATATTGCTGCAGAATGCTGTGGTAGGCATGCTGGTTAAGTGTGCCTTGAATTCTAAATAAATTACAGACAGTGTCACCAGCAAAGCACCTCCACACCATAACACATCCTTCTCCGTGCTTTACGATGGGAAATACACATGCAGAGATCATCCGTTCACCCACACCTAGTCTCACAAAGACACGGTGGTTGGAACCAAAAATCTCAAATTTGGACTCCAGACCAAAGGACACATTTCCACCAGTCTAATGTCCATTGCTCGTATTTCTTGGCCCAAGCAAGTCTCTTCTTCTTATTGGTGTCCTTTAGTCGTGGCTTCTTTGCAGCAAATCGACCATGAAGGCCTGAATCACGCAGTCTCCTCTGAACAGTTGATGTTGAGATGTGTCTGTTACTTGAACTCTGGGAAGCATTTATTTGGGCTGCAATTTCTGAGGCTAGTAACTCTAATGAACTTACACTCTGCAGCAGAGGTAACTCTGGATCTTCCATCCTGTGGTCCTCATGAGAGCCAATTTCATCATAGTGCTTGATTGTTTTTTGACTGCACTTGATTGGCTGAAACGCATTAAGAAGGAAAGAAATTCAACAAATTAACTTTAATGAAGGAACACCTGTTAATTGAAATGCATTCCAGGTGACTACCTCATGAAGCTGGTTGAGAGATGGACAAAAATGCAATTTCAGAATGCGTGTGGGGGGGGGCATGTCAGCCTCATCCCCAGTGAAAGTTGTGCCCCTGCATTGTCCTCATCAGAAGAGAAATGTGTGAAATTGTGTTCAACGTTTCCAGCAATCGGTAAATACTACTGCATGGAATTCTAAATCACCCCGTCAGTGTCATACCGTGTACGATATATAATTTTTACAATATTGTGGACATGCAGATGCAGAAAATGCGTTACTCCCAAGTCATCATCTTCGACATTGTGACCTTCCTCTATAGAGCATTGCTTCGATCTGCATTTTTTTTTACGCTGCTACTCGCTGTTTATTATCTATGCATAGTCACTTCACCCCTACCTACATGTACAAATGACCTCAAATGACCTCGTCTAACTTGTACCCACGCACATTGACTCGATACCGGTACCCCCTGTATATATAGCGTTGTTTTTGTTATTTTATTGTGTTACTTTTTTAACTTGAGTTTATTTAGTAAATATTTTCTTAAACTCTTAAAAAAAAAAAAAAACTGCATTGTTAGTTAAGGGCTTATAAGTAAACATTTCACAGTAATGTCTACACCTGTTGTATTCGGTGCATAAAATGTGATTTGATTTGATTGAGGCCTATTCATTCATATCAGTTGTGTTCCTCCATTGTGTACACCTTTCCTTATTTCTATTGTGGATCGTGTTACTGTGCAATGGTCTACAAAACTATGAGCAAACCAGCCTTTTTGTATTGAATACATGGATTGTGACGGAATTCAATTCTGCACATGTGCTTATTTTTTTTACCAGGAATAATACACTGCATGACCAAAAGTATGTGGACACGTCAAACATCTCATTCCAAAATCATGGACATTAACATGGAGGTGGTCCCCCGAAGACATGGATGTCGATGAAGGCAGCCCTTCCGCACCTCTCTGATTCAGAGGGGTTGGGTTAAATGCGGAAGACACGTTTCAGTTGAATGCATTCAGTTGTATAACTGACTAAGTATCCCCCTTTCCCTTTCCTTTTGCTTCTTTAACCTCCTCCACTCTTCTGGGAAGGCTGTCCACTAGATGTTGGAACAATGCTGCAGGGACTTGCTTCCATTCAGCCACAAGAGCATTAGTGAGATTGGGCAATAAGGCCTGGCTCACAGTCAGCGTTCCAATTCATCCCAAAGGTGTTCGATGGGGTTGAGGTCAGGGCTCTGTGCAGGCCAGTCAAGTTCTTCTTCACCGATCTCGACAAACCATTTCTGTATGGGCCTCACTTTTTGCACGGGGGCATTGTCATGCTGAAACAGGAAAGGGTCTTCCCCAAAATGTTGCCTCAAAGTTGGAAGCACAGAATTTGTCCGTCGGACTGCCAGATTGTGAAGCTTGATTTATCACTCCAGATAACATGTTTCCACCGGCCCGGAGTCCAATGGCGGCAAGCTTTACAACACTCCAACCGATGCTTGGCATTACGCATGGTGATCTTAGGCTTTTTGTGGCTGAAAACCCATTTCATGAAGCTCCCGGCGAACAGTTCTTGTGTTGACGTTGCTTCCAGAGGCAGTTTGAAACTCGGTAGTGAGTGTTGCAACTGAGGACAGACGATTTTTACGCTCTTCAGCGGTCCTGTTCTGTGAGCTTGTGTGGCCTACCCGTATGCGGCTGAGCCGTTGTTGCTCTTAGACGTTTCCACTTCACAATAACAGGGCAGAAATTTGACGAACTGACTTGTTGGAAAGGTAGCATCCTATGACGGTGCCACGTTGAAAGTCACTGAGCTCTTCAGTAAGGTCATTCTGATGCCAATGTTTGTCTATGGAGATTGCATGGCTGTGTGCTCGATTTTATCCACCTGTCAGCAACGGGTGAGGATGAAATAACCGAATCCACAAAGTTGAAGGGGTGTTAACATACATTTGTATATACAATGTACTTGATTTGACATTGTTTGGTGAATTATGCATTAAAGGAGAGTAATTGCCCATAATAATGCACCTTTGATAAGCTATACTGCCAATTTTGATCAACATGATTTAATGACTGCAGAGAAAATGTATTAATCTACTAGGATTTTTTTTAAAGACAGACTTTCTAACACAGTTTTTGTGTTTTCAAAAATGTAGAAGCGATAAGATTTGAGCGATAAGTACGGTTGCGTTCGTCTTTTTGCAAGCAGTCGGGCTCAATTTTGACGGTAGAATAGTTTTGATGAACGCATTTATGGTCTGAAAACGCTTCTACATTTTTGAAAACACAAAAACTGTGTTAGAAAGTAAGAGTGCATACTTGGGTACAAAATAAGTGTTGACGCTATCCTTATCTGCCCCTGTGTAGTGTTCCATCTAATATATATTGAACAAAAATATCAACTCATCATGCAACAATTTTACTGAGTTACAGTTCATATAAAGGAAATCAGTCAATTGAAATAAACTTGTTAGGCCTTAATCTATGGATTTCACATGAATTGGCAGGGCCGCAGGCATGGATGGGTATGGGAGGGTATAGGCCCACCCACTGGGGAGCAGGCCCAGCCAATCAGAATGAGTTCTTCCCCCCACAAAAGGGCTTTATTACAGACAGAAAATCTCAGTTTCATCAACTGTCCTGGTGGCTGGTCTCAGACAATCCCGCAGGTGAAGAAGCCAGATGTGGAGGTCCTGGGCTGACGTGGTTACACGTGGTCTGCTGTTGTGAAGCCTGTTGGACGTACTTACAAGTTGTCTAAATTGACGTTGTAGGTGGTTTATGGTGGATAAATTAACGTGACATTTTCTGGCAACAGCTCTGGTGGACATTCCTGCAGTCTGCATGCCAATGGCCCACTCCCTCAAAACTTGAGCCATCTGTGTGCATTGCATTGTGTTGTGTGTCAGAACTGCACATTTTAGTGTGCCCTTTTATTGTCCCCAGCACAAGGTGCACCTGTGTAATGATCATGCTGCTTACTCAGCTTCTCGATATGCTACACCTGTAAGATAAATCAATTAGTCTTGGCAAAAAGAGAAATGCTCACTAACAGGGATGTAAACAAACTTGTGCAAAACATTGAGAAATAAGCTTTTTGTGCATATGGAACATTTCTGGGATCTTATATTTCAGCTCATGAAACCAACACTTTACATGTATATTTTAGTACAACTACATATTCTAGGTGTGTGTGAGTTTGTGTTCCTAAGGGTCTTTTCAGGGTATATAATATGAACAGGAGACCTGTCTCAAGGGGGTTAAACCGACATCTCCTCTACCCATTAAAGATATTCATGGCCCCATTCCAGTACTCCTAAATGGCTTCCTGTGCTTTGTCCTAAATAATTTAATTTCCTTGAGGACTTCCTTTCCTCAAGCTCCTACAAACAATCAAAGATTTTATTACAAAAGATTTATTAATTCTGTCTGAAATCAAAGAAACAAACATGACATGGAAATGAAAATGTAAAAAAAGTACAGAATTGCTGTTCTTCATTTCTCTAAACAGGTCAAAAGGACAAGCAACAAGAAAAAAAAAACTCAAGACTGAAGACCCCTGCATGTCTCAGTGCTTTTAAACTACAACCATCCCCATGGGGCGAATAGAATAGAACCCAGTAGAATCATGGGTAATGTAGTACATAATAATTCACTTTCTAAGAATGTGTTGGACATACAGACAGAGTACAAGTTATTGGTCCATGTAACGCTTAGTGTGTGTGTGTGTGTGTGTGAGTGTTGTATCATCTGCATGTCTTTGTGCACCTGTCACTGTGTAAACTTGTCCAAATGTTCCCTGTTCGTTCTGATGTCATCAGAAGCTCCAGCGAGGCCCCTCTCCCTCTCCTTAGTCAGAGTCCTCCTCAGAGCTGGGGGGCGTGGTCACCACTTCCTCCTCTTCCTCAGACTCCTGAGAGAGCGAGAGAGGGAAAGAGTCGTCACTATGATAATCCCGCAATTTCATTTTAATTAACGCTTTGATCATAATCCATGGAAATGGCTACAGAAATAAAGTTATTCCTATTGCTGCCATGGTGACGGTGCAGTACCTTGCCCTTGGGTTTTCCTTTGGCTTTCTTGGCCTTCTTCCGTTCGCCCTCAGACGAACTCTCCTCGCTGGAGATAAACTCTCGGCTCTTAAAACTGTCGTTCCCTCCTTGCTCCTTTTCTTTCTCTCCCCCGTCGGACTTCCTCTTCTTGCCTCCTGCCTTGTCCTCCTTGCCTCCTGCCTTCTTGCTCTCCCTGGTGGAGAAACGGAAAAGGGACACGTATGGGCAAAGATGGGCGGACGTTTGTGCGCATGTTAAAAGCAAGTTCCCCAGTGTGTGTTTCGAGCGCTTGTAAGTGTACCTGGTCGCGTGCGTATCTGATGTTCACGGGTGTGTGTGTCAGAGGAGGCTGGTGGGAGGAGCTGTAGGAGGACGGACTCATTGTCACGGCTGGAATGGAGTCAACGGAACGGCGTAAAACAGGTGGTTTCCGTATGTTTCAAACCGTTCCATTTATTCCATTCCAGTTATGTCCTCCTACAGCTCCTCCCACCAGCCTCCCCTGGTGTGTGTGTGTGTGTGTGAGGTCTCGTACTTCTTGGAGGGTGTAGAGGAGCCTCCACCGTTCTCTCTGTATTCCTTGATGGCTTTCTCATAGTTCTTCTTAGCCTCCTCTGCTTTCCTGTCCCACCCCTAGCAGAGAGAGACCCTTTGTTACCCAATCTGTTTTCCTAAACAACGGTTTAAATACAGTTAGCTAGGGTGACAATTATTTTATTCAAAATGCCCATGGAGCCCAGTGGAGGGCACCCAACCAACAGCTGAGATGAGATGCAACGCTCACTCACCATTAAAAACAATGTTTTATTCAAGCAGCTACTACATTTAAAATGTAATAAATAGTTCCTTAATGAAATGTCTTTAAGTGGAGGACATTTAAATAAACCCCCCCCCAAAAAAAAAACCCAGGAGAAGAGAGGGATGTAGAGAGAAGAGCAGAACAGAGGAACAAAAAGACATGAGGAGAGCAGATAAAGCCTCACCTCTTTGTCCTCCTTCCCTATCTGTTTCCACATCTCTCCGGCCTTCTTGGAGATCTCCGTGATTGAGATTCCGGGGTTTTCCGACTTGATGTGCTCGCGGCTGGAGTTGAGCCACAGCATGTAGGAACTCATCGGCCTCTTGGGGGCGTTGGTGTCCTTCTGCTTCTTCTAAAAGACAGAGAGAGAGGGGGAGAGAGAAACATGAGCACACACACATATCACATGTGCATAAATACAAACTATTTAGGTGCCTCCAGGAGTCAATACGAAAGTATATTTATCTCCAATACAATAAACATACATTTCACTGTTCACGACTCACTCCGCCCCCATTCCCCTTGCTCCTCCCCTTTCTTTCTTCCTCCCTCTCACCTCTTTGCGTGGCCTCCTCTCCTTCACTACTTTGGCCTTCTTTGCAGGCTTCTTCTTCTTTCCCTCGTCATCGCTGCCATCACCTCCGCTGCCGCTTTCACTCGCTGACGCGTTACTGTCATACCTGAGAGAGAGAGAGAGATACTGTTAGAGAGAGAAATACTGTCAGAGAGAGAGAGAGAAATACTGTCAGAGAAAGAGAGAGAAATACTGTTAGAGAGAGAGAGAGAAATACTGTTAGAGAGAGAGAGAGAGAAATACTGTCAGAGAGAGAGAGAGAAATACTGTCAGAGAAAGAGAGAGAAATACTGTTAGAGAGAGAGAGAGAGAAATACTGTTAGAGAGAGAGAGAAATACTGTTAGAGAGAGAGAGAAATACTGTTAGAGAGAGAGAGAAATACTGTTAGAGAAAGAGAGAAATACGGTTAGAGAAAGAGAGAGAGAAATACTGTTAGAGAGAGAGAGAGAGAGAGAAACTGTTAGAGAAAGAGAGAGAGAAACTGTTAGAGAAAGAGAGAGAGAAATACTGTTAGAGAAAGAGAGAGAAATACTGTTAGAGAAAGAGAGAGAAATACTGTTAGAGAAAGAGAGAGAAATACTGTTAGAGAAAGAGAGAGAGAAATACTGAGAGAGAGAAATACTGAGAGAGAGAGAGAGAGAGAGAGAGAGAGAGAGAGAGAGAGAGAGAGGGACTGTTAGAGAAAGAGAGACTGTTAGAGAGAGAGAGAGAGAGACTGTTAGAGAGAGAGAGAGAGAGACTGTTAGAGAGAGAGAGACTGTTAGAGAGAGAGAGAGAGAGACTGTTAGAGAGAGAGAGAGAGAGAGAGACTGTTAGAGAGAGAGAAGACTGTTAGAGAGAGAGAGAAATACTGTTAGAGAGAGAAAGAGAGAGAGAGAAATACTGTTAGAGAGAGAGAGAAATACTGTTAGAGAGAGAGAGAAATACTGTTAGAGAGAGAGAGAAATACTGTTAGAGAGAGAGAGAAATACTGTTAGAGAGAGAGAGAAATACTGTTAGAGAGAGAGAGAACTACTGTTAGAGAGAGAGAGAAATACTGTTAGAGAGAGAGAGAACTACTGTTAGAGAGAAATACTGTTAGAGGGAGAGAGAGAGAAATACTGTTAGAGAAAGAGAGAGAGAAATACTGTTAGAGAGAGAGAAATACTGTTAGAGAAAGAGAGAGAGAAATACTGTTAGAGAGAGAGAAATACTGTTAGAGAGAGAGAGAGAGAGAGAGACTGTTAGAGAGAGAGAGAGACTGTTAGAGAGAGAAAGACTGTTAGAGAGAGAGAGAAATACTGTTAGAGAGAGAGAGAAATACTGTTAGAGAGAGAGAGAAATACTGTTAGAGAGAGAGAGAAATACTGTTAGAGAGAGAGAGAAATACTGTTAGAGAGAGAGAGAAATACTGTTAGAGAGAGAGAGAGAGAGAAATACTGTTAGAGAGAGAGAAATACTGTTAGAGAAAGAGAGAGAAATACTGTTAGAGAGAGACTGAGAGAGAGAGAAATACTGTTAGAGAGAGAGAGAACTACTGTTAGAGAGAGAAATACTGTTAGAGGGAGAGAGAGAGAAATACTGTTAGAGAAAGAGAGAGAGAAATACTGTTAGAGAAAGAGAGAGAGAAATACTGTTAGAGAGAGAGAAATACTGTTAGAGAAAGAGAGAGAGAAATACTGTTAGAGAGAGAGAAATACTGTTAGAGAGAGAGAGAGAGAGAGAAATACTGTTAGAGAGAGAGAGAAATACTGTTAGAGAGAGAGAGAGAGAGAGAGAGGAATTGAAGTGGGCAATGGATGAAGGGGTAAAAACTCACTCCTCAGCAACATCACTCTCCTCCCCAGGGTTGAAAGACTCATCTAGTAAAGAGAAGAGAGAAAAAAAGATCACTAACACATTTGCTCTGTTGGAAATGTAAATCTCTCACAACAGCCAACAGCCATACATTCCTAAGATCTCTTACTACCGAGGCCCTGATTGGCTGCGGGAGTCGTCACTCACCGGTCTCTTCGTCGGAGTCGTTGCTGCCGTCTCCCTCCTCTCTGATCTTGCCCTCAGCCTTCATCCTCTCCAGGTAGGCATCGTGCTGGTCTTCATCGGAGTCACTGTACTCGTTGTTCTTACTCTTCATGCCCTGTTGGGGGGGTAGCAGAGTCAGACTACACTACCCATGATGCCCCAGCAAGGCCCTGCATCTCTATCTCTTTCTATGGACAGCAGGTTAAGGTACAGGGGCTGTGTTCCAACACTTTAAAATGGCTTCCTTTTCTTACCTCCTTACCTTTAGGACTACTCCTAGGATAAAGTGAGACCAGGGAAGGTTCTCAATTGCATTTCGTTGATTCCTCGCATCCTCTCTCTTCGCCTCCCTCTCAAAACCCATTGGATGAGAACAATGACTGTATATATGAATTTAAAAAGCCATCAATCACGTGACACCATTTATTCTTATGGGAAGACTGAATAGCCCACTGAAGCCAAATGAAGTGGGTTAAGATGGGCGTCTCATGGAGACATAACATGCGCAGTTTGAGCTACTCCAGGAAGTGACGTTGCAGGCTAACTCAGTGCTGCCCCCTCTCACTGAGTTTCTCCAGTTGAAGGCCAACCGGGGTACTGCAGTCTGCCATTATCTTCTAAATTATCCTTTTAACTTCTTCTGTGTGGGATTTTAAAATAATGACTCAAGGACATACATCTGATGTATTAAAAGTCATTTTTGGCACCATGATTGGTGAAGAAGATTGACCACGAAGATGCCATGGGGGGGTCGTGTTTTCTGCAAACAAAGCCTGCAGTACCACAGTCAGCCTTGAACTCCACGGCTTCAATGAGGGAGGGGGCAGTCATTCTCCCCTGGATGAGGTCAGAGGTCCCTCCCCGCTGACTTCGAAATCCAAGAGTTTTTGAAGAGGCGAAGAGAAAGGACGCGAAGAATCGCAATTGAGATTCTCCCTATAGGTGAAAAGTTTAGAAGCTAGACAAACAAGAGGAAGTGGAGGACAGAATCATTTGTAGTTCTTGACCATTCGGGTGACCCCCAGGGTAGTCGCTTTGTTACCATGGCAACTCCCACCCAGGGCAACGAAATGGGCCGTTGACGGACAGAGCTGGCTCTGTTTATATTACCAGAGAACATTATGGGTGAAAAATCAGGAATTCCTGTATTTGGTTTAGAGGACGTGTTTCGTCTTTCAGTTAACACACTGCAACACCTCAGGCAATACATTAGTCAAGACAACGCAGGCAACCAACCACACACACATACACACGCACTCTCCGACATTTCTCTCGGCGTCTCAGCATAATCATAAACCGATTAGTAAATCATTTATGGCCATTCACAGCAACCAATCACCATGATTAGAATGGTAGCACCCTCCTCTTCCCCCATCCAACACAGACACGCCCCCCTGCGAGCAGTAACCACTACAAACCAAAAAACCAAGACAACCCTCCCGAAACCCTGTAACCATACCAACCTTCTTCTTCAGTACACAACAGACACACAAGAAAATAGCAAAATCCGTCAGTATTTCTCAAACGCATCTCGGACGAGAGTCGAATGTACTTCCACCACAGTAAACATCTCCTAGAGGTTACCTCCTTGAATCCTCTATTCTTGATGTTGAGTTTCTTGGCGTTGACAAAGTCAAACAGCTTCCCGTACTCCTCCCTGTGAAGGGACAGAGGGAAAGAAAAAAAACATAAACCGTTCGCCAGGCAAAGAGTCTAGACGCGGTCGTGTGTCCGTTTCCCAAGTCCCCCGCCGTACCTCTCGATGCTGCTGAAGGTGAACTGGTTCCCCTGCTTGGTCTCCACCTCGAAGTCGAAGGAGCGCGTGGTGGTGGTGCCTCTGGCGAAGTTGACACAGGAGATCTCCTCGAAGCGCAGGTGGACAGGGGGCTTGTGCACGTAGATGAAACCCCTCTCCAGCGGGTAGAGCAAACCGGACTGTGCCTTGTAGGAACACGTTATACACTGGGCCCCTGGGGTGTTCCTACAGGGGAGGGAGACTCAATTACCAAAACGCACAGACAAAGTGCTTTATGATAACATGGGTCTATAATGAGGTCCGTACAAAAGAGGAACCGTTGGAAGCACCGCGGGGTTTGAGTTTGAGCTCTAGGGAGAGGAGGAACATTGGTGTGTGTTTTACGAGTGATTCCGCAAGCGAGCGGTTTTTTCGTGTGGTGTTTTTTTTTACCCCTGGAAGTTCCCGGGCACGGTGATCTTCCTGTTGACCAGAGCCTTCATCACTCTGCTCACCATCTCATAGAGAGAACCTGACATGTTCTTACTGAGCTTCCCTTCATAACGCTTCTCCACCTCCTCCCTACGGGAAAAGAGGGAGAGAGAGAGGGGGAGAGGAGGGATGGTAGAGGGAGAAAGAAGGGAAAGGGGAGGGGCGCAAAAGAGAGAGGGGGAGGGAAACAGAAATCGGATTAAGGGATTCTCACCACCCGACAAAGCGAGTTAATTGTTCCTCTTCCATGTGCTGTCGAGCTGCTGCCGTTTATTTCTCCCACTCACTCGCTCATGTTGAGGGTGAGGCGGAGCTCCTCCTCCTTAGAGAAGAGCAGGATGAGGAAGTGGTAACGGGTCTGCCCCTGCTTGATGGGCGGGTCCAGACTGATCTGTAGACGGAGGGAGGGAATGGTTATGAATCGAAGAGGCTGACGCGGCGTTTGACGTGAGCGCGACGGCATTCACACTGCATTGTCCGCGTGTTTGGTGCCGAACACAACTGAACACAGTCTACAGTCGACTGTCAAGCACTCGCCTCAATCGAACACACACAACACTTACCACAAAGAACATCTGTCTCTGATCCTTGTGTGGAAGCAGGAAGAGACGCAGCACAGTGGTGTAGGGGATCTTGTAGTCAAACGTCTTACCATGGAGGTGGAGGAAGGCGGGGTAGATGAGGATATCATACCTGACACACAGAGAGAGAGAGAAGAAAGTCGGTGAACGAGGGCAAGAAAGAGAGAAAGACCTTTGATCAAAGTAGGTGTTTGTCTTGTAGTGGTAGTGCTGAGTGACCAAGTGATATTTTGTTTTTTGGGCGGTTATTAAACAACTAATTGACCGACGTTGCTTAATTTACTTGAATTACATAAAGTTTCTTTGGGGGGGGGTCCAACTCGCCGTTTCTCTAGAGAAATCAAATCATTCACGAGAGAAATCAATTCAAGAACTGTAAGGGACTCTGGGCTGAAAGGAGGTTTAATTTTCCCTAAGCAAATATTTAATCTAGTTCGGCACAGAAATGTGGTAATACACTACAATGACCATAACACATGGCGCACGTTTTTTCTGTCTCGGACAGAGACGGATGAGAGAGGAAGAGGTGAAGCGATTGGTTTCACTCTCACCAGAATCGGTCCAAAAATAATCCCTAAGCGTTTTGGACCTAAGCTTGTCGCCTGCCTTGTCGCCTTCGGGACAACGACTCCCATTGTTAGGGCGGAGACATGAGCATTTCTTCATTATATTCAGATCTCTGGACAGATACACGTTTACGCCTGCTACGTTATGTTCGATATACACAGGCCATATGAGAGAGGAATGTACACAACACAATGAAGAGAGACAGAGACGGTTGAGGAAGTTATATCTTATCTACTTTGACAAACTAGTAGGATGACTAAAGACAGTACAGTATGGGGGAGAACATTGTTAGATGGCCTGGCTGACTGACTGCTCCTGGCTGAGCAGAGAAGAGAGGAGGACTTCAAGGAATGAGAAATAATAAAGTCATCAAATAAAAACGAAGTAATAAACACAACTGAAAAATTTGATTTCATACCCGAAGTGGACTTAACCGAGACAATGGAAGTGTTTTGGCAATTGACTGTTCACTATTTTAGGTTTTGGAATTTCCATTAAAATCATTGTAGTGTCCTTAATTCATAATGCATTTAAAAAAATAAAATGTTTAAAAAAAATAAAAAATGAAAACCGTGATTACTATTTTATAATCAAACAAACAGACTTCAAAAAGCATTAAATCGCTCAGCTCTACTTGTCCGTGGTCGTTATTATTTGGAAGGGGGAACGTAATCAAGCCAGGTGAACAATTTGCGGATCAATCTGATAAACGTAGAGTAACGTTATATAAAGTAATGACTGCTAATACTGATGAATAGTGGTTCATGGTGCTGATGCCACAGTACCTGCCCCTGGGGGTGAGGCACTGCAGCTCTTTGAAGACACACACAGCATCTCCTGTAGCCTGGATCACGTCGGCCTTAGACAGCACATTCCCGGCAAACGCCTGACAGGAAGGAAGGGAGGGTTTAAGCAGGAATAACATCAATCACTGCATCATTGATGTTGCTGTGAAAACAACGGTTTCTGAGTACAGAACAGCTGTAGTGGCAGCGCCATCTGCTGGGGTAAAGCCAGTAAGGCACTGATGACCACCATTCAACCAGTTAGTTCTCCTCCCTGGTACAGGTCCGGCAGTAGAGCGTGGTTTACCTCCACGGGGTCTGCCCCCTCGTCTGCGGGGCCGGGGGGGACGTAGAAACGGACCTCCATGAGAGAGACCTCAGCGTCATCGTTCTGGTGGAACTCCAGCGTCACCTCGTTCTTCCCGGTGGCACACTGGGACACGCTGGCCAGGGGGATCTCAAACACGGAGCTGTCATTCACGTCAAACGACAACAATGGACCTGCGGAGGGCGGGGTTAAAGACTACAGCTCCCACAATGCACCTCAACATGGCTGGAGAAATGCTACAATGAACGCTTCAAGAGAGATTAAAAATCTGGTTGTGGAAACATCCAAGAGGAAACTATATTAGATCCTCTGCTGGTGTTGTGTGACGGGCGTTTAGAGTTTAAGAGGGTGTTGTTTACCAGAGAATTTAGCAGTGCCCCAGTTCCAGCCCTTCACACACATGTCCTTCTCTGTCAGCTCCACCTTGTAGTTGGCCTTGAAGAACTCAGAGATCCTCTCATAATCCTGGAGAGGAGGAGATGTGTGGCGTGGAGGGGAGAGGAGGAGATGTGTGGCGTGGGGGAGAGGAGGAGATGTGTGGCGTGGGGGGAGAGGAGGAGATGTGTGGCGTGGTGCGTGGGGGAGAGGAGGAGATGTGTGGCGTGGGGGGGAGAGGAGGAGATGTGTGGCGGGAGGGGGAGAGGAGGAGATGTGGCGGGGGGGGAGGAGGAGATGTGTGGCGTGGGGGGAGAGGAGATGCGTGGAGGGGGAGAGGAGGAGATGTGTGGAGGGGGAGAGGAGATGCGTGGAGGGGGAGAGGAGGAGATGCGTGGCGGGGGAGAGGAGATGCGTGGAGGGGGAGAGGAGGAGATGTGTGGCGGGGGGGAGATGCGTGGAGGGGGAGAGGAGGAGATGTGTGGTGGGGGGAGAGGAGATGCGTGGAGGGGAGAGGAGGGGGGAGAGGAGAGGAGGGGGGAGAGGAGAGGAGGGGGAGAGGAGATGTGTGGCGGGGGAGAGGAGATGTGTGGAGGGGGAGAGGAGATGTGTGGCGGGGGAGAGGAGATGTGTGGAGGGGGGAGAGGAGATGCGTGGAGGGGGAGAGGAGATGCGTGGAGGGGGAGAGGAGGAGATGTGTGGCGGGGGGAGAGGAGATGTGTGGAGGGGGAGAGGAGATGTGTGGAGGGGGAGAGGAGATGTGTGGCGGGGGGAGGGAGAGAGGGGGAGAGGAGAGGAGGGGGGAGAGGAGGAAGAGAGAACGTGAAAGAGGAAAAATTGAGTAGAAAGATGTTCTCAGTTAAATCCTTAATGCCCCAACAGTCTGAAAAACACACCCCCTTTCCTCCCCCTCTCCCTTCCTCCCCCTTGATGAGGGGTCTAATTCATCAAAGCTCAATTATGGCCCCACGGCCCCTGGGACGCTGGAGGTGAATGTAATCCGTCCGCTCCCTCCCTCTCCGCCGCTTACAATCAGCCTGTTTATTTATCCTGCAGGCCCGATTAGAGCTGGGGCACACACACACACACACCTCAATCACATCCACATGTGTGTGAAGGACAGTGTGTGTGTGTGTGTGTGTGAGAGAGAAAGAGAGAGGAAAAAGAGTGTGTGGGAAAGAGAGTTTATGCACCTGGGTATCAGCTTGTCTGTTGAGTTATTAGAGTCTGTGAGAGCCCACAGTCTGTGTGTGTGTGTGTATGTGTGTGTGTGTTGGACAGCGATAGAGAGACTATACGCCAAGCTGTGTGTGTGTATAGAATATCAGTGTGTTGACAGCATCTGTGCATGTGTTTGTGAAGATGTATGAAGGCATTGTGTTTGTATGTGACAGGACATGTATACAGATCTAAGTGTGTTTCCATTTCAGACTATATACTGGATATAAATCTGTGTGTGTGTGTATATAATGTAATGTATATAATGACTGGTCTGTAACTGTGTAAAGACAAACATATCAGTGTGTGTGTGTTCCTGCTGTCCTCATCAGCCCCTGTATTAAGAGCGCAGTCTCTCATTACAATTTTGGCAGAGTCCGGTTGCTTACCTCACACAACCATAGTAACACTCATCCCAGCCTTCCCATCCACTATCCACACAATCAATATATGCATATGCACAAAACACCAAACAGTCCCAATCCCCATAGTTGTTCCATTCCACCACCCCTCTTCCTCTCCCCCTAACTAGGGAGGCTCACAATTGGCCCGGCGTTGTCCGGGTTAGGCCCGGGGAACTCCGTCATTGTAAATGAGAATTTGTTCTTAACTGACTTGCCTAGTTAAATAAGAAAAAACTAATATGATACTGCCATAGGATCACCAGGGTGCTATGCATCAGCAGACACCGTAGAAAAGTATTTTGCAACAGAAAAGGAAAACGAGCCCTTCTCATTGGACAAGATCGTCCCTCCCCGTGTTGTCCCCGGCTTTGTTTCCTCTTTGTGCCTAGTGAATACAACCCAGTTATGGCTAACACAGTCGAGTCCCGATCAACACAAAGCAAACTCCGTTACAGAGCGGCGCGCTTCACAAGTAGTACCAAGTTAGCAAACAGATGGCTCGTGATACGTGGATTTCAAAACTCGCCAGGGCACTTCACCACTCCTAAATCAAATAAATGATCATTGCTTTTTGAAAACAGACATTCAAAGCATTGAGAATGCATGGGGAGTGGGGCTGAGGTGGTGTTTAACCAGTGGAACATGATATAGAAGGTGAACACATCAAACTGACAGGTTAGTGGAGCAGCCAGCCTATGTTTGAATTCCTCACCAGTGACAGTGTGCAGGATAATAAACAATGACATCATTGTCTGAACCACCACAGTCAGAAGAAACCATTTTCAAATACACACTGATTAACCTCAGGAGACCAGCCTTCCTTCTCTCCCTTTCCAGCAGCACTGGTAAGGCTAGATTATACACACATACACGCGCACTCACACACAGAGACACACATCCACTCTTGCACTCACTCAACCAGGCAACTGCCCACGGAACTTTCACAAAGAAACACAGCACCGCAGCACACAGACATTCACAAACATTTTTCAAACTATTTCTCTCAGTCGTTCACACACACACACACCACCGCCTCACCGTGTCTCTGAAGCCGTCATATTTGTAGACATGTCCGCTGCTGGTGGCCAGCTTGATGCCGTGTCCCAGGCACACACGCCTCCACGTGGCCTGGGACAGCTCTGCTGCCGGGATGTTGTCCACCTTCCCCGTCTTACTGCTCTTATACACCACATTCTGCTTACTGAACCTCAGACGACCGTCGTTCTGCAGGGGAGTCACCGCTCACACATAAATACACGGAGGCTGTTGTTATAGCCTTTGATAGTAGCTAGATGTCGAGTTACAGTTGGTTCCAGTTTGTGGTCATTTATTTGTACACCAATTACAACACGGTTCCTTCCAGCATTAGGGATTTTTTTAAAACAACATTAGCCGACATGGGCTAGTTGATCTGGACATTTATAACAAGAGATAAATATACAGTATATATATATATATCTCTATGGTGTGCAATGACTAACAGGACAAGAGGAACTGATGATGCACCACCCAATTAGGCGGGAGGATGACCCCCAAGCACCCAGCCGTTTGGGAACCACTGATTTACACTACCAGATTTTCCAAGCACCACAAAGCAAAGACTTCACTCTATGGTCCTTCTACCTTTGTCAAATATTGTGTGCTATAGCTTGCAAATAAACTAAATGTGACTGGGTGCCAAAATAAGAAATGAAGTCTGCTTTTTTTTGCTCCTGGAAACACACAGGCATGTGTTCTACTTTCATCCTAGACAGGACTAACACCTGATTCATCTAAGTACTGGGCTACAACAAAAGCCTACACGGCATGGGGCTCTCCGGGACCTGGTTAGTTAAGACACTGATGGTAGATGGTATGATAAGGTAAACTAGCTACTGACCCAGGACCCCTTGGATTCCTGGTAGATCTCGTTGAACTCAAGCGTGTCTCCCATCTCTGCCTCCACAAGAAGTGGTGTTCAACTGAGTGCACAGAATAAAACAATGTCAAACAACTAGTTAGCAATGTTATTAATTTGCTGAGGAGCCAAAGTTGTAACAGCTAACTAGCTAGGTAGCAAGCTAATTCCTTTGAGAGTGAACATGTGAGTTTGTTGACATTTCATTTACTATTGAGCTAACTTAGCGTTAAATCAAAACATGTAGTTTAGGCTAGCTAGCCAATAACAACAACCATGTAAATATTTAGCTAGGTAAGTTTAGCTACAAGTGACAACTCAATGCGGGTATAAAAGCTTAGTATTGAGTGAACAACAATATGCTAATTGTAGCTAGCTAGCTGCTTTCTTTGTGTCAAGAACATGCCGATACTAGCTATTTAGCTACCATAGTTGGCTGGCCATTCGTAGCGATGTGGCTAGTAAATGGATGCCAGTGTGGCTAGCATGTTAACGTTAGCCGGCTAGTGATTATGTGGCGTTTCTTCGCTAACTATTTGACTCCAATGGGTCAATAGTAGCTAGGCCAATGTTACTGGTCTCATCTGTTTGGTTGTCTATCCAGTTACTTAGAATCCGCTACATTCGTCCCTGAATAAAAACGAACAAACTTGATGTCTTACTGTCAACGTGATGAGGAGACCTCGCTGTTTCCCGCGTGAAGCATCAGCCCAAGAGCGACGTCACCGGAAATAATCCCTACTACTTTAGAATTTACTTCCGTTTCGTTCTACTTTCCAGAAAGTAACACTTTTCAAATGTGTTCTGCCGACTCGTGTAGGTCTTTCGTCTGACACTCACATTAACAACTGGGCCAACAAATAGATGAGAATTGTTTCATGCGAATGATTTTAGTCATGAAGCTTGGCCTTACTTGTCTCCTGTTAGGAAATTCAAATAAATTTCTCATGGTTGTCAGAACTGCATGCAGTAACTGCTCACCTCCACTAAGGGGTGCACGCAGCAGCCTGTTGTTTTAAGATGCGTGAGAGGTTCTCCAATTGAATTGCTGATTTGTGACGATGGATGGTGATGAAACTGCAAGACTCCCCACCAGTCCTGTCCAATATAGCCTACTGTACCACTTTGGCACAGAGAATTACGCTAATAGGTTACTGAAATCCTGTCAACGCTTTGTAAAATCCTGTTGCCTTGTTCCAATATCAACATACCATGACTACTACTATGAGCAGACGCACATCAATGTTTTGACAATAATTCAATATTAGTTTTGAAATTGTTAGATTTAACATATCATTCTCTCTCTGTCTCTCTCTCTCTCGATTCAATTTCAATTTAAGGGCTTTATTAGCATGGGCAACATATGTGTACATTGCCAAAGCAAAAGTTAAATTAACAATATAAAATTAACAGTAAACTTTACACTCACATTTCAAATGTCAGATTATTTACCAAAGGGAAAATAAATAAACATAAATATAGGTTGTATTTACAATGGGGTTTGTTCATTGTTCCCGGGCTCTTGAGTGGCGCAGTGGTCTAAGGCACTGCATCTTGGTGCTAGAGGTGTCACAACAGACACCCTGGTTTGATTCCAGGCTGTATCACAACCGGCTGTGCTTGGGAGTTCCATAGGGTAGTGCACAATTGGCCCAGTGTTGACCAGCGTAGGCCGTCATTGTAAATTAGAATTTGTTCAAGAGAGAGAACTGACTTGCCTAGTTAAATCAAAGTACAATCTAAATCAAATGTTTTAAAAAATCCCTGGTTTCCCTTTTCTTGCGGCAACAGGTCACACATATTGATGATGTGTTTGCACACTGTGGTATTACACCCAATAGATATGGGAGTATATCAAAAATTGATTTGTTTTTCGAATTCTTTGTGTGTCTGTGTAATTTGAGGGATATATGTGTCTCTAATATGGTCATACAATTGGCATGAGGTCAGGAAGTGCAGCTCAGTTTCCACCTCATGTTGTGGGCAGTGTGCACATAGCCTCTCTCTCTCTCTCTCTCACACACACACACACACACACACACACACACACACACACACACACACACACGCATCAAACGCAAACCACACTATGGGTACACAATGGCACATGTTGACTGACAGGTGGAGGTGAGAGAAGGAGATCAGACTAATCTAACTGTCAATAAAGCTAATGCCAATTGAATGAATGTAACACAAAGGAGAAAGTTAGGAGTGGAGCAGGCAAACATTCACATATGCTAACACACGCACACCTAAATACACAATGACCACACACATACAAACGCATCAGGCTCTATTCATAGAGCCCATTCACTCAACTTCAATTCAAATAGACTGTTTTAATTCGCTGAGGCAAGCCTATATGCCATTTACATAGGCTAACGTGTACAAATATCCTGATGAAGCATGGAACGAATGAAATAACAATATGTTTGATGAAAAGGAAGAATCACAGAGATAGAAATTAGTTGTGACAAGTTCGAGTCTCTTGCTTCCAACGACTCCTTCAAGTTTAGCCGATGCGTCAACTTGGTGAATCACCAGGAGAATAACTAAAGAAAGGAGGAAAAGGATGGGAGGGGGAAAGGAGGGGGACAGAAAAACTTTCGCCCTCCTTACAAAAACCCTCCGCCGTCAGTCAGTCTGTCACACAGACCACACACCCGTCAAGTCTGCGGACCGTCAAAGTCAGCCAGGCGGATTTGGTGCGCACACCTCGGCTTTTATAAACAGCGACCCACCGGTAGAATTCGGCGTTAGCGATGTTTTTGATCAATTCATAAACGTTTAATTAGAAAAGGTGTACATTTCCATGGACATTTCATGGACATAGGATTCAGAAGATGTTTTTTTCTTCAAGAGAAGGCACTTCAAGTTAGACTAATCAAGGAAAAATGTTAGTTTATGGAGAAAAGTTTTGAAAAGGTTAAATCAACAAAAGATATTCGAATTCATCATTACGCAATTACTCCAGTAGCCTTTGGAGAAAGTCTTGCTGATTTAATCAGTGCGCGCCGAAAGGAAATAAAGGATATTGCGAAAATTAAAAATGCATTTTGAAGGTAAGTCCCAGTAAAAATGATCACGTGTAAATTATCTTCCACAATAACATTCTTATAAAAATGTGTATTTATTTATTATAATGATGATTATTATAGTAATGGTTATTATTATTGCATATTTAATATTTGAATATCCTGAACCGATGGCTTTCACAAATTAATATTTTACAAAGCATACCAGTGGCATTTCTGTTATTTGATCATTTTTTGATTGTTCACAGTTGAGGTTCTCAGTTAGTTGTATATTTTGGATAATAATAACATGATGACCAAGGGGAATTTGCACTTCGTTTCCTGCACCACTTTTCTCAAACTTCTAATTCAATTTCAATAGATATGTATCGTGAATATATTTAGATAAGTGTAGAAAACCCTCCTCTAATATAGAAATGTGTAATAACATAAGCATATTCACAAGACAACAAATACTTATAACACATTTATATGAGAATACAGAATCATTATAGCATATTATATTAACTTTTGTCTGCAGAAAATCACAAACAAAATACAATGACCTCCAAAGAAATGCTATAATGGCACATTGTACATTTTGATAGAAAAAAATTGAACAAATACTGAGATAAAATGTGATTAAAAAAAGGGCCCCTTTTATAGACGTGACATATCTTTATCAAAACATATACAATTTTCGCTTAGAAAACATCCTTGTACTATTTAAAATGGAAGTTACAGTGTAGGACATTAAGGAGGCAATTTCATCTGAATGTAAGTTTTTACAAGCTTGTAGAAATGAGTTCTAGTGTGTGTATGTGTGTGTGTGTGTGTGTGTGTGTGTGTGTGTGTGTGTGTGTGTGTGTGTGTGTGTGTGTGTGCGTGAGTGAGTGAATGGAAAGTTTCCTTCATTGTAAAAAATGGCTTGGGTTGAGAGGGGTCAGGGGCAGCTAAAGCCCTTGTCTAGTTAGCTGTCACTGATATGAGAAAGTACATGATTCACGTTAGTCAGGGTGTGAGAACACACACACACACACACCTGCCTCTTGGGACAGCTTGTGCGGCTGCTGTTCCATGTCTGTGAAAGGGGGAAATGGAAAGGGAGGTGAAACATTGTGTGCCGAAATGATGCTATAAGCATTAAAACAAAAGAATAGTAGGCTGAAGAAGATCCCCCCCCCCCTCTCTCTCTTCTCTCTCTCTCTCTCTCTGTCCCTCTCCTTCTCTCTCTCCCTCCCTCCCTCTCTCCCTCTCTCCTTCTATCCCTCCCTCCCTCCCTCCCACACTTTCAGGTGGTCTTCAATAAAGAGTGGTTAAAATAACTAACCCCCCATACAACTCATTCAATATCACTTATATAACTATTGCACTTGAAACAAACTCAAGTTGTCTCAGATACTTTGAGCAAACAAAGAATATAAACCACAACTTCAAAAAACAAAACATATTGCCTTTGACCTCTCTCTCTTTCATCCCTCTTTCCTTCTCTCTCTCGCTCTCTCTTTCCTTCTCTCTCTCTCTTGCTCTCTCTCTCTCTCTTTCATCCCTCTTTCATTCCGTCTCTCTCTTGCTCTCTCTTTCTCTCTCTTTCAATTCCAATTTAAGGGTCTTTATTGGCTTGGGAAACATATATTTATATTGCCAAAGCAAGTGAAATAGATAATCTCTCGCTCTCTCTCTTTCTCTCCCTCTCTTTTTCCCTCTCTGACACACACACACTTCATATTATGGCTGTAAGGGTCAATTAGTGTCAGGGCTTTAGATAACAGTGTTTGTGTCCGTGCGCTGTGACACCAGAGCATATCCACTCTTTTCAATGGCTCAAACCCACGCCTGGATCTAGAGCAGAGAGACAGAGGAATACAAGAGAAAGCAGAGAGAAAGAGAGAAGGAAAGAGGGATGAAAGAGAGAGAGAGATTGACCCTTAACATCCTTTACTCAACCCCATCCTTGACTCTTTGTGTGTGAGAGAGGGAGAGATAAAAATAGAGAGCGAGAGAAAGAAAGAGATTGAGTAAGAGAAGGAGAAAGTGGTGTTGCAGGGTTAATGCAGTACAGATTCCCTATTGACAGGAGTTAGCAGCACCCAGAGGGAAAGAGAGAGAGGGAAAGAGAGAGAGGGAAAGAGCGAGGGAGAGGGGGAATGATATAAAATGAGTTGGTCACGCTTTGAACAGTTACACATGCTGTTTACATTTTTCCCAAATTAACATGGCCCCTCACTTCACCAAACGCCCCTACCATCTCTCTCTCTCTCTCTTTCTTTCTTTCTTTCTATCTTTCTTTTTTCTTTCTTTCTTTCTTTCTTTCTTTCTTTCTTTCTTTCTTTCTTTCTTTCTTTCTTTCTTTCTTTCTGCCTTTCCCATACTCTCTCTTATCCAAGTCCCTTTGCTCCCTCTCTTCCTCTCTGTTTCTCTCTACCTCCCTCTCTTTATGTCTGTCTGTCTCTCACTGTCTCCTTCAGGACCCCCCATCCCTCCTCCTTCCTCTCCTCTCCCCTTCTCTGATTTTCTAAAGCAGAGACAGACCGGATAAATTGAATGGAAGGCTCTTGTATGTTTTTTTTTTTTGCTTATTTATTTTTTAAGAGTAAGCCGGGGGTGGGGAGTTAGGCGGAGCAGGGGGAGGTAAATTAGAAACCGAAGTCTGAACGTCTGAAACTCTGAAAAAAGGAAGGAAGAATGCAAAGAGGTGGATGGAAGGGATGAGGGAAGCAAATTAGAGAAAGAAAGAGAGGAAGGCAATTAGGTATAGAAGAAAGGAGAGCTGAAATAGAAGAGGGAGGTTTGAGGGTTCAAAGAAGGAAAGAACGAGAGGGACCAATGAGTGAACATGGAAGGAAAGAACGAGAAATAGAGGAAGCTAATATTGATCGTTAATGGTGGATGTAAAACTGAGAACGAACAGAGTGTAATAAAAGCAACAGTAAGAACAATTCAAGGCAGATTTCTCTGGGAAGGAGAATAAGAGAGGGAATAAACACATGCAGGTTGGCTTTTATTGTCATGCATCTTGCCAGAGAAATCTGTCGCAAGCTGGTGTAACAGATGTGATCATACTTCGTAAATCTATTGCGTCGTTTTTAAATAAAGTAATACCCAGCCAGCGGTCCCAGTTGATTGGTGTTTATTCTAATGATAGACACAAGGAAGCACACTAGATGTGGAGGACAACAGTATGTTCATGGCTGTAGATTCGTCTGTTAGAATGGAAATAACTGTGAATTGGCAGGGAGCTAATGCAACCATTACAATTGAGTAATTGCTAGCTAACTCGCTCCTACAGCAAGAACATACAAAAGCACATCAAAGGATGCCCCAAATATCTAACAGGTAGCGTACACCTATATATGCACATCAGGACATGTACTGTACATAGTCAACTCGGACATGTTATAAATATGAAAATAGAATATAGTGTTTCAGAAACGCCACCTACCGCTTGCTTATCAATATCAGACTGGGAGGAATTGACGTTCGCAATCTCCCCCTATCTGCAAGTGTAACTAATGGTATAACACCTTACATTTTTCATTTTATTTTCATTTAAACTTTATTTAACTAGGAAAGTCAGTTAAAACCTCTTAAGGATCTGACCCTTTAAAAAAAAAAATCGAACAAATGTTTATTTACAATGACGGCCTACCAAGATGCAAAACTCCTCTTGCGGGGACGGGGGCTGGGATAAAAATAAAGTAAAAATGTAGGACAAAACACACATCACGACAAGAGAGACACCACAACACTACATAAAGAGCGACCTAAGACAAACACATAACATGGCAGCAACAACCTAATTGATTTGTAAATTCAACAATCCAATAAGAATACATACATATGAAATACATATTTCTGCAGAGTCCATAATGCCTAACCCTAACCTTAAATTAAGACTAAAATAGCTAATTTGAGTTTTCATTCATTTTTACGATATAGCCAATTTTGACTTTGCAGCTGGCCCATCTATCAGAAATCGCGTAGGTCTGCCTCCAGGGCAAGATTCATGACAATAAACGTCAACCTGCTAAACAAATGAAGAGAAAAAGAGAGAAATACATATTTGTTGGAAGCAATACATAGTGAGGGTTTTGTTGTAAACCTAATAATAGTCTTGTATATTTTATTCCTCTCTTTATTTCCCCTTTGTTTTTCTGTCATTGATGTTCTTTGTCAATCCAGGGAGCATTCCATGCCAAGTAGATCAAGTAGAATTTCAATATGAAACCCAAGAAGATATCTCCAGGGATAAGAGATGGGGAGAGTATGTGTGTGTGTGTGTGTGTGTGTGTGTGTGTGTGTGTGTGTGTGTGTGTGTGTGTGTGTGTGTGTGTGTGTGTGTGTGTGTGTGTGTGTGTGTGTGTGTGTGTGTGTGTGTGTGTGTGAGTGTGTGCATATGCCCACGCACATGTACAGTGCCTTCAGAAAATCCCCACATCCCTTGACTTTTTCCACATTTTGTAGTATTACAGCCTGAATTTTAAATGGATTAAATGTAGATTTGTTTTGTCACTGGGCTACACACAATACCTCATGAAGTGGAATTATGTTTTAATTTTTCTTTTACAAATGAATACAAAATTAAATGCTGAAATCTCTCCGTCAATAATTATTCAACCCGTTTTCTATGGCAAGCTTAAATAATTTCAGGAGTAAACATGTGCTTAGCAAATCCCATAATAAGTTGCTTAGCATAATAGTGTTTAATGTGACTTTTGAATGACTACCTCATCTCTGTACGCCACACACACAATTATCTGTAACGCCCCTCAGTCGAGCAGAGAATTTCAAACAGAGATTCAACCACAAAGACCAGGGAGGTTTTACAATGCCTCGCAAAGAAGAGCACCTATTGGCTGATGGGTAAAAAAAAAAGGCAGACACTGAATATCGCTCTGAGCATGGTGAAGTTATTAATTACACTTTGGATGGTGTATCAATACACCCAGTCACTACAAAGATACAGGCCTCCTTCCTAACTCAGTCACCGGAGAGGAAGGAAACCGCTCAGGGATTTCACCATGAGGCCAATGGTGACTTTGAAGCAGTGACAGAGTTTAATGGCTGTGATAGGAGAAAACTGAGGATGGGTCAACAATGTTGTCGTTACTCTACAATACTAACCTAATTGACAAAGTGAGAAGAAGGAAGCCTGTACAGAATGCAAATATTTCAAACATGCATCCTGTTTGCAGTAAGGCACTGAAGTAAAACTGCAAAAAATGTGGCAAAGCAAGTCACTTTTTGTCCTGATTGCAAAGTGTTATGTTTGTGGCAAATCCAATACACCACATTAAGGAGTACTGCTCCTTATATTTTTAAGCATAGTGGTGGCTGCATCATGTTATGGATATGCTTGTAATTGTTAAGGACCAAAAATAAAAAATAAATGGAATGGAGCTAAGCACAGGCAAAATCCTAGAGGAATACCTGGTTCAGACTGCTTTCCACCAGACACTAAGGACAATAACTAAAACTCAAGGCCAAATCTACACTGTAGTTGCTTACCAAGAAGACAGTGAATGTTCCTGAGTGACCGCGTTACAATTTTGACTTAAATCTGATTTAAAATCTATGGCAAGACTTGAAAATGGCTGTCCAACAATGATCAACAACCAACTTGACAGAGCTTAAATAATTATTTTAAAGAATAATAGGCAAATATTGTACAATCCAGGTGTGCAAAGCTCTTAGAGACTTACCCCAAAAGGCTCACAGCTGTAATCGCTGCCAAAAATTCGAACATGTAGTGAGTAAGGGGTGTGAATACTTATGTAAATGAGATATTTCTGTATTTAATTTTCAATACATTTGCTGACATTTCTAAAAACATGTTTTCACCGTGTCAATTATGGGGTACTGTGTGTAGATGGGAGAGAGACACAAATCAGATGAATCCATTTTGAATTCAGGCTGTAACACAACTAACTGTGGAATGAGTCAAATGGTATGATTACTTTCTGAAGGCCCTGCACATGGGTTTCAAAAGATGGGTGCATTGGTCCTTGTGTGTGTTCGTGTGTCCATGTGTGTGCATATATGATGTGTGTGTGTGTGTGTGTTGAGTTAGCAAAGGAATGCACGTTTGATTAAGTACAGACTGCACATAAATCTGTGCTCTTAACTGTACACAGGCACACAACATCGACCCTGACCCTGGCTACCCCTCCCCCTCCCTCCCTGCGGCCTATACGCATGTTACTGTCCAGCCAGCCAGGGTACCATTGTGTGTGTGTGTGTGAGTGAGTGCGTGTGAGTGTGTGTGTGTGAGTGCGTGCACAAAACCACATTATTTTATGGTGAAATAGACTTTTCCTCAGGTACTAAATCTGGATTTCAGGACTGATAGAACAGAATAGAACAGAATAGAACATAATAGAACAGAACAGAATAAACAGAATATAATTTAACAAATAGAACAAAATAGAACAGAATAGAATTGAACAGAATAGAACACAATAGAACAGAATAGAACATAATATAATTTAACAGAATAGAACAGAATAGAACAGAATTGAACAGAATACAACATAATAGAATTTAACAGAACATAACAGAATTGAACAGAATACAACAGAACAGAATAGAAAAGAATTGAACAGAATAGAACAGAACAGAATAGAATTGAACAGAATAGAACAGAATAGAACAGAAAATAGCAGAATAGAACAGAAAAGAACAGAACAGAATATAGAATGTCCTGTTGAATATGTCTGAGATGTGTATAATCCATTATAGCATGGACCCATGCTTCGCCGTGCCTCGGTCCCTGCCCGTCTGGTATATGTTAGCCAGATGACAGTAAATATGCTAACCAGCAAGCGCAGGACAGCCTTCCATCCAGTCCTATGCGATCTAAAGTCATCATACATATAGCTGATTGCAAGTCCACGAAGACTGGCCCCTGTGCCCTGACTTTAAACTTTGAACCCTAACCCTAACCCCAATCTTCAATCCCAACCGACTTGAAACCATGAGCGAAACCTCAACCCTTAACATCATATCAAGTCCCATAAACGTTGTCTTACAGCTGGCAGCCATAAGATTGTGCAACGTTTTAAATGTAGATCCGCGATCAAACGATAGATCAAGATAGATCAATCTAACATGATTTAGAGAATGGAGAACTGTGTAGGCACACACACACACACACACACACACACACACACACACACACACACACACACACACACACACACACACACAGAGAGAGAGAGAGAGAGAGAGAGATCATGAGGAATCCTGTGTTAATGTAATATGATTTCCTCTGTGAGAATGTTCTGGCTTCACCCTGGCCTGTGGAGTGTGTTCCTAGTGTTCTTACTGCCAGGTACTGCTCCCTGCTCCCTGAACAGAAGACTGAGGGCTTTGGCTGTATGTTATCATAACCTTTATCATCCACAGTGAAATTCTCCTGCTCCCTGAACAGAAGACTGAGGGCTTTGGCTGTATGTTATCATAACCTTTATCATCCACAGTGAAATTCTCATTCTACAGAAGACTGAGGGCTTTGGCTGTATGTTATCATAACCTTTATCATCCACAGTGAAATTCTCATTCTACAGAAGACTGAGGGCTTTGGCTGTATGTTATCATAACCTTTATCATCCACAGTGAAATTCTCATTCTACAGAAGACTGAGGGCTTTGGCTGTATGTTATCATAACCTTTATCATCCACAGTGAAATTCTCATTCTACAGAAGACTGAGGGCTTTGGCTGTATGTTATCATAACCTTTATCGATCATAACCTTTATCATCCACAGTGAAATTCTCATTCTACAGAAGACTGAGGGCTTTGGCTGTATGTTATCATAACCTTTATCATCCACAGTGAAATTCTCATTCTACAGAAGACGCCTGTGCATCAAAATGGCATTCGGCCAGACTGCATTGCATTTAGCATTAAAAGACATGTAAAGTCAAGTGTACCAGTTGTGTGTTTGGAAGTTACCTAGATTCGGTCATTTCTGTAGAAAGGGTAGTCTCAGAGTTGGTTTCGGTGTCCAGAGTAAAAGAAAGTTGAGAGTAAAAACGAAGGAGTTGAGGTGTTTTTAGAAGTGTTGTTTATTAACTGTGTCTGTACTGGGTCTGTCCAAGTTCCAAGGGAGAGTTGGTGAGCTGCTGAGTTTAGTTTGAAATATTAAGGTGTGTCAGGTGTTGAGGTTTTGTGATTGAAAGGAGTCGACATGTTTGTCGCTGTAACTGTTCAATTCATTCAGATGAAAGGTGTGAAGGCGTGTTCAGGAGTAATATGTGGAAAGTGATGACGTTAGGAAGTCTCTTCTGTAGCGGAAAATGGTGTTGACTCTTTTAGGTCCTGACACGTTCAGCTAGTTCTGGGAGGAACACGGTGTCCACGGGAGCAACAGGATGGAGGGAAGAAAGAGGGAGAGAAAAGACGGAGTGATAGAGTGAGAGAGAGAACACTACATACTGATGAGAGACTTCCCAAAGAGGAGAAGGAAGAGAGGGGGGAGTAAAAGGAGGCGAAGGAGAGGAAAGGCAGAGAACCAATAACCCAGAGACCTTCTACAAATAGATGGGAAGAGGGACAGAAAGGAAGAGAGGAAATGAGAAACAAAGAGGGATCATGCAGGATTGAGAAAGACATTAGACAGAGTGGAAGAAGGGGTTGAGAGAGTGAGAGCGAGGGAGAAGGAGAGAGAGAGAGAGATGGATTGGATATACAGAGAGAGGAGGAGGGGGATGGATGGATGGATGTGGGAACACATCCTGTACAGAACATATTTCACACCTGTTGAACAGCAGCTTGTTTAAGACCCATAATTACACAGAACCATGATTTGCTGTCTGTCTGCCTGTCAGCCTGGAAGACAGAGAGAGACAGGGACCATGAAGAAAACATGCATGGTGGAGGAATGCAAAAAGAGAACGAGCATAGGGAGGACGAAAAGGTTATTGGAAAGCAATGGGCAAAAGTGAATAAGAGAGAGGGAAGAGAGGTGTGTGGCAACAAGATGGAGAAAGAGATGGAAAGAGAGAGAAAGAGAGAGAAGAATGGATACAATGAGAATTTGTGGGAGGTCCTGGGGGCGGGCGGGCGAGCAGACAGACAGACAGACAGGGGAAGAGGGGTCTCTGTATGTACTCTGTCTCTCAGTGGCTATACGGGACAGGGAAGTGGACAGGCACTGAGCTCTCCGCCATTGACACAGATCATTTGGCCACCATTTTCCCTGTGTGGTGCTGGAAGAGAGGGCCTTAAAAGGGTCCGCACATTAGCCACCCTTGGTCGCTTCCAAGACACACATATCACACACACACACATGCATACACACACATACACGCACACATGCTCTAACGTCCACGCTCACTCATATAAGCAGGCACGCACGACTAACTTTAAGCACACACGCACACACCGATGTATATCAAATACAAACAACACATAATCATGCACATATGCGTACGAATGCAAATTGACAAGCACTCACATACCACATAAACACTTTTACAACACCAAACCTAAACACAAGCAAATGAAGGAATATAAGAGACAAAGGCATGCATTCACGACAAACGCACACTCACACAAATACACTCATACAGTGCCCAGTGAAAGTCCACACACCCCTTGCACAGTCTTCACATTGTGCTGCCGTTAAAACGACGTCTCAAAAGGGATGACGTTGGATGATTTCCCCTACAGATCTGCACAACCTACAAAGTGAAAGAAAGTTTGAGGTCATCCACAGAGCTGCCACTGAAGGAAAATCCCGACTATCCAATTAGCAGGACCTTTCAGCATTTTTCGTTCACTTTGAAAATGTGCAGTAGGTTGTGTAGATCGATAGGAAAAACATCTAACGTAATCCCTTTTAAGATTTCATTTTAAAGGGATACTTCAGGATTTTGGATTGAAGCCCTTTATCTACTTCCCCAGAGTCAGATGAACTCGTGGATAACATTGTTATGTCTCTGTGTCCAGCAAGAAGGAAGTTCGAGACAGTTTGCGAGCCAATGCTAACTAGCGTTAGCACAGTGACTGGAAATCTATGGCTATAGACTTCCAGTCATTGCACTACTAGCAATTGCGCTTGTGGTATCCACAAGTTAATCTGATTCCCCCTCACACACACACACAGACACACACACACACACACACACACACACACACACACACACACACACACACACAACAAATCCCGAAGTATCCTTTTAAAGCAGCAAAATGTGATCTGCGCAAGGGGTGTGTAGACTTTCACTAGAGACTGTGATGCTAATAATAAAGTAATCCACATGCTTCAATATCTCTGCACTGATTTGAGTGCTTGTGTGTGTGTGTGTGTGTGTGTGTGCATTCCTACCTGCATGCCTTGCATAATTGTATGAGCGTGTGTGCGTGCATGTGAGTGCTATTGTGTGTGAGGAGTATATCGAACATTTGTGAGTGTAATGTGTACTGTACATTTTTTATGGTTTATTATCTATTTCACTGGTTTTGGCGATGTAAACATATGTTTCCCACGCCAATAAAGCCCTTTGAAATGAAATTGAATTGAGGGAGAGAGAGAGAGAATGTGTGCCACCCGCTACCGTTTTGACTGCCACAAAGCTGGTCATACGTGAGAGGAGGGAGGCACATTGCAGAAATGCTATGGGGATGTGGTAGTGGTAGTGAACACTATGGAGCTAGTCATGGTGATGTGGTAGTGAACACTATGGAGCTAGTCATGGTGATGTGGTAGTGAACACTATGGAGCTAGTCATGGTGATGTGGTAGTGGTAGTGAACACTATGGAGCTAGTCATGGTGATGTGGTAGTGGTAGTGAACACTATGGAGCTAGTCATGGTGATGTGGTAGTGGTAGTGAACACTATGGAGCTAGTCATGGTGATGTGGTAGTGAACACTATGGAGCTAGTCATGGTGATGTGGTAGTGGACACTATGGAGCTAGTCATGGTGATGTGGTAGTGAACACTATGGAGCTAGTCATGGTGATGTGGTAGTGAACACCATGGAGCTAGTCATGGTGATGTGGTAGTGAACACTATGGAGCTAGTCATGGTGATGTGGTAGTGAACACTATGGAGCTAGTCATGGTGATGTAGTAGTGAACACTATGGAGCTAGTCATGGTGATGTGGTAGTGAACACTAAGGAGCTAGTCCTGGTGATGTGGTAGTGAACACTATGGAGCTAGTCATGGTGATGTGGTAGTGAACACTATGGAGCTAGTCATGGTGATGTGGTAGTGAACACTATGGAGCTAGTCATGGTGATGTGGTAGTGAACACTATGGAGCTAGTCATGGTGATGTGGTAGTGAACACTATGGAGCTAGTCATGGTGATGTAGTAGTGAACACTATGGAGCTAGTCTGGTGATGTGGTAGTGAACACTATGGAGCTAGTCATGGTGATGTGGTAGTGAACACTATGGAGCTAGTCATGGTGATGTGGTAGTGAACACTATGGAGCTAGTCATGGTGATGTAGTAGTGAACACTATGGAGCTAGTCCTGGTGATGTGGTAGTTAACACTATGGAGCTAGTCATGGTGATGTGGTAGTGAACACTATGGAGCTAGTCATGGTGATGTGGTAGTGAACACTATGGAGCTAGTCATGGTGATGTGGTAGTGAACACTATGGAGCTAGTCATGGTGATGTGGTAGTGAACACTAGTGGAGCTAGTCATGGTGATGTGGAGTGAACACTATGGAGCTAGTCATGGTGATGTGGTAGTGAACACTATGGAGCTAGTCATGGTGATGTGGTAGTGAACACTATGGAGCTAGTCATGGTGATGTGGTAGTGAACACTATGGAGCTAGTCATGGTGATGTGGTAGTGAACACTATGGAGCTAGTCATGGTGATGTGGTAGTGAACACTATGGAGCTAGTCATGGTGATGTGGTAGTGAACACTATGGAGCTAGTCATGGTGATGTGGTAGTGAACACTATGGAGCTAGTCATGGTGATGTGGTAGTGAACACTATGGAGCTAGTCATGGTGATGTGGTAGTGAACACTATGGAGCTAGTCATGGTGATGTGGTAGTGAACACCGTGGAGCTAGTCATGGTGATGTGGTAGTGAACACTATGGAGCTAGTCATGGTGATGTGGTAGTGAACACTATGGAGCTAGTCATGGTGATGTGGTAGTGAACACTATGGAGCTAGTCATGGTGATGTGGTAGTGAACACTATGGAGCTAGTCATGGTGATGTAGTAGTGAACACTATGGAGCTAGTTATGGTGATGTGGTAGTGAACACTATGGAGCTAGTCATGGTGATGTGGTAGTGAACACTATGGAGCTAGTCATGGTGATGTGGTAGTGAACACTATGGAGCTAGTCATGGTGATGTGGTAGTGAACACTATGGAGCTAGTCATGGTGATGTGGTAGTGAACACTATGGAGCTAGTCATGGTGATGTGGTAGTGAACACTATGGAGCTAGTCATGGTGATGTGGTAGTGAACACTATGGAGCTAGTCATGGTGATGTGGTAGTGAACACTATGGAGCTAGTCATGGTGATGTGGTAGTGAACACTATGGAGCTAGTCATGGTGATGTGGTAGTGAACACTATGGAGCTAGTCATGGTGATGTAGTAGTGAACACTATGGAGCTAGTCATGGTGATGTGGTAGTGAACACTATGGAGCTAGTCATGGTGATGTGGTAGTGAACACTATGGAGCTAGTCATGGTGATGTGGTAGTGAACACTATGGAGCTAGTCATGGTGATGTAGTAGTGAACACTATGGAGCTAGTCATGGTGATGTGGTAGTGAACACTATGGAGCTAGTCATGGTGATGTGGTAGTGAACACCATGGAGCTAGTCATGGTGATGTGGTAGTGAACACTATGGAGCTAGTCATGGTGATGTGGTAGTGAACACTATGGAGCTAGTCATGGTGATGTGGTAGTGAACACTATGGAGCTAGTCATGGTGATGTGGTAGTGAACACTATGGAGCTAGTCATGGTGATGTGGTAGTGAACACTATGGAGCTAGTCATGGTGATGTGGTAGTGAACACTATGGAGCTAGTCATGGTGATGTGGTAGTGAACACTATGGAGCTAGTCATGGTGATGTGGTAGTGAACACTATGGAGCTAGTCATGGTGATGTGGTAGTGAACACTATGGAGCTAGTCATGGTGATGTGGTAGTGAACACTATGGAGCTAGTCATGGTGATGTGGTAGTGAATACTATGTAGCTAGTCATGGTGATGTGGTAGTGAACACTATGGAGCTAGTCCTGGTGATGTGGTAGTGAACACTATGGAGCTAGTCATGGTGATGTAGTAGTGAACACTATGGAGCTAGTCATGGTGATGTAGTAGTGAACACTATGGAGCTAGTCATGGTGATGTAGTAGTGAACACTATGGAGCTAGTCATGGTGATGTGGTAGTGAACACTATGGAGCTAGACCTGGTGATGTGGTAGTGAACACTATGGAGCTAGTCATGGTGATGTAGTAGTGAACACTATGGAGCTAGTCATGGTGATGTGGTAGTGAACACTATGGAGCTAGTCCTGGTGATGTGGTAGTGAACACTATGGAGCTAGTCATGGTGATGTAGTAGTGAACACTATAGAGCTAGTCCTGGTGATGTAGAAGTGAACACTATGGAGCTAGTCCTGGTGATGTGGTAGTTAACACTATGGAGCTAGTCATGGTGATGTGGTAGTGAACACTATGGAGCTAGTCATGGTGATGTAGTAGTGAACACTATGGAGCTAGTTATGGTGATGTGGTAGTGAACACTATGGAGCTAGTCATGGTGATGTGGTAGTGAACCCTATGGAGCTAGTCATGGTGATGTGGTAGTGAACACTATGGAGCTAGTCATGGTGATGTAGTAGTGAACACTATGGAGCTAGTCATGGTGATGTGGTAGTGAACACTATGGAGCTAGTCATGGTGATGTGGTAGTGAACACCATGGAGCTAGTCATGGTGATGTGGTAGTGAACACTATGGAGCTAGTCATGGTGATGTGGTAGTGAACACTATGGAGCTAGTCATTGTGATGTAGTAGTGAACACTATGGAGCTAGTCATGGTGATGTGGTAGTGAACACTATGGAGCTAGTCCTGGTGATGTGGTAGTGAACACTATGGAGCTAGTCATGGTGATGTAGTAGTGAACACTATGGAGCTAGTCATGGTGATGTAGTAGTGAACACTATGGAGCTAGTCATGGTGATGTGGTAGTGAACACTATGGAGCTAGTCATGGTGATGTGGTAGTGAACACTATGGAGCTAGTCATTGTGATGTGGTAGTGAACACTATGGAGCTAGTCATGGTGATGTGGTAGTGAACACTATGGAGCTAGTCATGGTGATGTGGTAGTGAACACTATGGAGCTAGTCATGGTGATGTGGTAGTGAATACTATGTAGCTAGTCATGGTGATGTGGTAGTGAACACTATGGAGCTAGTCATGGTGATGTGGTAGTGAACACTATGGAGCTAGTCATTGTGATATAGTAGTGAACACTATGGAGCTAGTCATGGTGATGTGGTAGTGAACACTATGGAGCTAGTCCTGGTGATGTGGTAGTGAACACTATGGAGCTAGTCATGGTGATGTAGTAGTGAACACTATGGAGCTAGTCATGGTGATGTAGTAGTGAACACTATGGAGCTAGTCATGGTGATGTAGTAGTGAACACTATGGAGCTAGTCATGGTGATGTGGTAGTGAACACTATGGAGCTAGACCTGGTGATGTGGTAGTGAACACTATGGAGCTAGTCATGGTGATGTAGTAGTGAACACTATGGAGCTAGTCATGGTGATGTGGTAGTGAACACTATGGAGCTAGTCCTGGTGATGTGGTAGTGAACACTATGGAGCTAGTCATGGTGATGTGGTAGTGAACACTATGGAGCTAGTCATGGTGATGTGGTAGTGAACACTATGGAGCTAGTCATGGTGATGTGGTAGTCATGCTAGTCATGGTGATGTGGTAGTGAACACTATGGTGCTAGTCATGGTGATGTGGTAGTGAACACTATGGAGCTAGTCATGGTGATGTGGTAGTGAACACTATGGAGCTAGTCATGGTGATGTGGTAGTGAACACTATGGAGCTAGTCATGGTGATGTGGTAGTGAACACTATGGAGCTAGTCATGGTGATGTGGTAGTGAACACTATGGAGCTAGTCATGGTGATGTGGTAGTGAACACTATGGAGCTAGTCATGGTGATGTGGTAGTGAACACTATGGAGCTAGTCCTGGTGATGTGGTAGTGAACACTATGGAGCTAGTCATGGTGATGTAGTAGTGAACACTATAGAGCTAGTCCTGGTGATGTAGGAGTGAACACTATGGAGCTAGTCCCGGTGATGTGGTAGTTAACACTATGGAGCTAGTCATGGTGATGTGGTAGTGAACACTATGGAGCTAGTCATGGTGATGTGGTAGTGAACACTATGTTGCTAGTCATGGTGATGTGGTAGTGAACACTATGGTGCTAGTCATGGTGATGTGGTAGTGAACACTATGGAGCTAGTCATGGTGATGTGGTAGTGAACACTATGGAGCTAGTCATGGTGATGTGGTAGTGAACACTATGGAGCTAGTCATGGTTATGTGGTAGTGAACACTATGGAGCTAGTCATGGTGATGTGGTAGTGAACACTATGGAGCTAGTCATGGTGATGTGGTAGTGAACACTATGGAGCTAGTCATGGTGATGTGGTAGTGAACACTATGGAGCTAGTCATGGTGATGTGGTAGTGAACACCGTGGAGCTAGTCATGGTGATGTGGTAGTGAACACTATGGAGCTAGTCATGGTGATGTGGTAGTGAACACCGTGGAGCTAGTCATGGTGATGTGGTAGTGAACACTATGGAGCTAGTCATGGTGATGTGGTAGTGAACACTATGGAGCTAGTCATGGTGATGTGGTAGTGAACACTATGGAGCTAGTCATGGTGATGTAGTAGTGAACACTATAGAGCTAGTCCTGGTGATGTAGGAGTGAACACTATGGAGCTAGTCCTGGTGATGTGGTAGTTAACACTATGGAGCTAGTCATGGTGATGTGGTAGTGAACACTATGGAGCTAGTCATGGTGATGTGGTAGTGAACACTATGTTGCTAGTCATGGTGATGTGGTAGTGAACACTATGTTGCTAGTCATGGTGATGTGGTAGTGAACACTATGGAGCTAGTCATGGTGATGTGGTAGTGAACACTATGGAGCTAGTCATGGTGATGTGGTAGTGAACACTATGGAGCTAGTCATGGTGATGTGGTAGTGAACACTATGGAGCTAGTCATGGTGATGTGGTAGTGAACACTATGGAGCTAGTCATGGTGATGTGGTAGTGAACACTATGGAGCTAGTCATGGTGATGTGGTAGTGAACACTATGGAGCTAGTCATGGTGATGTGGTAGTGAACACCGTGGAGCTAGTCATGGTGATGTGGTAGTGAACACTATGGAGCTAGTCATGGTGATGTGGTAGTGAACACTATGGAGCTAGTCATGGTGATGTGGTAGTGAACACCGTGGAGCTAGTCATGGTGATGTGGTAGTGAACACTATGGAGCTAGTCATGGTGATGTGGTAGTGAACACTATGGAGCTAGTCATGGTGATGTGGTAGTGAACACTATGGAGCTAGTCCTGGTGATGTGGTAGTGAACACTATGGAGCTAGTCATGGTGATGTAGTAGTGAACACTATGGAGCTAGTCATGGTGATGTGGTAGTGAACACTATGGAGCTAGTCCTGGTGATGTGGTAGTGAACACTATGGAGCTAGTCATGGTGATGTAGTAGTGAACACTATGGAGCTAGTCATGGTGATGTGGTAGTGAACAGTATGGAGCTAGTCATGGTGATGTGGTAGTGAACACTATGGAGCTAGTCATGGTGATGTGGTAGTGAACACTATGGAGCTAGTCATGGTGATGTGGTAGTGAACACTATGGAGCTAGTCATGGTGATGTGGTAGTGAACACTATGGAGCTAGTCATGGTGATGTGGTAGTGAACACTATGGAGCTAGTCATTGCGATTTATTTGAGCCCAGAGAAAACATTAGACGGACAGAATTTCTAAAATTAGATCGAAGCGGAAATGCGTTATTGGCAGTTAGATTACTTAGATTTTCCAATATTTAAACAGACAAGGCTATCACCATAGAGACAAAGAAATAAACTGTAAAATTGTTCAAATTCTCATAAATATTTAGAAGGTGCTCTTATCGAAGTTGAGTTTGATTGTAATGGTAACAAGGTGATGTGGAGAGTGCTGATAGACTCACATGAGCCGACAGCAAGTTGCAGATCAAATAAGGCAAAATTCTGCCAATTTAAAATCCTCAGTGATAATATAATTCCATGACTATTGATAGTACACGAATACAACGCCTTGTGTGGTTTCAATTTATCCTCTGATTGGTTTCTTCCCCAGTCCATCACATTCAGCACGTCCTGCTATTGGCTGCAGCCGTGACATCGGTCCAGGTCCCAGACCCCTCCTTCAGCCTGTCCAATGAGAGGACTTCGATTGAGAGGACGTATGAGCTGACCAAGTATCTGGAGCATCAGCTGAGAGAGATAAAGGACACCTATGTGAGCACTGTGACTGTATATAGATACTGTGTTGAAGAACATTTATGTTGGAGCATGTCAATGTTTCGTTCCACAAGTGTTTGAATTCAACACATATTTGAGAAGCCTGGTTCCATTCTGTTTCTGCTCCAGCCAACCCCTTGGTCTTTGCCATGGGGAGTTTGCTTAAACAGAACCAGACTGGCACCCAGACTTGTGTTTGAGCATAACCAATCCATGTCTGAATTCACATGTTGGATTAAATATTCCTTCTCTCCCTCCCACTCCCTCTTCCCATACCCGCTCTTGACTGCCTCTTTCCCCCTCTGCTCATCCTCCATCTCCTCCTTCTGTTACTCCTCCCATCCCCCCTTCCCTCCCTCAGTTATCCTACCTGGGCCCGCCGTTCAGTGACCCAGACTTCTCCCCTCCGCGGCCCAACAGCACAGCCCTGTCCTTACCCAGCGCGGCCACCCGTCTGGAGCTGTGGCGGGGCCTGGAGAACCGTGCAAGGCTGGCCCAGAACCAGAGGGCTTACTCTGTTCTGCTGGGGGCGGTGAGGGAGCTGGCCCGCTCCACTCTCTGCCCCTACCTCCAGAGCTCCCTGCTGCACTTTTCTACAGGCCTGGACGGTCTGTTAGGGTCTATATCAGGCCTCATGAACACACTGGGGTATGCCCTGCCTCCTGCTGGGATTGAGGCGCAGTACCCACGTAAGGGCACAGGGGGCGATGGAGAGGCGACGGGACGCAGACCAGCTCCACTTATGAGTCAGGGTCTCTATAAGACAGGGGCGGAGATGGGGGCGGGACCAAGGAGGCATCCCCTTGATGATCAGAGGGGTGCTGGGACCAACAGAGGGCTGGTGAGAGGACAAAAGGAGGAGAGCACCAGGAGAGAAATGACAGAGAGAAAGAGGGAGCGAGAGAAGGATAGAGGGAGGGGAAGGGAGGGAAGGAGAGCGGAGGTGACAGGGGCTGCGGTTAGGAGCGTGGGATCGAGGCAGGAGGGGAGAGGGGAGCGAGGGAGGAAAGGAAGGAAGAGACACTCAGAGGATTGGGAGGGGGCCAGTGAAGACAGGCAAGAGGAGGAAGAGTTGGAGAGAGAGGGAGGGAGCGAGAGATGGGGGAGGAGGAGAAGGCTGCTGAGTGTTTCAGAGGAAGGAGAGAGAACAGTGAAGCAGGGTCCACTGGAGTCTGACGCCAGAGTCACTCTGTCCTTCTCAGACAGACAGACCTTCCCCCAACAACAACAACTCCTAAACAACAATAACAATAACAACTATGATAACGACAACCTCAACAGCTACAACTTCAACTACCCCCACCAAAACAAGGAACGAGCCAGAGAGGTGGATGCAGAAAACAGGGCGACAGAGGAGGAACATTACATCATCAGAGAGTCTGCATCCCTCCTCTCCTCCTCTCCATCCCTACATCCCCAGCGCCGATCCCCTCGCTCCTTATTCTCCCCCACCCTCCACCCCCCCCTCTCCCTCTTCTACCCATTTGGCACAGGGACAGGGGAGGGACACACCCTGTTGTCAGAACCAGTGCCCTTGTCATTGAGGAGGGGTCCCCCCCTGCTGCCGCCCCCTCCCCTGTCCCCCCTCCTGTCCTCCTCCCCTCTGCTGGCGGTGCGGCCGGCGCTCAACGACTTCTCCAGGAAGGTGGAGGGCTTCTGGGT